>NC_045544.1:49916393-50248536 GCF_009769535.1 Thamnophis elegans | reverse complement strand
GATTTAAATCATTTCCAAATTGTTATTTTTTCCTTTTTGTTTGTTTGAGAAATGTAACCCCATGACCTGGCATCATATTCTGCTTCTGCCTATACAAAAATATAGGATCCTTTAAGCTGAATCTGGATCTGTACACTTTCAATCAAGAATTCACTCAGCCATCCAGTTTATGGTAATTTAGCAATTTAATAAATTTGTATGCCGCCCAATCCCGCAGGACTCTGGGCGGCTTACAGCAAGATAAAAATAAGAATTAAAAAATAACATGAGATATAATTTAAAAAACAACACACCATACATTCCATTTAAGTGGGGCTGGACCTTGTTCAACAGCCCCAGGCCTGCCGGAACAGCCAGGTTTTAGTGGCTTTTCAGAAGGCTGAGAGAGTGGGAGGGTCCAGATCTCTACGGGTAGATCATTCCACAGGGCCGGACCTGCCACAGAGAAGGCCCTCCCCAAGGAGCGCCAGCCGCATTGTCCGCTCGACGGCACCTGAAGAAGGCGCAACCTGTGAGATCTAATTGGTCGTTGGGAGGTATGTGGCAGGAGGTGTCTCTCAGATATCCAGGTCCTAAGCCATGTAGGGCTTTAAAAGTAATAACTAGCACCTTGAAGTGTGCTCGGAGACCAATAGGAAGCACGTGCAGCTCGCGGAGGATAGGTGTAATATCGCTTCGCAGCGGCTGCATTCTAGACCAACTGTAGTCTCCGAACACTTTTCAGGGGCAAGCCCCAGTGTAGACCGCATTACAGTAATCGAGCCTTGAGATGACGAGGGGCATGAGTGACCATTTGAAGGCCTCCCGGTCCAGGTAGGGACGCAGCTGGTGCACCAGTGAACCTGGGCAAAAGCCCCCCTGGTCATAGCCGACAGGTGGTGTTCTAACGTCAGCTGCGAATCCAGGAGGACACCCAAGTTGCGGACCCTCTCTGAGGGGTGTAAGATTTCATTCCCCCCCCAGGCTAGGGATGGAATGTCTGACTATCCTTGGGAGGCAACATCAATAGCCACTCGGTTTTTGTCTGGATTGAGTGCAAGCTTGTTCGCTCCCCATCCAGACCCTGACAGCCTCCAGGCACTGGCACATCACTTCACCGCTTTGGTGAGTTGGCACAGGGCGGACAGATACAATTGAGTATCATCCGCATATGTGATATTTAATCCCGTGCCGACGTATGATCTCACCCAGGGGCTTCATGTAGATATTAAATAGGAAGTGGGACAGGACCAAGGCCTGCAGCATCCCATATTTGAGGGGCCTAGGGGTCAACCTCTGTTCCTCCAACCAACACCGACTGCGACCTGTCCGAGAGGTAGGAGAACCACCGTAAAACGGTGCCTCCCACTCCCACCTCCCGTTAACCGTCGCAGAAGGATACCATGGTCGATGTATCGAGACTGCTGAGGAGGGTCAATAAGCACCAGGATAGAGGAATGTCCTCTATCCCTGGCCCGCCAGAGATCATCGGTCAGCACGACCAAAGCAGGTTTCGGTGCAGTAACCAGGCCTAAAACCCGACGGAAAGGGATCCAGATAATCTGCTTCATATGGTGTAGGTCATGTGGTTGTCAAACGTCTGACAGACCATTATGCAAGATATAGGTAGTATTGCCATAATTATGAACATCTGACCTTAATATAGGGCAGCCCTTCTATAACTAGAGAAAAGCAGCTTTAAGGTCATTCAAACTGTACATTATGGATGCTGACATTAGTAAAAACAAATGTTTTATTCCATCAAAGTTACGTATCATACCACATGACTTAATTCCTCATAACGGGCATTGAAAACTTCCAACTTTTCACTGATGATTCATCAAGGATGCCTCCATCTATCAATGTTTGGCCAAGCTCCCCGAATTTGAGTCCGATTGTCAGCTGGATGGCGCAGAATGGATTCCAGTGACTAATGAGAAAATAATTAAACCAAAATGTAGGCACGTTGTTTTCTAACATACTGGATGTAGCGCTCTGACATTTTAAAATTGGAAAAAAATATCATGCAGAAAAAACACACATTTACATACAGTGTTGGAGGACTCACTTTGCCATTAAGAGAACAATGAAACATATGGCATCTTATCACCCTAAAACAGTTATGGAAATTATGGACAAATACATCAAAACAGTGGAACCCATAAAAACAACTAAGAACTCTACCAAACAAAAAGAGCAAGAGGAAATAAAATCATCAGATGACAGCAGAATCAGTGCAATGTAAACTTGAAAGCAGATGGGAAAAAATATTAGCTTTTAAAATGTCTTCAGAGAATAAAAAGGAAGGAAGGAAGCATCACCATGAGAATGCACTCTACAGCAGAAGGTGGTGCTGTTTGTGAAATCTGCAGGTACGATGGAAACAAACATAGGACCTCTTCTGGTTAGGGTTACCAGCACTAGGCTGCAAAAATCTAAGGGACAAGTAGATGTATATATCTCTTTACTGCCATCTAGCAGCCATCTAAATGTTAGAATTCCCAATCCCATATTTCTGTCTGAGCGGAATAGATATTATGAAAGAACAAATCCAACCTGAAATTTCTGCACATGAAACATTTAAGAAAAACTGTCACTCTGAAGTAACTACAGAAATATTCTAAGGAATCCTTTCAGTTAACCGTGGATAATAAACAGTTGCCTGGCTAATATATTCTAACTACAGTTTCTGAAACACCTTCAAAAAGAGATCTATGTAGAACATATTGCCATAGCCTACTATAAAAACCAGTGAACTACTGAACAATAGAAGCCGAGAGTTTATTTTATATGCATTAGTGCACCAGTCAAAGCAAGTCAAAAGATTTCCAATTAGTCAATATAATCACCAAGATTTAAAGCGTCCTTAGAAAACTTCTGTCTCAAGACAAAAGTTACTGTATCATTTTTTTTAAAAAAATCATGTACTTCACCTTCACATTTCAAAGAATAAGGAAAAGTAGTTAGTACAACAAAAGTTGCAATATTTTGCAAGATCACCATGTGTTGCATAGAAGTTCAGTAAAGGTTTCGGGTTTGTTTTTGGTTGTTAACACCACAGCCAAAATACCAATGTGTCAAAATATGTTTATACACTCAAAAGTGTTCACTAGGAGTGGGAGAGAAAAAAAGATGGGAGGCACAAACACACATTCAAAAGGAGGGAGGGGTCTACATAGGAATGCTGCATCTGATATTTGTCCTTTTTTTGATCTTTGATCAAAGATCGGAGACTGCAAACACCCCTATTCTTTTAGTTCAAATACGATTTTTTATTCAGATGGTCCTCATTGATGCTCCCCTCTTTTTTTTCCCATTTGCATGATATTCCTGTTTAAAGTCAGGAGGATTTAACACTCTCTCTCTCTCTCTCTCTCTCCTCTCTCTCCTCTCTCTCTCTCTCTCTCTCTCTCTCTCTCTCTCTCTCTCTCTCTCTCTCTCTCTCTCCTCTCTCTCTCCCTCTCTCTTCTCCTCTCTCTCTCTCTCTCCTCTCTCTCGTCACCCCTCACCCTCATCTCTCTCCGCATCTCTCTCTCTCTACTCCTCATGGTGCTTATGTGTTATAAGCTGAAGACTAATTGATTGCCTGGATTTGTCTAGTATATATACACACTATATTGCCAAAAGTATTCGCTCACCCATCCACATAATCAGAAGCAGTTGTGAGCGAATACTTTTGGCAATATAGTGTATACTGTATGCCTTGTAGATAAACCACTGTTTGAAAGACAAACCTCTGTGTACTGTATTTTGCTCTTGGGTGTTCTCAAAATAGTAGTCAAACTGCACACCTCCACAAAATCAAACCAAAAAAAAACCCTTTCAACAGGTCTAAGTTCCATCCACTTCTACCATCACTTAAATATTATACAAAATGAGGAAATGTCATTGTATTTAAAGGGAGGAAAGTCTTCAGTTAAAAAAACCATTCAGTTTTTTTAAAAAAAACCTAAAATTTGCATAAGCTACTTATTTAGACTATCCTTTGTACCTCAAGGGCTTCACTGACAGCATCTATTTTTCTGGCAAGTGTTCAATTTTTTTCATCTTCTCTTCCAAAGTATTCAGCCAGGCTGCTTCTAGGTCCAGATAGTGTAGTAGTTCAATCCAACAAGACCATACTTCCTGAAAAGAAAGATATATGAAAGAAGAAAAGACTCATTCTATTCACAGGTTGGTTCCTTTCAGTCAACTGATAAATCTATTTCTTAAGCTTTATGTAGATTTTCCAGAGTATATTGTCATCAACAGCAATGATTTCTAGAACTACTCCAGATAATTACAAGTTATTGCCTAACAATGACACAGATACTTTCAATTCACTCAGCCTCAGGTTGCTCAACTCACTTAGTGTATCTCCAATGCCAATTCCAGATGCTTGCACTATAGCACTACATACAATATCAAAATAATGGTATGGTATGTGACAATGTAGATAACAGATGCTGCATGAAAAAAAATACAATTGGAGACAATAGCCAGTAATAGTTTCCTAACTTTAGAAGCAAAAATGTATCCTTCTTATACCTATTATATATTTCTTTCTTATATATTTACTTGAATCAATAATAGAGAATTTTCTAATTCACCATCTTAAACATAACCCCAATTGATTTGGATCATTTTCCAAAATTTGTTCCAAAGCAAGTAAGGTATATGCCCAAATGTGACTAAAATAGAAAACTGAGTTTAAGAAACTTAACTTTATCCTGATTTGCAGCTACAAAAGAATTAAATAAGGGGCCCTAACTGCAACAGTTGCTATTTCACATTGCTATCAAAAAGTATTATGGAAATATAAGAATGCATATAGAAGTTAAACATACCTGAAATACTTAGTAGGCAATATATAATTCATAATCACTATATTGATGGAGTCTTAATATATGCTTCCATTAGCTATATATTTCTCATCCATATATTCCTGGATTTTATTGACATTTTAAAATCAACAAAAAATAGTGCACTAATTTTGGAGCCACTATTTGACCTTTATTTACTTGCAATAAGAAATGGCTTCTAACTAATGAAAGTAACTACTATCCTTACTATTTAAAAAGCAGTGTTAACATAGTGTGTGAGGCTTAAAGTCAGTGTTGAGTCCTGGAAAGTGCCTACATTTTCTTGGCAAAATTTCGCAAGTAGTTTTGCATTTGCCTTCTTCCTAGTGACTGACTCAAGGTCACCCAGCTGGCATTATGCCTAAGGCAGGACTAAAACTGACAGTCTCCTGGTTCCTAGCCTGGAACCTTAAGCACTATGTCAACTGGCTTTCTAGGAAGCTGCAAAATATCTAGAATTAAGTATATAATAAAAGAGTTTGAGTTTTTACATTAAATAAGTTGCTCCTCTAACAATGTCCCCCATCCCCAACTTTTAAGTATAGAGCAAAAATACACCATGATTTCTTTTAAACTTTGGAAGTATAAACTTCTGACTTAAACATTGGTGTTTGAGGGGCAGGAAGAATTAGAATGAATAGAATAGAATAGAATAGAATAGTTGGAGGTTTCTAGTCTAACCCCCCTGCCTAGGCCAGAAACCCTACACCAACATTCAGACAAATGGTTGTCCAATCTTTTCTTAAAAACTTTCAGTGTTGGAGCATTCACAACTTCTGGAGGCAAGTTGTTCCATTGATTAATTGTTCTAACAGTCAGGAAATTTCTCCTTAGTTCTAGGTTGCTTCTCTTCTTGATTAGTTTCCATCATTGCTTCTTGTCCTGCCCTCAGGTGCTTTGGAAAATAGTTTGATTTCCTCTTCTTTGTGGCAGCCCCCTGAGATATTGGAACATTGCTATCATGTCTGTACTAGTCTTTCTTTTCATTAAACTAGACATACCCAGGTCCTGCAAGCATTCTTCGTATGTTTCATATTTCAATTAGTTGTGGATCATACCTCCAAAGTGTGGCAATTTCCCTCTGATCCTGTTGCACAGTAGCTGGTAATTCTCCATACAAGGTTGAGCGCTGTTGTTAAGTCCTGACCACCAATGGCAGTTTAGCAGCTAGCATTTGATGCTGTCTTTCAGAATTTTCACCCTCACTTCTTTCTGTAGCACATCTTCCTTTGCTCTCTGCCCAGAGAAAGCAATAAGGACCAAACTAAATTGCAATCACTGCACTAACAATGGAATCTGACCTAATAGTTTAAATACTGAAATGAATTGTTAACACTGTATTTCATATGTGCAGAGAAGCGATGCAATCCATGTCTATGGAGAGTCTCAGTCATCCAGGTCACGATTGTTCCAAGGTGCTTTTTTCAAGAGCAACTGGACTTTCTGGTTTTTCTTTGAAGATGATTCACTTCTCATCCAAGAAGCTTCTTCAGCTCTGACTGAAGCGAAACATCTTCAAAGAAAAACCAGAAAGTCCAGTTGCCTCTTGAAAAAGCACCTTTGGGATGCAATCAGGGGTGGGTTCCAGCCGGTACGCCCCGGTACGGGTTACCGGAGCCTGCTGAGAGCAGCAGGCACCACACCGGAACAGTGCTACAGAGGGCCACCTGCCCTCCTTTCCTATATTTGACCCAACTGGGCAATTTGCGCATGCAAACACAGCGTGCGGCGTGCAGCGCCTGCATGATGCTCCGCTGGAGCATTGCAGGGCGGTGGGTGCGCATGTGTGCACAGCACACATGCACGTGGTAACGCCCAGCCCTGTGGCAGCATAGCGGTTGAGATGGGATCTGGAACCCACCACTGGATGCAATCCATGGCTCTTAAGACATTTCACTTGAAGTTCAATCATATTTTATCTATTTATGTTTATAAGCCACCCATGGACAATGTAATAAATATAATGCATTTATTATTTATTCTACTAGTTGCCTACCATATTTCTGACCTTCCTTGGCACACAAATGGATTTCATCTCTAAAGATATTGTGGTGCAAACTGGTTTATATTAATCTGGTTGCATGAAGTCAACTCATCCCAAATAAATACTTACTATGCATAAAGATTATTGTCTCAAAATTCCCAATTTATATGGCCAACAATAACTATTACATTTAAAAAAAAACCTTTCAGATTGCATATATTTCTGTGGTGTAATTTTTAATAATTTTACTACAATCAAGAGTACTACAACAAGTTTCTCATTCTATTGAATGTGACTGTTTCAAAATAAATAAATAATTTTCAAACACCAAGGTCATGCTGACTAGCAATTCTGACAGTTGCAAAGTCAACATAACTGAGGAGCACAAGACTGGCAAAGGCTACAGAGCACTCAATTACAAAACCTTTTATAATTTAATAGAAAATGCCAGTTGCAATCCTGTCACTCAATTTAAAAAGCTGCCACACTTTCTAATGTTAAAAAAATCCTACAATTCTGATTTAGTTTTTGATAGCCAGATTGATTGAAAATGTCCGTTCTTTACAATTTACCACAAGTTTATTAAAATTGTACTGCATAAAATGAAGAAGAAATTTAAAAAGACTCTACATTCATAATAGCTGTAATTTTTTTGAAATGTATGTAAATATTAATTTGTAATTTGCTACTCCCACTAATGCATCCTTCATATTTTCTCAGAGCTCAGAGAGCTGATCAGACCACTATTAATTACAATTAGGCATATCATACAAATTAAATTAGGATACAAGCACATATAAAATTAAGCTAAGAGACCGCAGCATTGAAATTTCAAGAATAACCAAAATGGGCTCTGTATCCTTATCAGAGTTTCGAAGTGTTACATTCTCTTATTAAATCCACTCATTCTACATTCACTTTAACACTGTAAAATTAAAGCAAATGTCATTCCAAACTCCAGCCTCCTCTAATCTCACTATGTAGCAAATACTTCAACCAGTATTGCTGATCAACAGCAGTAGCCTGAAGCCATCTGGTCAAATTGCAGAGTACATGACAGGGTTTATGCAGCAATCTGGGCTCAATGGAGAAAGAATATTCAGTGTGTACATTGCCAAACATATAATGTTTTTATATATTTTCACACAATGTAAGCTCTAGTAGTGACAGGGGACAAAATATGGTCTTATAAACATGTCAATAATCTGGATTAATTCATTTCAACAGTTAAGTAGGAAGGATAGTCAGCTTCAAAGCTGTAAAAAACAAATCACTCTATTCTGAAAAACTTTCCAGAAAGTATATCCTGATGTAAGAATATTAATAACAACAACTAATAAACACCCATATTTAGTGACTACATCATTTTTAAAATACAATTTAGCTTTTCAAGTATTCCTGACCTTCATTTCTTCCACTGCATTCTCTAGCTCATCTGGATTCTTATATTCAAAATCTTTCTCCAAATATTCCTCTTCAGCCTGAGCCATCCATTCTTGCATTTCTGCCAAATCCTTTTTGAGATTGACAGCTTTTTCTTGATTGTCCGATAATTGATTTTTATGGCTAATTGATCTAGCAATTCAAACAAAACAACATATGTGGACAGCATTGTTTAAACATATTATTTAAGAGTACTGTACAACTAATGAAAGAAAAACACGATCAACAGAATAGTGGGAAGCTATTTTGCGATGAGAACATTCTCCTTTTTTTTCAGCAGAAACCTAGGAAATAACATTTATAGTTACAAGAATTGGCAAATATACTTAATGTGGTTTTTGCTTAATTTTTAATGCTTTACTGTTCACATTAAAAAAAAACATGATGATGGCTATGGCAGTGATGGTGATCATGGTCATCATGAGGGTTTATAATATATGCTAGCAGCAGTGAACTAGCAATAGATTCTTAGACTTAAAAAAACTTTATTGTCACTTAAATGCACACTAATTGGCATACAATTTAAAATGAAATTTGTTGACCTACAGCTCTCAAAGGGTCACCATCTCCAAAATACACTACATAAACATGACAAAATAAATAATACCCACATAACCACACATATCATATGACACTAGGGACTGCAGCCAGGGGAGGCAGGGGAGGCAGAGCCTCACCACTGTCATCATGAAAAGAAAAAAAAATGTAAAATGGAAAAAGGCTGAGGTAGTTGCTGCCAGAGTCACAGTGGATGACTCTGCTTAGTGCTTAACTGTGTAAAAAAAGCCTCTAAAAAGTGCCGTCTACAGGAGCAGGAGAACGAGGTGCCTCATTTAGTCTGACCTTATGATCACTCGAGCAGAGCTAAGCAAGGGTTAAAAGCTGAAAATTCCTTATGTAGATGAGGCACATGGTTCTCTCGCCTCCTGTAGAGGGCGGTTTTTAGAGGCTTTTTAGAGGCTCTGGGATCAACTAGCTCAGCCTGGCCTCAGCTCTTGCCTTTCTCCTTTTACATTTTTTTTCCTTTTCATAAGGGCAGGCAAAAGCAGAGTTGAAATCCTCTCTGAAACAGCTGGAAAAGGTCCGTGTGTGGGGAGGGGGGATGAATTCAAAAAGTTTGATTGCATGCAGAGCCATGTTGCCTTTTCAAACACACAAACACACACACACAGCTGAATAAAAGTATATAAGCCCAGCTTCACTGATTACAAGTTTGAAAAGTCAACGTGGCTCCACCTGCAATCAAAAGCTGGATCGAAAGGCAGCAGGGGAATTGGGGGGGGGTATGGCAGAGGAGCTGCTTTCAAGCTATTGGAAAATATATCCAATCCAACTTTGTGTTTGGTTTGTGTTTGTTTGAGAGAGAATGAGTGAGAGAGGGAGCCAACTTCTTGTGTGCGTGTGTCTGTTTGAGAGAGGGAGGGGAGAGGGAGGGAGGAGGGAGGGGAGAGGGAGAAGAAAAAGAATGAAGGAAAACTTATTTCGCAAGGGGGGAAAATGCTGTCACTTTAAATCGGAACTGAGCATGCCTAGCTGTGGCCTTCTGGGAGTTGAAGTCCACAAGTCTAAAAAAATTTGAAACCCCTGTGTCAGTGCCTCACCAGCTATAAACCTCACTGCACGTCACTGTATGACACAGAGAAACAACACAGTCTAGTTCGGATGTATAAATGTACATGGCGAGAAAAACAATCAAATACTTGTTGCAAGTATTTAGATTTCTACCATTTAACACAAAAATAACCCATTACTAACACTCTCAGTTTCACTTGATGGAACTGTGCTTTTAACATCTTCCTCTCACTGAGTATGTTCACAAGTCCAGTCTAGAATGTAGACTGACTAACTTGAAAGAATTATGATGATGTCATTGTTTTAATGTTTTCTAAACAGCATGAGGGATGCAAGGAAAAAGAGTTATAATGTGGCTAAAATATTATCATGTAGATAAAAATTATCATGTAAATGAAAATTGCCTGCCAGTATAAATGACAATAATTGCCCTACCAGTTAAAACAAAATGGCTCCTTTGATATTTCTGGTGAGAATTTCAAACAGATGAGGAATTGAGCCTAATAAGACAACTTCTATCTAGCAAGGTGATGTTAAAGATAAAATTTGAGCTGGAAACATCCCAGAGCTTACACTACAACAAACTTATAGCCCTCTAGCTGAATTAGTGTATAACTGACACCCAACAGTAAAGATATTGGAAGTTGTAATTCATCCCATGTTTACTGTATAATTTACAGCACAGTACATTAGTTCTATAGTTTTAAAATTAAATTGGTTTAATTATGAAACAGATGATTTTTCATAGTGTAATGTAAATGGAATTATTCAGTTCGCATTTCCATTTAGGCCAAAAATGGGATTTTATAGGTTGAAAATAAAATGTGATGCTTGATATTATGACTGGTTGCAATGTATGTAACAACACTACTACTTGAGTACAATTACAGATATGAAAATGCAAGAGTAATAGAGCCAAAAACCAACCTGCTTGCTTAGTGTGTCCCACTGGGATTGGATGTCTGTCTGTTTGGATTTGACCCAAGCATTAACGGGCTGGCCTCTTAAAGAAGAATCTATTTCCTTCATGTCTATTAGAGACAACTCTTTTTCCATTTCAATAATGAACAGCTGTTCATAAATGAGAAAACATATTTTAATATCTATTTCCAAAGATGCAACTTGATATGTTGCTTATTTCTGAGACACTTTTATGGATTTCACAGACTTATTATTACCGTACGTTTGGAAAAAAATAATTAACAAAATAATTTAGTATATAGAAACAGAGAGAAGGGGGAGGGGGAGAGAGGGAGGGAGGAAGAGAATGAGGATACAACATGTTTTTTACATCATATTAACCAGAGGTGAGCAACTCCTTAAGCACACTTTACACTCTAATATTAAACCACCAAAATTTGGTGGCAAAATCACCATTTATTAATGATAGCATTTTTGTCCTTGTAAAATTTAAGGATAAATGGTTACTTAAACCTTGGTTTGTTTAAAAAAAATTCTGGATACACATAACATGCTTAATGATAAACGATCATTGCGCTCTACATGGGGCTGCCCCTGAAGAGTGTTCGGAGACTACAATTGGTCCAGAATGCAGCTGCGTGAGCGATATTGGGTTTACCTAGGTACACCCACGTCACACCTATCCTCCGCAAGCTGCACTGGCTCCCTATCGGTCTCCGAACATGCTTCAAGGTGCTGGTTATTACCTTTAAAGCCCTAAATGGCCTAGAACCTGGATATCTCCGTGACCGCCTCCTGCAACATACCTCCCAGCGCCCAATAAGATCGCCCAGAGCAGGCCTTCTCCGAGTACCGTCGACTACGCAGTGTCGTCTGGTGGCTCCTCAGGGGAGGGCCTTCCCTGTAGCTGCCCCAGCCCTCTGGAATGATCTACCCCCTGAGATCCGGACCTTCCCCACTCTCTCGGCCTTCCGTAAGTCTGTTAAGACCTGGCTGTTCCGGCAGGCCTGGAGCTGCTGATCTAGATTGACCTTCAGCCCCATTAAGATCGAGTGTATGTTGTGTCCTTCTTTTAACTCATTTCTGTCCTATATTTTAAACTTTTTAAAAATGCTTTTAGCCTGTTTTTATGTAAGCCGCCCGGAGTCCTTCAGGATTGGGCGGCATACAAATCTATTAAAATTGGAAATTGGAAATTGGATCATTTAAAAATGTCAGTGTTCAGACAGCACACATAGCAGAAACAAATAAACTGCATAACTATGTCAATCAAGTTAATGGCTGCAATCCAGAGAGTAGCATTTCAGATATCCAATGGCATTTTCCCAAATAAAGAAAACTTCTTTTTTCTTTTAATATAAATTTATATTAATATATGTGAATAATCCCTATCACTTAAAACCAAAGCTGAATGATAATAGTAAAGTGACTAAAACAGAAGAAAGTACATAAAATAAGCAATGGAATTATATATATATCTGTGACCAGAGAAATTCAATACTGATCAAACCCATATAATATTCACGATATTCTTGGTGACTGATATAGCTACAAAATGAATACATCTAATTCATACTAGCACTGATACCAACAACTATGCTATGTTTGTGAGCTGCCTGCAAGCTGCTTGCAAGGATCCCATGATACAAGTTTCAGTTGATCATAAAGCTCCTATCTTTGATAGAATACGCTTAGATATGAGAGTATAGCTCAGATTTTCAACTTTGGGTTCCAGATATGTGACGGCCTAGCTGACAAATTTAAAAAGAAATAATTTTATGAAACACAAGATGAAGACAAGAACTGCACCAATTCAGTTCTGTTTTGGAAATGATGGAAGACTTCAACAGCTGAAATAAAGTATGGGTGAGAACGGATGCCGCTATTCACTAATCATTTTCTCTTTCTACGGGGCCCCATACTGGAGCCTCGTGAACTAAAACTATGCATCTGGAAACCAGAAGAATCCTATTTACTGCCTAGAGAAAATATACCATCACATATGGTTTATAACTATAATGTGGAGAATTTGCCTAGTGGTGTCCTGCTAAAAAGTCTTGTTTCCAAATTGCATAATTAACCCAAAGGGTTTTTTTTCCTCCCAGCACATTCTCTAAGCATATCTGATTTGGCTTGCAAAAAAAAAAAGATGATCCAAACCCCCAAAGGTTCAAAGGCTGGTAAAACTGAAATTAAGCAAGCCCAGATCTGTCAAGCCACTCATCAGAACTACATCATTACTGTTACCTTATACAAGTGCAGACTAGGACCAAAAAAGAGCTAATCGCACTAATAAATTGCTTTTAATTAAAGGAGCAGAGGATTTCCTTAGGGAAATTTCCCTCTAAGAACAAAAGAAACGTGGTGGTAACTAGATGAGCCAAAGACAGTGAGCAAAAATACAAAATACTTTTTAAAAAAAGTCTGTATTCTTTTTCTAAACATGTACTCATAACAATTAAGATGCTTATGGGCAGCATCAGTGAATTAGAACCAAAGATTCTTTGAACAGCCAATCAGAACTATGCTACAGATAGCTTAATGGATGCCATCTATGACATACATAAAAGGAGATTCCTTCTTCCATCTTGCATTTGCATTATTACTCTGCATTCACAAATTGAAAATGTAGCAATAATAGCTCCTTGAAAACGGAAGCTTCATGCACTCTTCTTCACAATGTTTAGGCACAGACAAGGAATAAACAAAATGTGCATATGCAATAGTATAATAAATTAATGGATCTTACCATGCATTGATCAAGCTCTCTTTGAAGACATTCAGGTTCTGTTTTCTTGATTTGGTCTTTCATAAGGAAATCTTTCACAGAATCCAGCCACCTCTGAACTACTTCTGAATCCGCCTGAATATAGGAAAGTCAATGTTCTGTAATGTGATGTATTACTCAAATGTCAAATACTTAATTGTCTGTAATTAGTTGCCAGTTAAATTTTAAAAATGCAAATATCTGCTCATAACATTTTATTAGGTTCATGTAGTTCATGTAAATATTTGTTAACCAAAAACCTAACTACGGAAATATCTTTTTAGATGACAGTCAACACAGAGTAGTAAATAGTAAACAAGGAAGAAAACAATTTCCAAGTTGCCTCAATAGTAGATTTACAACCCTTTCGAATAGAATAGAATAGAATTTTTTATTGGCCAAGTGTGATTGGACACACATTGTCTTTGACAATGCTCTCAGTGTACATAAGAGAATAAAATACATTCATCAAGAATAAAAAGATACAACACTTAGTGATAGTCAAGGTTACTAATAAGCTATCAAATCGTACTAGGAAACAATAAAAACATATAAATTGAAAGATACAAGCAACATGGTTATAGTCATAAGTGGGGAGAGATAGATACTAGAAAGGAAGAGAAGAATAATAGTAATACAGTGTTAGTAAATTATTTGACAGTATTGTATCTTGGAACAGAGAAGCGACCAGAGTAATATTTCACTAAATTAGGAAAATATGTAACCAAAAGTATAATTTTAATACACTTATGAAGGAATACTTATTTAAATGATTTAAATGGCTGTCAATCTCGCAAATGCAACTCTGGGCAGCTAACAATAGGTTAAAAGCCAAGAGCAACAGCAGCCCAAAATGATTAAAAGTAACTGTAATTAAATCATATGCAATATGACTAAGGTTAAAAATAATTCCTCCCTGTTACAAATCAAATAGCAGGCAAGCAAAGCACAGCCAAACCAACTAGCTTCGCCTAACCATCTGGCTCCAATGCTTCAGGGAGAAGCCAAGACTTTGAAACCTTATGGTCATGGCCATCCAGCTCTCATGGAACTCAGCAGAGGCAGAGGTCCATGGCAGAGAAGACACATCTCTTACACCCCTCATTCATAGAAGAAACTGGAATATGTTCACCCTCTTAGATGTGGTAGGTGAAAATAAATGGAGACAAACAATCCAGCATATAACCTGGCCTTGTCAAATCTAGGTTTTATAGTTCCTGTCTGCTTTAAATGGACATTAGGTCTCCTTCTTTTGTAATATGTATTACTTCACTAAAGATCTGGATGTTTTTTCTTTACAAGTTTGTATAGTCATCCTCTACAATTTTGTTTAGTCATTGTCTTGAATACTTAAAGCAGCTGTCCCAACCTTTCTGCTTCCACGGACCAGGAGCAGTGGCAGCAAAGGGGAAGGGGATGATTTCACATTGCGCACCCACTACTTGCATAAATAAAGCTTCATGCGTTCACCCACCGCTTGGGCAGCCCAGTTCTCAATGGGCCACAGTACCAGTCCATGGACCAGGGTTTGGGTACCCCTGCCTTAAAGAACCTACTAGTACCCTAGTGGACATTGGGTGGCAGAACCCTGAGCTCACAGTTCCAAAGACTTTCTCCAGTTTATCAGAACTAACAGATTTATTGACCTACACAGACTCCAACTCCAATTAAATCCAAGGGACTTTATACTCACAATACCCTGCAATACCCTCCTTAGCAGGAGTGACCAGATCCATTTATACATGGCTGCCAACTACCCTATTTCCCTGAAAATAAGATCTCCCACATAATAGTTCATGCACTAAAATAAGCCCTCCCCTGAAAATAAGCCATCCCCGAAAATATTGCAACACAGCAGCAGCCATGAGGTGACCACACTCACCTCTTCCTGCACCTCAAAAATAATAAGACCTCCCCCAAAATAAGGCCAAGCACTTATTTGGGGGTCAAAAGAAAATTAGACTCTGTCTTATTTTCAGGGAAACATGGTAGTTTGCCATAAATGTAATAAAGACAGAAAAATTACTGTGCTTGTCTGCTTTTACTGCCATCCTTAAGAAAGGTTCTCACTCAAACTTTATTAGTTTCACTGTTTTCTTTCAGCAGGATTATGGGCATTTCTTATGCCAATTCATCTCCTGGAGTTCCTCTGAAAAGCAGTGCAGGTTCCAGAATACAAGGACATAGAGTGCATGCAGGTAGAGTCCAGGGCTATTGTTACTATCTCAAACAACAGCTAAGGCTTCAGACATGCACCAGAACAGTACATTTTGAGTTCACTAACATTCACATTTAGAATTCAATTCTGATCTATTTTAGGCTATTGTAGGATCTCACCCTTTTAGAAATGCTACCGATGGAATTTAAGAGTGGTTTTCTTTTTTTCCCCACAATGATTATGTGATCATATTGACATGTTCTGCCTTGTTTGTCCAGTTCTTATATTCTTAGCTCTATCTCCAATTATTATTTTTCAGCTGATTTATTTATGAAGTGTGTCCAAAACTGATGGAACATACTATTTTCTCTATTTTTAGAATGGAGGTCTTTATATACTGACTAACATTTACATGGTATTAAAAGGTTAAATACTACTCCTGGACCATTAGCTCTGGACTCTCCAAAATCAATCTTTTATTTTTCCCCTTTTGACTCAATTTCATTTAAGAAACATTTTTCCTGTTCTTGAAAACCCACCCTTGGATTTATTCATCCCTTCTAAATATTGTCAGAATCAGCGGTGTGTTTCACATTTTGTTACCACTGGTTTGCCCCGCCAACATGTGCCCACATCATACCACTTCTACGCATGTGCCCAGCCTTCCGTGCATGCACTTTGCTCACGCGTGCACCTTCTGCGCATGCACCACTCAAAAATGTGCCTAAATAGAACGACATAGAATTGGAATGGGTGGACAGGTCGGTAGGTCCACCCACAATTTCCGCTACCGGTTTGGGCGAAGCGGTCTGAACAGGCTGAAGACCATCTCTGGTCAAAATGTTATTGTACCATTTGCTTCTAGGTTTCTAGTTTACCCCACTAATAGTTAATATCTTGACTGTCATATGGTTCTCCTGTTGGTTTCCATTTTCCTTTTCCATGTATTGTCCTTAGCAAAATATTTTTTTTCTGATTCTCAAACTCAAAGGTGTTTATTCTTATTCTCTCTGGCCACTATTTCCTTTGATGTTTCATAACTTCCATATCTACTAATATCTTCATCCCACCAAGCTGATGAGACACAAATTCTTCGGTTTATATGATTATATGAGATTATATGATCTTGCAAATAGTCCATTGAACTTCGCTTCAAATAACACCTCTGAGTGCCCTGTGAGCTCCTTCACATATATCCTTCAAAAATAAAAATAGCCACCATATTAGTTCTTTCTTAGGAAATACTGTATATCCAGAGGTCAAATGATTAATATTACACTATTATCAAGAGTGCCTAGTACTATGTGAATCCAGAAGCTCTGGACTTCTGGAACATTGGATTGCACCAATGACATGTTTTCATAATTGCAAATGCGCCAACTAGCCAAGAAAGGTGTTGGATCATTATTTTAGTCTATTATCCATTCTCTCATTACACTGCCTGCATGACCCCTGCTTTACAGAAACAGTTAATATTCATTGCCATTCCTCAGCAGAGAGAAGAAAACAATCATGCAGGAAATAAATGTTTTAAATGTCAGGTAATAAATCAAGCCTCATTTTCTCAACTAAACAGTAGTTGGAAACCATTCAGGCCATCTTTCATTAACCTTAGCATAAAGAATTGTCATAACGGATAAAGAAAAATAAGTATATACATACAATAACTAGAGACTTTTACATCAAGTTAAATTATATTTACAGGCATTAACAACATTCATTGTTACCAACTAGATACAAAATTTTAAACTTTCTCAAGAAGAAGCTACTAAAACAATTTATTTCTGCTTATTTGCTTTTCAGATTGATTCTCCGCTGAACAAGGCGGTATATTATTACTATTTTTCCCATCACACTGCAATCACTTCTGGCTGCAGAATGATTGACTCATATAATTATATACCATTTGAAATCATATAAACAGATACTAAATTATAGCTTGCTGCAGAATATAAATTAATTGAGAAAGAGGAATATTATACTTACAAGCAAGTAATTAAACAAAAGATATTTCTAGTTACCTCATATGTCCTCAATTTGGAAACAGTTTCTTCCAATAAGTGAACATGTTTAGAAATCTTTAGTTTTAATTTATCCCTGTATCCTTGTAAACATTTCAATTCTTGCTTGTATAGGTTTGATTTTTCAGCAGAAATATGCTTCTCTCCAATAGTGTGTCTGCAACAAGTTTATCGACCATGCTTTTTTGATTTTCTAGTGTTTCACAAACCATCTGCAGGGAATAAATATAAAAATATTAATTATATTTATATAAAATGGTGCTCCTTCATGTTTTATTTCCTATAAAATATATTTGATGTATTAGAGTAATGGAATTGACCTTTGTATCAAATTAGGATGTTGTCCAGTGCCAAAGTGAAAGCTATACTGCATAATTAAAAGCTTTTAAAACTATTGAACTAGTCCATAACCCTGATTCTTCTATTGACATCTTGTGTTGATTTTTAGGCAGCAGTTTACAATAAAATGGTTGGAGGCGTCCCTCTCATTCCATCTACCTTCAATACTTGAAAATCTAAAACTAAATTCTACATACAATCCTAGCCACTGACATCAAAGGAACAGTTAACTAACTATAATTAAAATTCTCACCCAAGATGGAAAAGCCTAGATAAAATAAATCCTGACTTGCTAACAATGCATTTCAACATTCTCTTTAAGAGCTTTTCTTGAACTTTACTTTCTCCCTATTAACAGATTCAACTACATTATAGAAAATTTTGGGTATTGTCACAGAATCACCCATTTTCAGCAGTTTAGCTGCTAGAAATGGGATAGCTCTGTGCTTTAAAGTAACTTCAATTGATTTATCTATGGAGATTCTCGGTCACTCAGGTCATGGTTATCCCAAAGGTGCTTTTTTCAAAAGGCAACTGGACTTTGTTTTCCTTTGAAGATGTTTCCCTTCTCATCCAAGAAACTTCTGGACTTTGTTTTCCCTTGAAGACATTTCCCTTCTCATCCAAGAAGACATTTCCCTTCTCATCCAAGGTAGTTGCTGCCAGAGTCACAGTGGATGACTCTGCTTAGTGCTTAACTGTTTAAAAAAGCCTCTGAAAAAGTGCCCTCTATAGCAGGAGGCGGGAGAACCACGTGCCTCATTTAGTCTAACTTGATGATCACTCGAGCAGAGTTAAGCAAGGTGTCAGGCCTGCAGCAGTTCCTTTAAGAATCTTTGGCCTGCCACACTCTTATTAAGGGGGGGATTTAGCAAAGGTTAGAATATGTTGTTTTCAAAATAAAAAATTCCTTCCTAGAAGCTCAAGGTCATCTTTTGTCTCCCAAACCTTTACACCTGACCGGAAGCAATAGGCGTAGACACCAGCATGGAAGAAGAAGATTGGACCATGTGATGGACTGTGGGTGTGGGGGCAAGATCATGAACTTTTAACTGGGTGGGATTCTGATGTAACTTCCAGAGTCGGAATCCCATAGCACTATGCCAACATGCCTGCTTATTAAATTGGAACTTTAAGCATAGTTTTGGCTTCAACTCTGATTTAATTTACATGGTATTTGGAAAGCTAACACAAGGGTTAAAAGCCGAAAAATTCCTTATGTAGATGAGGCACTTGGTTCTCTTGCCTCCTCCTGTAGAGGGCGTTTTTTAGAGGCTTTTTAAAACAGTTAAGCAGAGTCATCCATTGGAGACTCTGGCAGCAGCTAACACAGCCTGACCTTGCCTTTTTCCTTTTACATTTTACATTTTCATCATGGCAGACAAGAGCAGAGTTGAAATCCTCTGTGAACCAGCTGGAAAAGGTATGTGGGTCGGAGGGAGGGGGAAGAATTCAAAATTAATGTAATTTGTAAGTAATTTTATTATTGTAAGTAGTGTGTGTGTGTGTGTGTGTGTGTGTGTTTTACCCGACTCTGCTGGCACGCGGGCTGGCACTTTTTTTATGTCGGACATAGCGGCAGGGCTTTTGGACATAGCGGCAGGGCTTTTGGACATAGCGGGACACCTCTATGTCGGACATAGCGGCAGGGCGGTTTTTGCCTCTAGCGCTGGAGCAGCAGGGCAACTTTTGTCCGCTTTCAAGAAAGCTTTCTTGAAAGCGAGCAAAAGCCGCCCTGCCGCCCTGGCGCTAGAGGCAAAAGCCGCCCTGCCGCTGTGTCCGACATAGAGGCATCCCGCCTCTATGCCGGACACAGCACCGGGGCTTTCCGAAAGCCCTGCCGCTGTGTCCGACATAGGGCGGCTTTTGCCCGCTTGCCTCACCAGCCATAAACCTCATCGCACGTCACTGCTTTGATCACATCAGAAATAGGTTAGAATCATGTTGTGATCTGCTTAATCCCGGCTACCACCACTCACACCCACACATACACACATTCCTTTGCATTTGCAAATTGACAGCTCAGCAAGGAAATAATTATTATGGCTACTTAAACTGTTTAGCTAACACTTCCTAATATTCTAAAGCTTTGTTTATATGAAAAAGAAGTTTTTCTCAATAAATATTTTAGATGCAATCTTCTTTTTGTCTGCGTTTCTGCACTCCATGTTTCTGTTAGTGCTCTGTCACTGAGCAGCAGTTTTCACACATAAACTTTTTTTAAAAAAATGGAAAAGACAATCAAACTTTCCACCCACATCTCAACATTAGTCACCAAAGTTAAAAACGTAATATGATAAAGACATGAAACCAATCCTCTCATATTCTGCTGCATCTGAACTTAGAATTTAATCAAGTGCCAAGAAGAAACATACCTTAGTCTGCTGCAAGGCTTTTTCAACCTGAGCCAAGTCGTTTACTGAATTCATGATGGAGTGCACTTTGCTTTCTAATTCATTCAACTCATCCTTAATTTTTTTCAAAGAATCCAAATAAGTCTTGGGGGGATGACTTTCAAGTTCTGCATTTAAAGTAAGTATTTAAAGTCAAGTTAATAACTTGATTATACAATTTGAAGCAAAAATATCAAATATAAATGCAATATAACCTGATAGAAATGTTGCTGCACAGTATACAGACAGTGGTGAAATTCAAATTTTTTTACTATCGGTTCTGTGGGTGTGGCTTGGTGGGCATGGCAGGTGAAGGATACTGCAAAATCTCCATTCCCTCCCCACTCTGGAGCCAGCCAGAGGTGGCATTTGCCGGTTCTCCGAACTACTCAAAGTTTCCGCTACCGATTCTCCAGAACCTATCAGAACCTGCTGAATTTCACCCCTGCATACAGAATTTTTCAATTATAGATAGATAATTACTAGGTCAAAACATTTTTTTAAAGTTTCTTGTGGTGAATACTAACTGCTTCCTGAAACTCTTGCAAAGTCAGTGCAAAAAACAGGACTCCGGTACATGTTTGTTTACACTTATCATCTGAGGCCAACATTCTCCTCCCAACAAAAGTCAAGAGGAGCTCTGATCTGGAAGTAATCAGGTTGAAGAAAGCTAATGCACAATGTAATATTGATTTTTCTTTATAATTCAAAATATAGAGTAGTTGTATGACAGCTGGAATCACATTAGGGTTGGAATCTATCAACAGAAAAGGCTGGGTTAGAAGCCAAGAATTTTTGTCTGTGGGCATAAATCTGACCAACTGAATCGTTGATTCAAAAAAAAAAAATCTGAACTGCACTGTGAATCCCTGCAGAAGAGTGTACAGTAGATCTACATTTTAAAGACCAATTACTTGGATGGCTGATGTCAAATAATGGTTGCAGGCAGCCTTCCCAGGGTGTCTCTTTTATGCCTTTTCACTATAAATACTGTTCTCTGATGTGCTGCTGCTCTGTTTAGTTCAGTTCTGAATGTATGCTAATATTGATTGGATTTGATTATGGTCCAGAATGGCTTACAGAACTTGTTATTGCCTCTTTTCTAGTGCTCTTTGGCAACTAGCATTCAAAGAAACATCTGCAGTATTGGTCATTTACATAAATGTTAATCAAGTCTCACAGCTATGTCTGCTTCATCTGTTTGTTTTATCAACTGCAACTGAGCAAATTAGTATCTGTATCCTAAGTAATGAATTCAGGTTTAAACTTTTCACATTTTTTTCTTTCTCTTCACTTTTCCTTCAATATTGTTGGGGGAGAAAAAGATGCTTCAACTGTTTATCTTTGCCTTTGATGATTTGTAAAGGAGGCTTATGATAAGATGTTTCTCGCTGATTGTATGGAAATTTGAAGTATTCAGATTATTAAATTCTAATAAGAATGTTCACCTTCTGCTATTTACAAAAATCAATATCCAATTAATAATTCAAAGGCAATTGCTACATTGTTGTTTTTATTTTCTTCTTTTTCTTTTTTTCCTAAACATTACCTCAATCCAGAATTCTATTTTCCTAAATATAAAATACTAGATAATAACCCTAGTATGCCCAGGTATTTATTTATAGGGGGGAAATGTTCGGACCAAACATTTTCTAATGTTGGATTTTTCCCCTTACAAGAGGGAGCCCTCTTGTGGAGTACTGTCAATCCGTTACCATGGCAACTCCACTGTGCTATACAGTAGAAGCCATTTTACAGCAGTACAGTAGAAGCCATTTTACGGCACAACAGGCTGTATCTTAACAGAACACACACCTCGCGGGATGTTAAGGGTGTCTGACCCCCACAGTATTTTTTTTTAGAGAGTAAGTCATCTGTGTACCAAGTTTGGTTAAAATTGTTCGAGGCGTTCCAGATTTATGCTGGAACATACACACACACACACACACACACACACAAAACGATAGATAGATAGATAGATAGATAGATAGATAGATAGATAGATAGATAGATAGATAGATGATAGATAGATGATGATAGATAGATAGATAGATAGATAGATAGATAGATAGATAGATAGATAGATAGATAGATAGATAGATAGATAGATAGATGATAGAACATATTTAAAATATATTTTGAAGGTGAGTTGCTTTTGTTGTTCTACATACCTTAAACATAATTTGTGCATTCAGCTGACATAACTTAATTAGGGGTGTATTAACTAGAGAGGTACTTTGGTATAATTAAGGTTAATATTAGTAAGCTAGAATAAGGGCAAAAAGGCAACAAATCCACAAATAAAAATCAAAACAATGGGCAGAATCCATGTTTTCTTCCAAAGCAAAAGAAGATTCTGTGAGTGGAACCTGTTTTTCACAGGAAAAAAAGACATCTGAATCCAAGTATTTAAAAAAATCTACAGGGAATTGCAAGCATACTTAAGCTGCATGAAAGAAAAGCTGTCTCGACCTAAGGCAGCATTGAGCAGTAATAACTTCAAGCATGTTGACATTTGGGCTTTATTAGAATGTTTTATTGACACATTTTCTGTGCTTATTGCTGAATTTAAGTAATACATTTTATATGTCTGATTTTTGTTTAGTTGCCCAAGGCAGACATTTAGTCTGGCAGGGTATACATTAAACCATCATAACAAATGATGCTCCTTAAGACTTTCTATTCAAGGTCAACAAAAGTGAAGAGGGTTCTTGTGCTTTAGACATATGGGATGCCTTGACAGATTGAACTCTGACAGTCTGACATAAGAGAAAGTGCTTAATAGAACACAGAACACAAAAGCAAATCTCGCCACTTTAGACGGTCATCTTTACCCCCACGCTCTCTAAGTCCTTCAAGAACACCAATGGGGCAATCTGACCTTGGAATCAATACAATCAAAAGAAAAAAAGAGCATTATATACATAAGAACAAGTACCGTATTTTTGGAGTATATTTTTGGAGTATATTTTTCTCTCAAAAAAGAGGCTGAAAATCTGGGTGCACCTTATACATACAGAACTTTTTGCCTCCTGAAACCCCACCCCTTCACCAAAATGGCCGTGCAGAGCCTTTAGGAGCCTTGCAGAGTGCTCCTGGGGATAGGGAGGGCAGAATTGATTTCTGCCCTCAATTTTTCCCACCCCTCAGCCCCCAGGAGCACTCTATAAGCCTCCTAAAGGTTATTCATGCCCTTTTTTTGAAAAAGAAAATGAGCCCATTTTTGCAAAAACTGGCCCTTTTTTGCTCGTTTGCCCCCCCCCCCCCAGGAGCACTGTACAAGCCTCCTAAAGGCTATTCATGCCCCCTTTTTTGAAAAAAGGTTGTTTTGGGGAGATCTGCAGAGTGCAAAAACTTTTTTGTTTTAATTTGCCTCTTCAAAACCTTGGTGCATCTTATACTCTGAAAAATATGGTATATGTTTTGACATCACCTAAGAAAATTCCGTACTTTCTCTTTTTACCAGCTTTTTGAATGATTTGCTTAATAAATTCATTCATTCTAGAAAAACCCCAGTCCAGATGATCCTGGGAGGAGGGTGGTGAAGAAGATATTTCTGACATTACAAAAAGAAGGGCAAACTACATTTCTTCCCTTTTTTTAAAGATTATGCTCGTGGTTATTTATATAGCATTTGCCAAAATCTAAGATGAAAGCAGCCCACGTTGAGAGGTTTTTGCTCCTAGCAAAAGAGAAAACTTAAGATGATACAAAGAAGAGAAAAGGATATTTTACAGAAATCAAAGCATACCTCTCTTCAGCTTCTGCAGAATAAGTTCTAGTTCCTGCTGGGCAGAACTGAAGCGGCTGTTCAAAGAGCAAAAGCTATCTTCAATGAAGTCTGGAGAAGCAGGATGAGATGTCAGCTCCCTGCATTTGATCTTCAGATGTTCCATTTGAGGAGTCAGACTTAAGAGGTTTGTGAGTTCCCTCTAAGAAAGACAGAGTGCCAACACGGTTATTTTTAATGTAACATTTTTAAAGATTCCAACAACCTCATTTCTATGGCAGTTTACAAATATGATTAAAATTACAATATAACATATTTAGATATATATTGTTTATCTAAGTATTATTTAAATTTATTTATTTAGATTATTTATTTAAATATAAAATATTTAGATAAAAACATCATTGTCACAATAGTATAATAACAAAAGCAAATAAGACCAGAGCAAAACAGCATTCATTAAATCTGAAATACATCCATATAATGACTAGAGAAATACTATTGTCCATATAAGTGCTTGAAAGACAATAATATAAACTCTAGATTCATGATAGCGAACCTATGGCACACGTGCCACAGCTGGCATGCCCTCTCTGTGCCCTAGTTTAGTTCCACTACACATGTGTGCACGCCTCCCACTGGCCAGCTGGTAATCGGGTTTCTGACGTGCATCTGCAGGGCCATGGGATGTGGGGGTGCATGCACAGGGATGGGGCACATGTGGGGGACGTATGTGCATGCACAGGCAGGGGCATTTGTGGGGGTGCACTTGCATGTGTGGGGAGGAGGGAGGCACATACGCAGGGTGCACATGTGCAGGGCTGCATGCGCATTGCATTTTGGGGGGTTCGGTGCATGCATGCACACTTGTACATATGTTTGCACTTTGGGCACTTGCTCCAGAAAAGGTTAGCCATCACTGATCTAGATGAACCTCTCTCAGGAGAACATTCCACGGATGAAGTACCATAATGGAAAAAGCTTTTCCTCTTTGAGCAATCTTGCCTCACCTGGTAGTATACCTGAGCAGACTTTTTCAAGATCATCTTCAAGTCCAGGCACATAAATATGAGGCAACTGTACTCTAGTGGTATAAGTCAAACATAAATAATTGTATTTTGTGTACCAACGTTGTCAAGCTTACCTGGCACAATTCCTGCAGCACTGCTAATGGTTGATGCTCAACTACGGCAGAATTGTCTTGCAGCCATGTTTCTTTTTCGCTCACAGACTTATCGAGTTCACACAATTCACTAAAGTAAATATTGATTTCATCCTGATATTGCATTTTTCTAGCCACTTCTTCTAAGTAGCAAGCAGCCCCTTTCCATTCTGCCAAGAGCCTCTTAAGGGTGTTTCCTGTTTCTTCAGTAGGAAGCCCTTCTGAACAAAGAAAAGGAATCAACTCAACAAGTTGCAATGCATGGAAGATTTTATTTCAGCTCTATTCCAGATATAAATGCTCAAGCAGGATTTTGAGCCCCAGGTTTGCGATGGATGAGTTAACTTATCATTCTAAGACACAATAGGCTAGTTCATATCTGAACAAACAAACAAAACACATTATGGCTAAGCATCGTGCAAGGGACAGGTCAAACAATATCTTTTTAGTAAAGCATGTTTATATTTAGCACCCATCATTTGACACATGGCTTCATTTAACTAAATTCTCACTTCTTAATGAAAAGGACAAAAGCAGACAAAAACATTGTCATAAGTGTACCTTTGCATTAAGAAATTACACAAAGGCTTACGACTGATCAACAGAACTGAATACATGAATATTAGCAAGGGGAAAAGTCACACATCTTTTCCTTATTAGGAAAGATATTAATCTGTGTCTGGATGTTTCAGTTTTACTGCTGAAATCTTCTAACTGGTTTAATTAAAAATCATAAATATTAATAACAGTTGTGTGGCTGCCTGAATTTTGCTGGGTCAAGACCAGAGGTGGGTTCCTACTGGTTCAGACCGGTTCGGCTGAACCAGTAGTGGTTTGGCGGCCTGGGTCACTGGAACCGGCAGTAACCCAGGCCTGCCATACCCCCGAACCAGTTCTCCTATGGGGCTGCCATCTTGATTTTCAGTTCTGAGCATGTGCAGAACAATTGTATTTGCACAAATTTAATTTTTTTCTTTTTTTACATTTTGTACCTGTGCAGACCTGTTTTTTTTGTTGTTGTTGCAAAAGTGCATGTGTGCATAGCACGCACCTGGCATGCACAAGCGAAGCGTACGCGCACAAAACTTTTGTGGGCATTGAACCAGCAGTAATGACCATCAAAATATTCCATTCCATTCAATTGCTTTGCCCTGCTGTATGGCTGGTTCCTTCCTATTTATGTCTGCTGCCTTGAACAATTTGAGAGAAGAGCACAGCTTGAGAATGAGGAACCTTAGCTGAATTCCAGATGTTACTAAACTAAAATTCCCAGAATCCCTCAACTCTGACATGATCATGGGGTTGCTGGCCTCCAATTTATCAATATCTGGGTGGGACCATAATTTCCTAACCCTGACTTAGGAATAGTGATTGAATACCTATTATAATACAAGCTGGAAAATGGAAAAACAAGACTGAATGGTCTATTGTTAAAATGCACTTTCTCTACAGCGTTTTATTTTTTCCTCAAAACAAAGAAAGATAAAAAACCTCAATGAATTTACATTAATTAAGTCCTGTCTTCTCAAAGTTATAGAACAATTTTCATTTCGGTCAATTAAACACTAGTATATCAATGCAGGCTTTCGTAGTCATTGTCAGTCTGATCTTGATAA
Organism: Thamnophis elegans; assembly: GCF_009769535.1. Lineage (NCBI taxonomy): Eukaryota > Metazoa > Chordata > Lepidosauria > Squamata > Natricidae > Thamnophis > Thamnophis elegans. The sequence goes on along the minus strand of NC_045544.1, from coordinate 50,221,610 downwards.
ACGTTTGGATTAATAAACTATGATCTAATTATCTGGTATCCTGATATTTTGCCAGCAATTGTGTCTGACAACTTCAGAAGTGAAAGTGGTCTGCACTTGTTGACAAATCCACTTAGAGATTTAATTTTGTAACAAAAGCAAGAACTCAGTCAGTTCCTGCTCTGTTGCATCTGAGCTGTTGAGGAGTTTGCCACAAAGCAGATCACGTTCACCTCTGAAGGTGCCAGCCACTGTTACTGGCAAAACATCAGGACACCAGATAGAACAATTAGAACATAGACTATATAGCCTCAACACCATTAAATTATACCTAGCATTATCACAAATTTCCATTAATACTCATCAAGATGAATTCATACATTCTAAAAATTCCAAACATGAACAGGAGAAAATAATTGAAAAGGCATGTGCTTCTCCCTTCCATTATATCATAACATTACCTTTTCCCATTTGGTCTAACAGATTTTCTCCAGTCTGTTTCAATTCATTCAACATTTTATCTTCTTCTACTCTTTCTTCTTTTATTGCCTGTCAATCAAAGCCGTAAAACTTAAAATGAAAACCTAACATTTAAAATTCCACTAAGCAAAATTGGGCCTTTTTGTTCCACCTCTGCAATTAGTAACTAGTAAGTCTAACTTTTCAGTAGAATTACAGCACTAAATAATAAACCAGATGAGGATGCATTTACTGTATATCAAAATGATTTTCACAGTCATATTTTCATAAAATCATCATACATCACAAACTGAAATTAATGAAGTCTTCAACGCTATATCCTCCAGATATTTACATCTTTTTGAGCATCTTATCCCACTCTGAAACTCCACGTCAGCAATTAGTCACTTATTAAGTAATCTTTACTTAAACTAAACATTGTGTCTCCAGATCAGTCATTGATTTTCTGTCTCTCTCTGATGTTACTCTGATATGTACATCAAATCAGAGTGACCAGAAAACTTAAATGAGTGTTTGTAAAATAATGTGTCAGGATCCTTGTAAACAGGCTATTCTGGGTCATGGGAAAGAATCCATTAAACTTACAAGTGCCAAATGCTCTGGAAGTACCCTCCAAATATATATAATTATTACAGCAGCAAGTAACATGATTCTTTTAATAGCAACATTCCAGATTGCAATTTTTCACGAAGTGTAGCTGCGATAATCAAACATTTGGAGAAATGATCCAAGTGATATTTCTCAATTTCCATTTAGGATATTTAAAAAAGACAAAGCTGTACAGTCCCCCACCCGCACCATGGGTCATAAACAACTCTATGATATCAGACAAAATTTCACATAGGAGGTATCTCTGTGATGATATCTTAATAAGCCATTTAAAATGAATTTAAAACAATTATGTCAACATTTCCATTTTTTAGATCTTCTCTCCACAGGGTGGACTGGAAGGTTATTAGATCTCTGAAATCATGACTTTGCTTTATTTTCTGTTTTATTGAGAGAATTTCTGCAGGGTCCATATTTAAGAACAAGATTTTTCCTAAATTGCTCTTCCTTCTCAAAGTAAAAAGGGAATTTACTACAAGGGAGGAAACCGGAAAGAAGCCAGAAATGCCTATTAACTTCTAAGTATTGCCTGTCATTAGTAAAAGGGCATTTTGTAGCCAGTATAGAACAATTATGTTAGCCAAAAAGATATTTATAAATAGAACTCAATTTAGATGAAATTTTCCTATCAGACTCGACTTCCAGCTGTTAGCAAGACAATGTGTTCACAGAAAATGCCTTCCTATTTTTCTCTTTACCTTCAGTTTTTCTTTCATGCCTGAAGTCTCTCTCATCTTCTTGTACTCTTTGATCTCTATGGCCTGAATGGCTGCTTTTGATTTTAAAATCCCATCCAACAACTCCGCAATTTCAACATCGAGCCTACTGTAAGAAGCAGAATAATGTTTGGAATAATTTCTCCTACCACTCAAAATTCAAAGATCTGAAAACGTTTTCTCCTCCCCAACTTTCCAGTTAACCATTATCTTTTGTCTAAAATGTATTATTCCATTTGTTGAAGGTTACAGGCTGACCAACATACAATGTTGGTGGGAACTAACTAAGTAACATTTCCTAGATGAGGGGGGAGGAGACATTTTGTCTTGAAGAAAATAGTTGCATTCTCACTATATCCTCCACTCTCCTGTTCCTCATCCTAAAGTAGTATCCTCAACTTGCTGCCTCCTTCAAATATATATGCCTGAGAGTTCCATATTTCCAAACATAATAATGGGAGGAAACAATATATTCAAACTATGTTCAGTTAGACCACAGGTGTCAAACTCACTACATCACGTTGCCATCACGTGATGTTTTACAATGTTTTTCTCATTCACACAGCTGGGGTGAGCGTGGCCTGTGCATGACGCATCAGACACACGGGCCTCCAGTTTAACACCCCTAAGTTAGACTGGTCTCTGGCAGGCCAAGAAAGTGCAAGTGCAGAAACTATTGCAAGTTTCTTTTATTTTCTGAAAAATGGCAGCAAGAAGATTCTTACAGCTGTTGTTGGACCAGCCCTCATCCCCATGACCAAAGAAGATGGCTCTCCTTGAAATTGGGAAGCATCACACCCAGAGAAGCAAGGAGATAAACGCCATCTATTAAAAGCTTAAAGCAGCTTGTCCAGTGCTCCGTCCCCACTGTTAATTCTAAAGGAACTGACTCATTTCATCTGTAATCAACACACCCACCTGGTAAAAATAACCTGAGGTACATTCTGGACTAAGTCTTGATTTTCTTAACACCAATTAGTTGAATTAACTCTGTTAACTCACCCACATTAAACCACAAGCCAAGTTAACAAACCCACTGAGTAGCTTTATATAATACGCTAAACAAAAAGTGGTGTGGCATGAAGGGACCACACCCAATGTGTGAAGGAAACAAATGGATCAGCCTATAAGGAAAAGTAATGGCACTGGAAGCAAATACTTTTTGTTAATAATATTGTCCTACGTTCAGTGAGAAAGGAGTGATGTTCCCTGACCAAGAAGTCATCTTACCTTTTTTCTCATTTCAGTATCCAGGCCAGTTTGCCGCCTCTTTGGTAGAGGTGGTGGAGATTGTTCCATTTGAATATCCTGGACTGTTTTTTGTTCCTTGACCAGGATTGTTTCAGTGAGAACATTCTGAGAAATCTGGGGCATTCCAACTTTTACAATTGCCTCAGAAACCTAAAGTAACAATGGAGACAGGGATCAATCTTGATTAAATGAAACTAGAAAAATAATCAAAAAAATCCAATGAATGACAACTTTTAAAATCACAAATGCAATTATCTATCATATTTTTCCGAGTATAAGATGCACTCTCCCCCAAATGAGGGTGAAAATTTGGGTGTGTCTTATACACTGAATGTAGCCCTGCCTACCTGCTGGCCCCCACCCTTTGGCCTCTGCTTCCCAGCAATTTGCCTCTTTGCAGCAAACAGCAAACAGCCTGTTTCAGCTTCAGCTTCAGCACAACCTCTGCACGTTCCGTTTTCAACCTCCGCATGCCCCATTTTCCACTCATTCCGATCCCTGCCACCTGGAACAGGAGGAAAATGGGGCATGTGAAGGCTGAAAAATGGGGTGAGTGGAGGCTGAAAACGGGATGCGGAGGCCAAAAATGGGGCACACGGAGACGGCAATAGGCTATGGCAATCCCCGCAGCCTGAACATCTGATCATCAGGAGGCCCAATTCAGCCGACAAACAGCTGCTTATGCTAATCAGGCTGTGCTGAAACTAAAACTGAAAAGGGCTGTTTGTTGCAAGGAGGCAAATTGCTGGGAGGCAGAGGCAGAGTTTTTTTTTCTTGTGCTAATCAGGCTGTGTTGAACTGAAACTGAAACAGAATGTTTGGTATTTGCTGCAAGGAGGCAAATTGCTGAGAGGCAGGGGCAGATATCTTTTCTTGTTTAAGCTAGGTGTGTTTTATACTTCGGAGCATCTTATACTCTGAAAAATATGATTAAAGAAGCACAATATTCATATCCAAATGAAGCCCCAACCAAAACATAAAGAGAGGTAGTATTTGGATGGTACCTGATTAGAGTAATCCTCAAGTTTCTGAACTAAGTTGTCCCATCTCTGTGTGAGTTCTTCAAGATTACTGTCAATTTTTTTTAATGCCTTCTTGTTGTTCAGGAGTTGTGCCAAATCCTGGGTCACCTCATTCAGCTGTTCCAACATCTGGCGCTTCTTTCCCATGTCTTCTTTCAGACTCTGACAGTGAAAAAACAACAGCCATGCCATTTTAGAGAAATGTCTTTTGCTCAGATATCCGACAGGAACAGCTACTTTCTTAGAATGTAAATGTCTGTAAATTTGTAAATTCCAACAGAATAGGAATTATGGACAGAGAAAGATGAGCTTCCAGAACATTCATATCCATTCCACTGGAGACTATTTATTTTGAATACTTGCTAGAACAGCCTGTTTTCCAATGGGCTGTACCCCAAATTCACAACCAACAAGCTGAAAATATGGGAACTGAAGCCCAATATGGGTAGTCCTCACTTACCGATTTGCAAGTGGCAGACTCCATCACTGAGCAATGCAATTATAAAAAGTGAAATATCATGGGACCATGACCAATGTTCAATGTCAATTCAGATTGTGATAATTAGTCAAATCACCCACAATTGCTAAGCATGATGTCACATGAACATGACTTGTGATTTCCTGCTGGTCTCCCCAATGACTTTACTTGTCGAAGCCATCTGTTAAGGTTGCAAATGGTGATCATGTGACATCAGGATTCTGCAACCATAGTAAATGCACTGTGCTGCCAAGCACCCAAATCACAACCACCTGAAATAGCTTAAGTTTGAAGAGCAGTTGTAAGTCTCTTTTTTCAATATCTTTGTAACTTTAAATGACTGCTGATCAAGGCAATCAATAAGTGAGGACTACCTATAGTATGTATCCTGGAAACAGGAGATTGGAGAAATGAGGCTGCAATGTTATTTTGAGGTTTACAGAAATAATGAGTTCCAGGCCGCTAGTACCATTCAGAGGTTCAGTGCATTGAATCTTGAAATATTAGTAGAATTTCCAGCATAAGAAGAGATCTTGCCATTTAAAACATTATGGGTAATATCACTACAGAAGCATTCCTTGAGTAAAAACCAAAATTGTTTCAGAATGTGGGAAAGTTCTTGTTCATGATCTATGCCTGCAACAGAGACAACTTATGCCTTAAAAATCATTCTCTGTCTCTCTCTCTTTTCCTCCTTCCCTCCCTCCCTTCCCCTTTCTCACTCTGTATGTGTGTATGTAGTATGATAAGTAAGGCTTATTTGATTATTTATTAATTTATTAGATTTACAATACAAGAAAGTAATACTTACTGCCAGCTTTCGAACATTTGCACTCAGCTCTGTTTGATCTTTGAAGTTGCATGTCTGTATTCTGCTTAAAGCTCTTCTTTTTCAACCAACCAGGCTTTCAACATACACTGAGAAAAAAGTACATCCATAAATATACTTACTTAATTCCCCTATATTTTATACACCACCACCATTGCATCATACATAAACAAGATCTCAGAATCATAACAATAATCAAGCTGACTTTTAAGTTACAATCACACAAATTATGGGTTGTTTCCATTTTAACGTAATAGGTATCAAGCTACATACAACGACCATGATTGGGTAGGAATGTCTTATAATTCAATTGCTAGATATTCTGGAGATAATAGCAATAGCACTTAGAATTATATACTGCTTCAGTGCTTTACAGCTCTCTCTAAGCCATGGGTCCCCAACCTGTTGGCCCCCAGGCTGCATGAGTGGCTGACCAGTGCGTGCACATGTGTACATGTGCACACACACACACACCCCACTCACAGCAGCATCGCCGCAAGTACTGGACACTCACAACCCTGTTCGTGTGCGCTTGCAGCCCCATTCGCATGTGCACATAAAGGGGCCTGTCACTCCCCCCTCAAGCTGCCAACCCAGAAAGGTTGGGGAACTCTGCTCTAAGCATTTATAGAGTCAGCATATTACACTCAACAGTCAGGGTCCTCATTTTACCAACCTCAGAAAGATGGATGGCTGAGTCAACCTTGAGCCAGTCAGGATCGAACTCCTGGCAGTAGGAATGCAGAGTTAGCCTGCAGTACTGCATTCTAACCACTGCACCACAATAGCATTAAACCCAGCCCAACCAAAAATTATGAAAAAATGTAATTCAGAGAAAGCAAAATGAATTTTCCCCAAAACATTTAATTCCTATTTTCTACTCTGTTTATTCCTACTCAACAACAGAAAAATGAGGTCAACGTTAAACTCTGGTAAATCTTAACTTTCATGGATGAGATTAAGTAAATCATAATTTTCCTTAGCTCCTTGGGAGACAAGCAGGACAAAAATGTACACAGAAGGAAAAGGAGAACATGAAAGATTATGAAAACAGAGACAAAACTGAGTAATAAGAAGTAAGAAGCAGATTTCTTATGAATCTGACCTTTCATTTGATTCAAGGACTGAACCAAATGGGTCTGAACCAAAGGTCAACCAACGTCTGAACCAAATTCATCTGGTTCAAGGTCTGAACCAGACCTTTCATTTTTCTCCCATATAAGCAAATGTTTTCTTCCCCCTTATAGTTTTTTGAACCAAGTTATGGCAAGGATCAGTCTGCTTTTCATCTGTGTGCTGGTTTGGCTCAGTCTTCCCAAATACTATTTTTTATTAAGTTATTAACTGTCATTAACCTTAAAATTATCTTTAAGTTAATTCAATTAATTCTGTTTGATCCTCACATTATTTATAGCAGGAGAGGTAAGATATCTCATACTGCAGTTGCAATATTGACATCCACTATAAGGTATAATGTCTAGGTATATCCTGTTTAATTGAGTTCTTCTGAGATCATCTTTTCTTATGTAGACATGATTTAAATCATAGATTTATAAATCTATGATTTACATTTATTCTCTACCATATAGACAGCAAGGCAGCTACTTTTTTTCTTTTGATAGAAAACAAACAAACAAACAAAACTTTTAGACACTATAAATTTTATTCAACCATAAATACCATTACTTGGTGCAATTTTCTGAAATAAAAACTACATTTTTATCAAATCAGGCCCAAACATCCCATATAATGATTATAGCATTAGCATTTAGACTTATATACTGCTTCACAGCCCTTTCTAAGCAGTTTACAGAATCAGCCAACAACAATCTGGGTCCTCATTTTACCAACCTCAAAAGGATGGAATGCTGAGTCAACCTTGAGTCATTCAGAATCGAACTCCTGGAGTTAGCAGTGAGTTAGCCTGCAGTACTATATTCTAACCATTGTGCCACCATAGGTCATTATTTTATGCATTTCAGTACTGTTCTTCTGTTTGGACTAGAAACAGGGAAATCTAAATTAAACCCATTCTCAGCAATGGAAGTTCACTTAATGACTTTGGGCCAGTCACACTTACTACAAGGACTACACAAAGTAGTAGTTATAATGGGAAAAAACTGGAGACGGATTAGTGGGTCCCTACTGGTTTGAACCGGTTCAGCTAAACTGTTAGTTGTTTGGTGGCCTGGGTCGCTGGAGCCAGCAGCGACGCAGGCCTCCCATGCCCCCGAACAGCGCCTATAACACTGCCATCTTGTTTTTCAGTTCTAGGCATGAGCAAAACAATTTTAATTTCACTGCACGTGCGTGCATTGCGCATGCATACATGCAACACGCATCAAGCACACATGCACACAAGAGTGAACCAGCAGTGCCTACCAGAACCCACCCCTGATTGATATGTATAGCTCCTGGAGGGAAGGTAGGGTAGAAATCTAATCAATTAATACATGAATATTTGCCACTAATAATAAAATGGCCAGGTTTTGAAAAGAAAACATTTTGAGGGGAAAACACATCATTTAATAAAATATCCTTACATATAAATATTTTTAAAGACTGGCAGAACTGTTTAACTGTTTAAGTAAAAAGTTCATCTTTGACCTAATAGATGCTTTTTGTCTGATTCAGATGAAAACTACAGTTTAATTTTACACATGAATAATGGCATAGCTTCGGGAGATTAAAAAAAGTTAAAAATATGAAAGGAAATCAATTCCCTTTTCAGATTTTTGTAATGTAGAGAATCTATATATTACTAAAATTCTCAGGTGTGTAACCTTTATCTGGGCAAATAAATGCATCAAAGGGCAAAAGCTTTCAACTAAGATACCTCAAATCGATTAACTTATAGAGTGTATGGACTCATTATTCCTGAGGGAATGAAATTTGGCAAAATTGTGACAGCTTCAGCATAGCAAGGCGACTTCTGCTTCAGTGCCATCGCCACATTGTTGCAGACATGTGATCCTCATTTTCAACAATTGGACAACCATTTGTCTGAAATGGTATAGGGCCATGATGGCAAACCTATGGCACATGTGCCAGAGGTAGCACACAGAGCCCTTTCTGTGGGCACGGTTGCCGTCACCAGCTGCTCTTCTGGTTTCACAGAGCCCTATCTGTGGGCACATGTGCCATTGCATTGCCAGCTGGTCCTCTCGTGGGCTGGAGCATCAGAAACCTGAAGACCAGCTGGCTGGCGTGTGCATGCGCCCCAGCCAGCTGGTCTTCGGGTTTCCGGTACTCCGGCACGCGCACATTCCAGGAGTTTGGGCACTTGGTGCAAAAAAGGTTCACCATCACTGGTGAATAGGATTTCATGCTTGAACAGGTGGTTGGACTAGAAGACCTCCAAGATCCCTTCCAACTCTGTTCTTCTGTTACTCTCTTAACATTCACTTATAGCTTTCTGGCCACTTACACAATCGTTCACTACCTCACTTCCCAGCAGCAGTCATTTTCCAACCAGAAGGGAAAGTGCAGGCTACTCAGGACTCACTCAACGAGAGAAGCAGGAATTAGTGGGATTACCATCACTAACCTGTTCTTCCAACAATTCTTGCCAGGAGGTATTAATCTCTTGCAATTTGAGCCATTGTTCCTCAGTCCAACGGCAAACCGCAGTCCAGCGTTCACCAAGTCTCTGGAAATAACATTAAAAAAAAATCTTATATTATACCGTTTCCTCTGAAAGCAGAAAGAAAATTGAAATTAATAGACTCACAACTACTTAGCCTTTTGTATTATTTTTATCCAAAACTACTAACTTTGAAATGGCCTCTCAATAAAGATCAAATCTAAGAAACAAAACTGTACCATTTAAGTGGACTGCTATGTTTGGAAAATTCTAATAATCAGTCTAAGCTAACTGGACAGAATCTAGATTTATGGATATTTATTTAATCTCGACATGATTGAAATACGGTAAAATTGAGCTGTGCAACTGTGAAGAGTTTCTGAAGGGTATTCAGCACACACCCGTCAGCATCTCCCTGAACCAACTTGTTCTTTCTCAGATCACACTGCATATACAATCCTGCAAAAAGATGTAATTTCCTGAAATAATTGCTGACAGTTGCTATTCAAGTGTTCCTGAGTGTTCCAATCATCTTTTCCCATTCTAATCAGGATATCTTCTCAGTTACAAGTAATTCTTTTTTTGTATTCAATGTTGACCAACATCTGGAAACTTCGCAACCATATTTGATACATAGCCATCACATTATTCCCTTTCAAAATAAACAATATGACTGCCATTTGACTGCCATTCTAAACACTACCCAGCATATGTATACACATCTGTTCATGAAGTATTTTTTAAAATTTCACAAATAAATATTCAGCTTATACTTAAATGAACATCTAAACATCTTGGATACCTAGAACTTATTTAAAAAATCTTGAATAGTTCATGCTGTGCAACTCATATATATATTATTATATATAATATAATAATTTTCTTAAATACACACATTTTTTATTGCTGTGGACTGTATGAAAATACAAGTTCTATTTAACCAGGTACATATGGTTAAATCCATCTTATCTATATCTGCATAAGAAATCTCGCACTTCTTCAAGAATTAATATTTATTTATTTTATATAGCCACCCATCTCACATGTAACTCTGTGCAGGTTACAATAAAATAGCTAGAAAGTCAGAGAAAAAAAGAGACTGAAAATTATCAGATATGGGAAAAATGGTATAGGTGGTTGGAGGAAAGAAACAAGGGTCAATGAAAGAAGCCAATAAAGCCCAAAAGTAAAAGTTAAGGAGGATTGCCATGCACTCAAGAGAGTTTAAACTTATTAGAGATAATCACCCAATATACCAGATAGATAAGTAAAATAAGAGGGTTAAAAATGGTGAAACTCAAACGAAATATATTAGAAGGGGAAATAACATAAGGAGAATTGCACCGATTTGAAACTGCTATAAGAAGGAACATAAAGTTCCAATGTATTGTGTAAATGTAGTTTATGTCTAAGTTTTGTTACTGTGCATTTTGTATGTTTGAAAATAAAAAATAATAATATATATTTTTTAAAAGGCACCAAGAAAAAAAAAATAGCTAGAAAAACAATAAAATACAAATAAAACAAAATACATGGCTGAACGTCAAATAATAATCATTGACAAAGCCAAGAGATGGGATATATCACAATGCCAGAACCCCAAGGTCACACACAAAACCACTTTGTAAAGGCCTTTGGAAGGACAGCAGGGTCAGGGCTCACTTATTCTCCGGTGGGTTGCTGCTGGCATTACTGCCGGTTCAGCGCACAAACAAATTGGCACTTGTGTGAGCATTTGCACCTAAAAAAGGTCTGTGCATCCGCACAACATTAGAAAAGGGGAAAAATATATTTTTGCAATGAAGATTGTTCTGCGCATGTGCAGAACTGAAAATCAAGATGGCGGCACCGACGATAGAACCAGTTCGGGGGCGTGGCAGGCCGAGTTGTTACCTACTCGGCCAAACTGGTACAAACTGGTAGGAACCCACCTCTGCGTGGCATACTATTACACAAGACAAGCAGCGAGCAGAAAAGACCCTCCTCCTTTTAGCTGGGCCCCAACTGCCAACATTCTTTAGCCAACATCACCTGGAGCATGCCTCTCCTGCTAGACCAGGTGGGATATGTAAAAACAATTGGGACAGTACAAAAAATCAACATAATTAATTGACCATACAACCACATATATCGTTACTATTTATTAAGTTTTGTGACAAGCAAATGTTGATTCAGGGAGATTCAGATTGAAATCTTCCCTAACTCATGAACATCCACTGAGTGACTTCAGCTAGTTACTCTCAAGCCAAGCAGGTTGTATTTGTAACAACAGAAATGAAAATGGCTTTCCAGGTAAGCCACTCTGAGCTCCTAGGAAAGGCAGGATATACAGTAAATCTAACCAATATATACATAAAACATTTTTGAAAGCATTCACCTTCATGATTCCATGCAGAATGACCAATAAAGTATACACAATATAATAAAAATAATAATAATGTCCACTCACTTGCAATTGATCCTCCAGAATCGTAGCACTTTCCCCACTATTTTCATCAACAATGACTACCATGTGAGTCAACGAATTGACTTTAACCTGCTCTGCTTCAATATCTTTTGGAGCTCCTGAAAGAATGGATTCCATGTTAGAAAGATCAGATGCCATGAAAGTTCAGAGAACAAAATGGAAGCTACATTTTCTTAGGGGCAACATTCTAAATCAGGGGTGTCAAACTCAATTTCACTGAGGGTCGCATGAGAATTGTGTTTGACCTCGGGAGGTCTGGGGGGAAAGGCATGGCCAGCTCGACGTCACTCATCAAGGCTCCATTTTTGCTAGCAGAGGATTCCAGGAGGCTGTCATGGTCAAAAATGAAACCTTGGTGGGCCGCACGTGGCCTCTCTGAGCTCCATTTTACAGGCAGAGGGTTGCAGGAGGCCATCGCGGCCAAAAATAAAGTTCCGTTTTCACTGGCAGAGGCACCACCAGCCGGTCCTTTGCTATTTCCAGGGCAGGCCCTCGGGCCAGATCTAAGCACCCTGCAGACCGGAACCAATCCACAAGCCTTGAGTTTGACTTCCCTGTTCTAAATGATCAGAAAATGATATTTCTCATATATATGTATGTATGTATGTATGTATGTATGTATGATGTATATATGTATATATGTATATATGTATATATGTATACGTGTATACGTGTATATGTGTGTATGTGTGTGTGTATATATATATATATATATATATATATATATATATATATATATATATATATATATATATATATTGTATATGATGTATATATGTATATATGTGTATAAGTATATATGTGTATATGAGTGCCAAAAAGGGAGCATTTTGTGCTCCTCTAGGCTGTGAACAGGAAGAGGAGCAGCCAAGGGGGCATGTGCGCTGGAAAATGAACTTCCAGTTTCCAGCAAAGTCTTCTGGTTACTGCCGCGCACGTGCCAATCAGCTGACCGACGCACATGCTCACGCCGGAAAATGAAAGACCAGCTCTTCTGGTTTCCAGCACTGCCACACGCACAAAGGCCAGCTTTGCGTGTGCATGCATGCCAGAAACCCAGAAGAGGAATGGGCGATGCCACACGTGCCAGGCAACATGGTTCTGTGTGCCACTTTGGGCATGCGTGCCATAGGTTTGCCATCATGGGCATAAGGGAATCCAGGACTTGTTTTAATATATAACAATTCTCATTTAGTTACAATCAATAAATTAAAGTATTAGAGGTTTCTCCTATTATTTGTATTATAGAAAGGGGTAAAAATACTTTATGTTCGTCCATCTGTTGTTGAAATGTTTCCAAATCTTCAACTAAATGCTGAGATTCCATCTTTCGAATGCGTTCTTCTGTAAAAGTCAACCAGTTCGACAGCTGCTGCAATTGATTCTTCTGTAGCTCCATCAGTGCATCATGGAGGCTGCCCAAGTCAAAAAAAGAGGAGTAATTCATCTAAAGAGCCCTGAGTTCACAAGTTCTGCCTAAGTGTAATCATAACATAAACAGGCAACTTGGTAATCCTAGCTTTCTGTGGAATAAATTACTAAGCATGCTGATCAAAAGCCTTTTGTCTAACTGTGTTATATCACAAACATAATCAATGAGACCAAGATCTCAGTAAATCTGAATCCTTGCAAAGTAGGATGGTACAAATATATAATTTTAAAAAATAGGATTAACATATTATATATCTATGGGTGAAAGCAAATTCTATCCGGAGAACACAACCTGTCCCAAACTTATTCTACAAGGTTGTTGAGGGATCCCTGCTGCAGGGAGGGAAAAAGAAACTCTTATTTTTCAAATATAATGTTCGCTTGCCCAATTTTAAAAGATATTTTATGGTAAATAAATGAAATTATCAACTAATCAACCAATTCTATAAATAACTAATTAAAATTAGGATTTCATTAAATTGTGTTGAATTGTACTCTATCCTCTAGAATTAGGAATGATCTTAATAAAAAAAGTTCCTTTCAAAAAAAATCTCAGGATAGTTTTAAATTTTCAATCACAAATGGAAATGAATTGTCTTCCAGACAAAATGATCTAATAACAATATATAAAAAGTTTGCATTTTGTACTGCTTTTTGTTACCTCAAATCTTTATCTGACATGCAACCTGAGACATATTTGCTGATTTGTGGGAAAAGTAAAATCTGGACCAGAAACTCAATCTTTTTTTGGGAGAGTGGGGGTGGAGTTGTATACTACAGATCTATGCTATCAACATACAATTATTCCTAAATAATGTTTTAGCCAACTTGCCTTGGACATCAAATTTCAGCTTAACCAATTCATGTTACAGGTTTACTGCAAGATTTAGTCAACAGGACTATTGGCAGGGATGACTGACTGATACGATAGACCTTTGTTTATTTTCAAGAGCATCTGGTTCTACTTTTAGTGTTTGTAAGATATTCAATTTAGAAACCAAAATAAAGTTTTTAAGACCACACCAATATATGTATGTATGTACGTACGTATGTATGTATGTATGTATGTATGTATGTATGTATGCATGTATGCATGTATACATGTGGAGATTGAGATGAGAGAGAGGGAGAGAGGGTGGGTGGGAGGGAGGGAGGGAGGGAGGAAGGGAGGGAGAATTTGAAACAACCCATTTTTAAACATATCCATTCCCACTCATTATTCATTTTCCTCTTACAAAGATGATTTAGATGACTACAAAATTATCAACATTAAAAAATAATGTTTAGCCTTAAACACTGAGAAAAGAGCTTAATATATTACATCACAACTGGAAACTAAAACACGTGTAAACCATGCCACTTACTAGGCTTGGCGATCCATACTGCTCACTCTGAGACTCTCCCATCTAGAATTTAGCAACTTCATTTGTTCCTGGATTTCATTTTCTTCCTCTTCTGAAATATTGCCCTGGGCAATCAGTTGAGTACCAGCCTGAAGCACACTACCCACACTGCTCTGATGTGCTGTCAGCTCCATCATAAATGCCTATAAAAAGTTCAGACTAAGGTGATCTAAAACAAATATTGTCTCAACTATTGCATTAACTGCCAGATATTTGCAAGCATAAATATAATTTGTAACATTATACAATAAGTAGCAATTCTCAAAAGAGCCATAGCCCCCAGTAACTTAGCATCCAGGCAGAGAATGATCTCATTCAGATTGCTATTATGGCAGGGACAGAAGTAGCTTTAGCCATTTGGCTCCATGATGGTTCTATTTTCAATTAGCTCCCTTTCATTTCGGAAGTGAGGACAATTCTGATTCAGACTAAGACCATGATGAGTAAATAAATAAGTAAATAAATAAATAAATCATTCCTCAATCAGATGATGCAAAAAAGCAAATAAGTACAGTACTGGTCTGACCTACTCTTATGTCCAGCTGATATTAAAAGGTAAAAGTAGTCTCATTACATGAAGCAACTCTAGGTACCTTCTTGAATTCTTTTGAATTCTTGAATTCAAAATTCAATTTTCTTGAATTGTTAGGAAACTACAGTCAACTCTGAGCAGAGGATTGGATGCAATTTAAGATGAGTAACTACACAGAGGAAAATTTATTCCAAAAGATCCCCAAGTTTCTTTGTAGTATTTTTTAGATGGATGAAGGAAAAAGTCTAGATTTAATTAGAATCTAACTCATCATCCATGGAATAGAAAGACCATCAAGTGGAAACTATATTAGCCAGCCTCTTATAGTAAGCATTCTTCAGAGACCAGCCACTTTTAAGAGTTAATGAATGAGAGCTGAAGTTTCCAAAGAAATAAATGGAAGACTTAAAAAAAAAGATTGTCAGTTCATAGTAACAATTGTAGTATATATCATACTAAGACTAAAAATAAGCACTCAGCTTTAAATAAAGACATCAAGATAATGTGTCCTTTAACGCTAATTGCTTTTTGATTAAAATACTGGAACACAAGTAAGTATCTCAGTTTCTTGTGAATATTAAGGCAATAAATAGATTCACAAGTGTACACACAATAGTACCCTTTTTTGAAGTTTTTTATCTTAAAACTACAACAGCAAAACATACAAATACAAATCAAGATAACAGTCAATTATATTATAATTTAAAGTATCTTGACTAAAACTGCATGAATTTTAACATGAATAAAGGTACAGTTCTGAAGGAAAACTCTTTTTTCATATAATAACAGCAACAACAGTAACACAGAGCTTATTCTCCTACATGAATGAAAAGCAGGACTTGGGGCACGTTAAAGATACTATATTATCTTAAAAGTTTTCATGGCTCCCAGTTTCTATCATCTATTCCAGCAGCCTCCAATTTTTTGGGAACCAGGGGGCGGTTCTGTGGAGAGAGGTTTTTCCACAGACTGGAGGGGGCATGGTTTCACATGCTGCCTGCATCCCATGGATATGGTTTTACTTGTTTGCACAGCCCAGTTTCTGGCAGCCTGGTGCCAGTCCATGGATCAGGGGTTGGGGACCCCTGGTCTATTCTATTGTAGTAAAATCCACAGAAGCTTTTTTTTTTTTTTTGGTAACACATTTCTTAATATTTAAGTGGCCAAGACTTTTGTTTTTTCCATCTCTATACTTGTATACTCTTCTACAAAATAAAATATTAAAAGGATTTAATTACTTACTTAATTAAAAAATGCATACATAGTTCCCCATCATTCCCAGCCACCTACTTCATGTGTAGTAAATTGTTCCTTGACTTCCTCAACATCATCAGATATGACTTCCTGCTCTAGGAAGTCATCTTCTGAAGAGAGCAGCCAAGCGAGAACTTCCTCCAGAGCTATCTGGTAGCTGTCCAAGTCCATATCTACTTCATTCAAGGTGCTGGATGCTTCCAATTTTAGAACTGCATGATCAACCTCAGATGTTGCACACTGCAAGTAGAAAAACCAAACTGAAGGCCTCTTTTCACAAAATTATTTTCCAATGCAGTTGTTCTTCCATATAGGAACAACTTACTGTAACAGTAATAGTATATAAATACAAAAGCAGTTTGATGATAAATTAAAGCATCGTGCTATTTGTATCTTCTTGGGGGGGAAAGTATGTTTTAGTAAAAGGATACTCTTATGGGATCATGATACAAGCAGTAACCACATATAAAACAGCCTGTTTGGTGGGGGAGGGGAGAATCTCAGTTTAGCCCAATTAACTAGAAACCAAATAGATGGGTGCTATTGTTATGATCATTTATGGAGATTCTCAGTCATCCAGGTCATGGTTATTCCAAAGGTATTTTTTTCTAGAGGCAAATGGATTTTCTTTGTTTTTCCTTGAAGACATTTCACTTTCTCATCCAAGAATCTTCTTTAATTCAGAACTGAACTTCAAGAAGCATCTTCAAGGAAAAACAAAGAAAGTCCAGTTTCCCCTTGAAAAAAGCATGTTATAATTGTTGTTGTCCTTTGCTGACAGTATACATATCTATTATTACTATTATTTCCAGGTGGGATTTTTTAAAAGTTTTTAATCCTTGTTGGTTGCCCAAAGTTGCTAAAGTTGCAAGATGAATTGCCATATAATAAAAACAGAAGAAATTAACTCATGCATTCATGTCCATGTTTTAGAATTTCCAGACCTCAAACATCTCCATCCTAATTCTGTACATCACCCTAAAGGAAGGTGTGTATTCTAAGTTTAGCACACACAAAAAATGTCTATTTATGAGAGTTCGTAATTTTTGCTAAAGAACAAAGTTGTTTTGAAAACTTTACTTTCATTTTCAGGGTTCTAATCATATTCCTTTAATAATTTTTAACATTATTGGAAATATACTACACACTTACATTGTAAAAGGACTAATTCAAGAAATAAAACTTCAATTGTAAAGTGAGTTTGCCAGGATCAGTCCCAAAAATTATTATATGATATTATACACCAATATTCAGGTAAAAGTAAGCCATTTGGAGCCAAATAGAGAAATATATTAGACTCCATTTCTAATTGAGGAAGTGACTTATGTTGGCACCTGTTTTATAGTGAAATTACTAGCAAAATGTAGGGGAACCTCAACTGTTGCTAAAGTAATAGCTAGTGGAGTAATTTATCAAATGCTCTAATTAAAAAAAACAGAATAATTGGCAAAACAATAATTAGCAAAATAATTCACAAGGAGCCCCTAGAAAAAGTCACACATAAATATATAAAAAAGTAATAGAAACATATATTTATCTGGATAGATAATTTCCAACTTCAGACTAAGAAACTATTTTTAAACACTCATGCAGACAGAAATGGGAACTGCCCTCACAAATCCATGGAGAAATCCTTTATTTTAAATAAAACCCTGTCTGTGTAAATTTAAAAGTGAAAGCAACTCTAAAGTGTTCTAAAACTGCTGGTGAGAAAGACTATTTAAGAGTCACTCATAAGAGCAATGTTCTGTGTAGCTCACACTGAAAATTGATAACATAGCTCAATATATTTTGTAAGTACTACACTATGTAAGAGACTTCATCTGTAAAAAATATCCTATGTATTTCAAGTATGAATGTCTATCATAAGTCAAGTTTCCGGATGCCTAAGCATGGTATGTAACCGCAAACCTGTTATCAGCTAGCATCTCTGACAGGTGCCTGGCAAAAATCCCTTCAGATATTTCAAACACTTTAAATAGTACACACACTGAATGTTTTTCAGTCTAACAAGAAGCAAGATGTTAGCAAGTGACAGTAGAAACTTTGTTTATAATTTGTTGGATATTAGAAAAACAAGTAAATGATAAATATACTTCCAAGAACGTCATTAATTTGTGTTTGTTATTTACAAAATACCCAGCATTATTATAGTGCTGTGTTTAAATAGGCCTTGTTTGCCCATTTGCAATCTTAAAATTAATGCTTTAAAAATAATGGAGTTGTTTAGACCCCCAAAGCTCTTTGAACTGCACTATAAATAAGAATCATTTCATCCTCCATTTACTCTTTAATAATTATGAAGTCAAACAGCTTTGAGCATTTCATTCTCCATTGCCTTTTCAAATTTTTAAAAGTATATGTTTAAGTCATGGAATGGCAAGGATCTGATTAGGTCCTTTTAAAATGAATTGGAACATCAAATGCAAAAATGTCCAAGCTAACTGGCTTAATTTCTAACCCTAGCAACTTCTCAAAATGAAGTAGAAAAAAATAATTCATTTGTGTGCATCAAAAATTTACTGTCTTTCTGTGTGTACAGTTATATAAATTTCCAACGGACTTATTTTTTAAGAACATATATGGCTGTACTGTACACTGCAAATACCACAGCAAAATGCCAGGAAAGAATCTTTATCATTCAAAGTTTCTTATTTGTAATAAAAAGATATAGGAGTATCTGACTCTCATTATGTATTATAAACTGATCATTTCATTACAATATACAGGTAAATAATCGTCATTACCAGCTTTTTACAAAGGAAGGAAGGTTCAAGCAGTTGATCATTTAGTATGCATTAAGCTGTGTTTCTCTGTCTGAAAAACTTTTAAGATGTGAAGTCTTCAACTACAGCCTGAGGACTTCTAGAAATTGAAGTCCACACATCTTACAAATTACAGTGAGAAACACTGCACTAAGCCAATCCAAAGGTTTAACACCTTTTATTTCTCTATTTGTAATAGGAAATAGTCATAAAATCACTTCACAAAAAGTTTGGTGTCATCTAATTTTAGCTATGCAATGGCAAAGTAGATTTTGGAAATTGCAAAACATATTTGAGAGCTTATTGGAGTGTCGTCAGGTGGCCCATGCCTATTATATACAGGGAACAGCTAGCAAAATTTCAATACTTTCAAATGTAAGAGATCAGGGTGATGGAAAGTTAAATGCAATTTTTTTCTCAAAAAGGGAGAAAAGAAGTTAGTGAAAAGAATGGCACAAATCACTGCCACAAAGAGAAGATTACACGTGGCCACATTTCAGATACAGAAAAGCGGTCTGAGAGAATTAAGATGACCCAATTACTGTGACAACTAAAAGAAAGTCACAATAATCAAGACTGGAAATAAGAGGATGAATTAATGCTGAATAAATCAAAATTGTAGGGTGGAATGAAAATATACTATAAAATATGAGAGGAAAAAGGTAAACAACTTTATTGCAGTAGGACAAAGTGGTGTCGAAAAAACTGAGCAAGGGAAATAAAAAAACATTGTGATGTAGTGAGGTAGAGGGGAATAACAAACACTAACAAAAGAGGGAAGGAAAACATTAACAAAGTCATTGATTTGCTATCTCTGGAAAACAAAAGATGAAGGCTTAAAAAGCTTTATACCAAGTACCTTCCTAAAGATGATTGTTTGTTCCGCTCTCAATGCTGACTGCACACCATGTACTTTAGCTGCTGCTATCTATCCACAAACTAGAAATATCACAAAAACTGGGTTGGCAGGAATTGCAAAAAATGCAACATTGGGGTGGAGCCACTTAGCATGATCTTGTTCCCATATTGAGATAAATACTTTGTATACTTTGGGAGAGCTGCAGACCAAAATGTCCGCAAAACTCCAAGGTGGGGAAGATCTGAAGTGGATTAATATAAACAGCAATGCTGGTGTTTATGGACAGACTGTAGCTAAGTCATCTTGCATGGCATATTGGACGGCTAGCAAATATGTAAAGGGATAGTTAAGGATGTATCAATGAGGAAACCATAGAAAGCAGCACCAAAATACTGACAAAATGAGAAATTATTAATCAAACGTGTTATACAATAAACAGCCAAACAATATATAGCGAAAATGAAGACTTGTTGATCTGCTGCAAAAATATTGCTGAGGGGGGAAAAAAATCAGGCACACTCTGTAAAATGAAAATTCTGAAAATAAGATCAGAATCTGTTTATAAGATCTAAGAAGCAGAAAAAACAAGGATGGAATATGCTTGAGAGCACTAACACGAAGTGAATAGAGCTATGCAGCATTTAAGATGCAAAACAAAAGGGTGCTTTTGAGCTTAAAGGGACAGCATGCTCTCAAACTCCTTGAAGTAACTCTCCCACCCACCCCCCTTCTCATTGTTCCACTGTCTCGAGAAACGATGGATTTAAGCAACTGGCGACAGATGTTTTGTGTACATCCTGCCTGCTCTAGAGCACTTTTGTGGCTTAGAATCCAAAGCTTTGTTCAACAAGAGATAAAGGAGTAAAATGGGTAAAAATAAAGGGGATAAATATGCATAGGTGACCAAGAGAAAGAAGAGAACTGGAAGTCAGAGAGCACGAATGTGTAGTAGAAAGGAGAACTGAGAGAGTAAGCAACTTTCAAAAAGAGAAGGGGTTATCAAGCAGAAGAGAAAATATATTCTCATTGGAAGAAAAGAAAGATAAACACCAACCTGAAAAGGTAACAAGAGAAAAACTGCACATGACATTATGGTAAGTTAATGATAAACAAAGACAAGAAGGAAACAATGTGTCCCTTTAATACTGCATGCTATTTCTGCTGACTTCCGTCTGCCAGCAGTTTGGCAGTTTGATTCTGACTGGCTCAAGGTTGACTCAGCCTTCCATTCTTCTGAGGTGGATAAAACGAGGACCCAGATTTTGGAGGCAATAGGACTGACTCTGTAAACTGCTTAGAGACAGCTGTAAAGACATAAGTCTAAGTGCTGTTGCTATTGCTATTTCAGAATCTTATTGAGTCCAACAGCAGTAAGGATGTAATACTATGGGATAGGTTTCTCAACCTTAGCAACTTTAAAATGTGTGGACTTCAACTCCTAGATTCCTAGGTATTCTGGGAATTGAAAGCCATATTTCTTATATCTGCCATGGTTGTGAGGGAATATTAATTTACATATGATTGCATATACACATATTTATTGCATTTAATGTTTTCTGTACATTTTAACCAATCTTTATATTTTTCAATGTTCAGTCATGATTGTAAAATACTGGTAAGCTGGCATGGAAAATGTTGTTTTGAGGCATGTATTTTTAAAACTGATTAAATACAGTACTGTGAAAGAAAAATTAGAGTCATCAATATGCTTCACCTGTATATCTTCTTCTTCACATTCCTTTTTATATTTCCTTGGAAGAGTCTCTACTTCTCGAATATCTTCCAAAGTAACTTGCTGAGGAAGGACCTCAAATAAAGATGTCAAATACATAATAATAGATTTCTTATCAGGAAGCTGTACAGCAACATCTGAAAACAGAGCATATACATGGGATACTTATTTAATGGCTATGCAAGATTTCCAGGCTAAAGTTATGACAGAGCCATAAAACTACACTCATTATCTTCCAGTCAATAGCTTCAAAATAGCTATCCCCCACAAAACACAATAATTCAGCAAAGCAAGTACAAAACCTGAATTACTAAACTGAGAACCATCACTTCTCTATTATCAAGTTTTACCATCATAACTATCCTAGCAGATGGATTTAAATCAATTTTTAAAAAGCACAACATGAATAACTGCAGGATATGCAAACTATCTATTAATGTTTAAACATCTATAACAAGGGCAGACAAACCTATTTTATACCTTGGACCTGGGCCCAGTTTCATTTATTTTGAAACTTTTTTGATCACTGGGGAGCCAAGATAATTTGACTAGCAATGTGGCATATCACTATAATTTCCGATATGCTTTTCGCTAGTGATTGGTGTTTTAAGAGAGATTAAGGGATAAAACATTAATGTGACTATTTTGCTTCATTTTGGGGGTGGGGGAAATGTTATTTTGTTCATTTATATTTTATAAATGCAGAGGACTAGTCAATATGAGAACTATGTGTCCATGCAATTGTTCTGATGTTCCTTAACTAATTAACCATTCAAAAATCATTAAAACTGAGCAAGAATCAATCACATTTCTAAATTTAGCTGTATAATCTTTTGAATGTTCTTAAAATCGCCCAATTGTGCTACAAAACTGCATAATGCCACAGGTAAGGGGTCCCTAATTTCTTATCAAAGCAACACTGCCCCCTTTCATCTTTAATATTCTCTACCTCTAACAGAAAGAAATTATGAAGCAGTTATACAGTATTCTCATATTTATACCTTCAGGGTCTAGCAATTTTTCTATTCCCAAGTTATTTTTAGCTACGTTGAAGGCATGTTCTAATCTTTCATGTTGAGCCATTTTGGTGACTTTATCCCAGCTGAAGAGTTCAGGTCTAAAAAAATATATGATTTTTTTTAAAAAAGCAAAACACTTGTATGAATTAGATATAACAATAAACCCAAGTAAACAGCTTATGAAGACATCAAATTCTAAACAATTGCTGACATTTTGTGGAAAGAGAAACAATGGGAGATTACATAACTATTCCCTAGAAATGTAGGCCCCCATAATTCAATAAGAAGGTTCCTTCCAACTAAGCGGATTTTCTTAGATGTATTATTTATTTGTTTTTCTTTCTTCACTCTTAATATAAAAACATGAAATTAAGAGATTTGTGGGAACCAATAATATAATGCAGGGGTGTCAAACTCACAACAACACATCATCACGTAATATATCATAACTTTTTTCCCCTTCGCTAAAATAGGGGTGGGGATGGCCAGCACATGATGGATTCAGCCCGTTGGCCCAAGTTTGACACCCCTGATATAGGGCATTGTAATATTCAATAGTGCTTATGTTGTTTTCATAAATACTAAAATGATGACACTGAATAGCTAAACATAGGGTTGAAGCACATGTTTATGTAAAGGTAAAGAAAAAGGTTCCCCTCGCACATATGTGCAAGTCGTTTCCGATTCTAAGGGGCGGTGCTCATCTCCGTTTCAAAGCCGAAGAGCCAGCACTGTCCAAAGACATTTCCCTGGTCATGTGGCAGGCATGACTCAATGCCAAAGGCACACAGAATGCTGTTACCTTCCCACCAAAGATGGTTTCTATTTTTCTACCTGCAGTTTTTTTACATGCTTTTGAACTGCTAGGTTGGCAGAAGCTGGGACAAGTAATGGGAGCTCACTCCATTACACGGCACTAGGGATCCGTTATGTTATGTACATAGTATGCAATATGTACTGTTCCTGTTCTTATTAGAACCCATGTACTTTCTCTGCTTCATGGAAAAGCAGAGTCCGCTACATGCTGTGTATGAAACGGAACATGTTTCAACCACTTAGAATAATTTCAGAGTTGTTCAACTGGTTTCAATGACGCCTAGTCCAGATTATATTTGCAAGGAATGAGGCCTATGAATCCATATACCCTCAAAATGAATAATTTTCTTTATGCAAATAGATGGTGTAGGACAGCGATGGCAAACCTTTTTTGGCTCGCATGCCATAAGTGGGGGAGCGCAGGGAGGGGTCGTGTGCGGGTGTGCTGTACCCATAATGCAATGCGCAACCCCACCCACCCCCCATGCAAAAAATGGCTTTAAAAAAGGGTGAACTGACAGGGTAGCACCTTGCATGCCCTGACAAATGGCTCCGCGTGTCACCTGTGGCACGCATGCCATAGGTTCGCCATCACTGGTGTAGGACTTCAATTAGCACATCATTACATTATCAGATTTTCAAAGAAAAAATGTTTATTATATCTTTCCATGTAAAACTAGAAAGATGGGTATTTGCACTTCATGTTTTCCATGTTTGTTCTTTAAAAGAATGACAGAAAATTATTGCCTTCTCACAAGAATTAGAAACCACTCAATTAAAACATGCTCTGTTTTCTCTCAATCTAACCTGTGCCAAATGGCTTTAAAATAATTCCAAGGATTATTTATTGAAAACTAAGGTCAGGTTTTTTCTGCTCTGTAACGAAATGCTACACTGATAAATTTCCCCTCCAGTACAACAATATTACATATGCTGGCAAGCAGCCACCTACCTATGCCTGTGGATCAATGCATTGAAAGCAAGCCCATTTGTCCAGCTGGTGGTGAAATTCAAAACGTTAACTTCATTATATGACTTTGTGGACTGCCGCACCCAGCTCAACAAGATCTTTTCACTATTGGTTTGCTGTAATTCTGACATTATATCTTTCATCACATCTTTAACCTAAAAAGAAGGGTTCAAGATCCATAAAAAAGAATTATGTAAAGGTAAGGGTTCCCCTACACATGTGTGCTAGTCGTTTCCAACTCTAGGGGCAGTCCTCATCTCCGTTTCAAAGCCAAAGAGCCAGCCCTGTCTGAAGATG
Source organism: Thamnophis elegans (assembly GCF_009769535.1). Taxonomy (NCBI): domain Eukaryota; kingdom Metazoa; phylum Chordata; class Lepidosauria; order Squamata; family Natricidae; genus Thamnophis; species Thamnophis elegans. The sequence goes on along the minus strand of NC_045544.1, from coordinate 50,197,118 downwards.
TCTCCATGGTCATGTGGCCAGCATGACTAAATACTGAAGGCACACAGAGCGTTGTTATCTTCCCACCAAAGTGATCCCTATTTTTCTTCTTGCATTTTTTACATGCTTTCGAACTGCTAGGTTGGCAGAAGCTAGGACAAGTATAGGACTCCGTTACACGGCGATAGGGATTCGAACCACCGAACTGCCAACCTTTCTGACTGACAAGTTCAGCGTCTTAGCCACTAAGCCACCACATCCCTACAAAAACATTTTCTCAATCTTACCATTCAAACAACACTGCAAAGTGTTAAATATTAAAAATAGATATTGAATTATGCCATACCAAAGCAAATAAAGACTCAAAACATTATTTCTATCTAAATTACACCATATATTAATTCTTCTGTTTTACACTTTAATCGAAGTTCTCTGTATTTCTTAATGAGATTTGCACATTAAGAAAACTGTAGTACCTGCCCTAAAATCCTACTCTGGTTCCCAAGCTTGCAATCAATGTCTTCCATTAACAAATTATTTAGCCTTGGAATCCCATTGAATAGTTTTCTTGGATATTTCTACAAGGAATCTGATGGTTTCTTATAATTAAAATACAGATGATTTTTTTATATTTCATTAGAAACATTTAGGATGCCATCAGCTGAAAAAGCAGTAGAATTTGGAGGTGGAGAAATTGTTTCATAAACAAACAAATCAAGCTTGAAGCATCCCATTCTGAGTTCACAACAGGTTGTTCTGACCTCATTATAAGTGTTCAGAGATTTTCCATCCAGGCCATAAATATTTTGAGCACAGTATACTTCTAAAACAACATAAAAATGTTTTCAATAAGATCACTTTACTGAACTGAAAACAGTATATTTCAAATTCAAAACCTATGCTAACCCACTAGTATAAACCAATCTTGAACTGATAAGGTATGACAAATAGTTCAAGTTCCTTCTTTCACAGTTATAATGTATTGAGTTACAAACCAAAATTAGAAATGCAGCATTGGATTTAACAAATCAAACTTTCTGTTCTGTCCAATATACCTAAATTTCAGATAGAGATTCTCTAATGGACTCAGTGGTAAACTATATTAATCACTTTAAATGGATCTCATCTTTATCATACATATAAAATCTGGTTCCAATGACATTTCCAGCCCTAATTTCAGACTTACATAAAAATCTATCTTCCTGATCCCTTCCAGATGCGGTAAAGAAATCTAAAGCAGTTGTTTCCCATTTCATTTAAACAAAGGGGCAAACAACCAATTCCTATGTTGTCTAAATTGAGGACATTCTGGTTTGTTCAAATTATTAATTCAAAATCTAGCTTGCAAATTCTTATAATTAATTCATTTAAAAAATAATTTCTATTTTATAAATATTAAATTACATAAGTTACATTATTATTATTACATGATCTCATTACCCCTCACGAACTACCTGTAATGTCCATATGGACCAACTGTAATTACAGACCATAGACTGGAAATCATTGTTCTGAACATAGCACACAAAGAAGATGGAAGAGGAAGCCCAGAAATTTCAAAGCCCATAGTCATTTTAAACACAAACCTGTAGATTAGCACCAGATACAAAAATCTTTATGCATGGCATCTTAAGGGACCAGCGAACAGAGGAAGCAAATAACAAAATGTGCATCGTGTTGCAATGTGAATTCTGCCTCTATAGCACAGGATTTGCAATGTAGCATACAAGTATGTAAAGGATGGACCTGAAAACTCTATAAGAAGTTTCACACTACGTTGCAAGTTGTTGCTTAGAGAAGTGTTTCTGAACCTTGGCCACTTTAAGATGTGTGGACTTCAACTCCCCAAATTCTCCAGGCGGGTGGGGAAGTCCATACATTTTAAAGTGGCCAAGGTTGAGAAACACTGGCTTAGAGTACCCAGAAATTGAAGGCCGGTTGGTCATCTGCCATGAAAGTTCTATAGCATCCCCAGCTGATATTCCACCAATACCCATCAATGCATGCTACTGCAAAATAATGATTCACACACATGGGCTGAGAAAAGGCATCAAATCTGCTCACCTGCCAGTGCAAAATTACGCTCCATAACAATCCAAGTGTCAATTTGTGATTTCCATCAACAATGTCTGTCCCTCCTATGTTCACCAGATCCACCTGGAAATATTATCAAACAATAAAAATGTCTTCTTAATCAAAAGCATGCAAACTTTAAAGGAACTAGTAGAAAGTGGGGAATAGAGAACCAATGGCCTCCCAGCTGTTACTCTACTATAACTCTCACCATAGTGTCTCACATTCCCTGAATCAGCTATGTAACTTAATGATTTAATTGTACGTGAATAATTTAATTTAGATCAAATGAAGTACTATATAATGTGCTGATTTTAATATACTGACAATATGATCAGTTGTGAAATTAAAAAAAAATACTACTGGCTTGGTGGACATGGCAGGGGAAGGATACTGCAAAATCTCCACTCCCACCCCACTCTGGGGCAAGCCAGAGGTGGTATTTGCCAGTTCTCCAAACTACTCAAAATTTCTGTTACCAGTTCTCCAGAACCTGTCAGAACCTGCTGAATTTCACCCCTGAATATGATGATCAATTCACAGGAATTTATTTTCTTTAAAAAATATGACACCAGCAGGAGGATGAGCATATACTATAAAGGCATAAATAATGAATAGAATATAAGCAGGTGGCAGTTGTGATCAGGAGGGCTTTTTACAGCCTTACTCCCTACTCAGAGTTATGCTATGCTCTAGTCACCTCCCATCTTGGCTATTGTAATGAGCTTCTACATGGGGCTACCCTTGAAAAGCCCCCAGAAGCTTCAGTTGGCTCAAAATGTGGTGGCCCACATGCTTTTGTGCAAACCTAGACGTGCACATGTGTCACCTCTCCTGGACTGGCTGCTTCCGGGTCAAATTCAAGATGCTGGTTGTCACCTTCAGAGCCCTACATGGCTTGGGGTCAGAGTATTTGAAGGACCATCTTATCCCAGTCATATATACCTGACCTACAAGAATAAGGAGGCAGGAATGCTAAGGGTCACCTTAAGGAGGACCATCTAGGGCAGGGATGTCAAACTCAAGGCCCTGAGGCTAGATCCAGCCCACAGGATGTTTAGATCTGGCCCATGGAGTCACCCTGGAAATAGTGAAGGACCAGACCATGATGCCTCTGCCAGCAAAAAAAGAGCTCAGGAGGGCTGTGCACAGCCATTGCAAGCTCTGTTTTTGCTGGCAGAGGGTTGCTGGAGGCTGTTGCAGCCAAAAATGGAGTTTGGGAGCCCGTTTTTGCTGGCAGAACGCTCGGGCTGCCACAGATGCCCCCAAGATGAGTGGTATCAATCTGGTCACACCCACCTTGGCTACGCCCCCCCATACCCTCAAGGTCAAAAACAACCCTAATGCGTCCCTCAATGAAATCGAGTTTGAAAACCCTGATCTAGTGGGATCAAGAAGAAAAGCCTTCTATGTGATGTCTTCCTACTTGTGGGAACATCATCCCTGAGGAAATAAGATTGGCCCTCACTTTGACACTTTTTCACAAGCTCTGAAGACATAGTTCTGCCAACAGGCTTGGACATTCCAGAGTGATATGGAGCCCATCAAGCAGCTTTTCTGATTGTTGTCACTAGGAAGGTTGAGGTGGGGATATTGCTTTTGTACCCTCTAAGCCAGTGGTTCTCAATCTGTGGATCGCGGCCCCTTTGGGAGTCGAATGACCCTTTCACAGGGGTCGCCTAAGACCATCGGAAAACACATATTTTCGATGGTCTTAGGAACCAAGACACCAATTTTATGGTGGGGAGTCACCACAACATGAGACATTGGGAAGGTTGAGAACCACTGCTCTAAGCCATCCAGAGTTATAAAGAGTGAATTGGGTGTCCATATAAATTTTCATAAATAAATAAATCAAATCTATATAAAACTCCTTATCTTTCATTTTTTGCAAAATAAAAATTCTCATGCTATCAATGCAACCTTTGCATTGCAAATATTTCCAAAGTTATTGCCACAACATACTTATCAGTAATAAGAAAACAAAGTTTTTACATTTTCCCATTAAAAAGTTCTATTACTGAGTCAATACCATAAATCTTCTAACGTAACTTGACCACTTTTAGCTTCTTGATGTTACCAGCTCATTCCCAAAGCTGAGCTCTTTTCCTAAAGGACAATTATATCGCAGCCTGAATTTACCTTACAAAACTTTTGTAAAAAAGTTTACAAAAATAACTTTTTGGGGAAAAAAATAATTTGTCATGTTACAAGGAAAAGGCAATTTCCAGAAGCTGAACCTGCCAGCTCCAACTCTCTTCTCCTCTACACAAGGGTATATCATAGATCATTCTGAAGGAGCTTTTAATTCCAGGGCCAGATTCTGGAGAATGTACAGAGTAAAAAAAGAATGCAGGCATCAGGAAAGACATGTGCTGTAATTGTGTTTAATTCAGTAAATAGAGTCAAGCTAGTATTCAAGTCTAAGGCTAGACAATATTTAATTGGATAATTACGTCTTACAAGCCAATGAATCAACAACATCTCTTATGAGTCTAATGCACCTGAGAACAGTCTGAAGTCTATACAAACAAAATTATAATTTGGCTCGGCCGCACAAAATAAATATTCATACTTTTCATCTACAGCCCCTTATGATCTCCAAGAACAAGAAATACAAGTTCACTTCATTCCATATAGCACACTTGGTTATCTGCAAAGTACAAGCAACTAGGAAAATTGAAAGGAGGTATGTTAAGTTGTACAAATTTTTAATCCACATACCCTTACTGAAAGACAGATTTTTCAAGAAAACAATTTTACAATTTATCTTTTCCCCTCAAGTTTCAAAGAAAATAAAGGATTTAAAAACTTACATTGTTCTGATGTAAAACCTGAAGTACTTTGTTGACATTATTCAAAGCATGGACTCTAGTCGTTCCACATTCTTTTAGCTTGCAAAAAGAAAAAAGAAAACAATATGCAAATAATAATAATAAACACTACAATTAACTTTTCAGGAAAAGCCCAATTAAAGCAACAATGCAGATTTTGGACTGAACTGAATACATATTCCCTTTCTTTTATCCAAGTAACAGGACTGCAATACCCTGCAGTATGCATTATTTTGGTAACATATGTCAAAACATTTTAAGAACAATACTATACAAAATGCAGTGTAGCAAACTTTAGTTGTGTGCATTCCTTTTCTCTCTTCAAGCATGAGTTTAGAGAAGTACATTTTACAATTTTGTTTAAAAATTGAAAACTGGTGTAGAAACATAATTTACAAACCATGCATATCAATGCTCTTGTTAATTAACTAAATTAACTATATAGAGTTCTATTTCCAATAGTGGGAGAAATAGGTTTAAAACCTTAGGCTTAAAACATTTTGCTTCCTGCTGAGGATACTAAATTAGCTAAACTAATTGTCACTGGGAAATATAGACCAATGTTATTCAACCTTGACAACTTTTAATATGTGTGGACTTTAACTCCCAAAATTCCCAAGCCAGCCAACACTAGTACTGATATTGTAAATAAGCAAAGGCATGGTATTTTAAATTATCTTTTCAAGATAATGGTAATTGCCACTTACCAGTGGATTCCCTGTTAGTCCTTCTAAAAGATCTAAGAGTTTCCTCCCATCTCGAAGATCTGTGAATATGTCCTTTATTGGCTGTTTTCCAAACTGTAAAATAAGATAAATAATTTTTAGAAAATAACTTTTGAGTCCAAAATACAACATAAACAAATAAAGATGGAAAAGAATAGCACCAGAAGAAACTTTGTACTCCAGGAAGGAGATAGAAAATCAGAGATTTCTCTTGCAAGGAAATATTTTAGGGGATTCATTTTAAATACATGGAGACCAGAAGAGTTGCAGAATCTTTCAGCTCTCTGTCTAAAATAACATCCATCCACCAGCCTCCACCATTATACCATCAGAATACTTATAATAGGTAGAGTGCTACTATATGATGAAAAACTAGTCTTTAAACAAGGAAATGGGTGGAAACTAATCAAGGAGAGAAGCAACTTAGAACAAAGGAGAAATTTCCTGACAGTTAGAACAATTAATCAGGGCAACAACTTGCCTCCAAAAGTTGTAAATGCTCCAATACTGGAAGTTTTTAAGAAGAGATTGGACAACCATTTGTCTGAAATGGTATAGGGCCGTGATGATGAACCTATGGCACGCGTGCCACAGGTGGCACATGGAGCCATTTGTTAGGGCACGCAAGGTATTGCCCTGTCAGCTCCAGCGCACATGCTCCAGTCATTGCCCTGTCAGCTCCAGCTCCAGCACGCTGGCCAGCGAAAAACAGCCCTACTGGCAATCCAGAAGTGACTTCCAGTTTGTCAGTAGGGCCGCTTTTTGCCCTATGTAGCCTTCAGGGAAACCTCCTGAAGCCTCCAGGAGGCGTGGGGGCTGTTTTTGCCCTCCCCAGGCTCCTAGAAAGCCTCTGCACTGGGGAGGGTTTAAATGGATCCATCACGGGCCAAAAGCAGGGGGAGGTTATGCGTGCATGCATGCGGAGAATGTTACGCGCATAGCATTATGGATGTGGGCACGCCCGCGCATGCCCCCCTGCTTTTGGCATGCGACCCAAAAAAGGTTAGCCATCACTGGTATAGGGTTTCCTGCTTAAGCACTAAGACTAGAAGACCTCCAAGGTCCCTTCCAACTCTAAATCCAGTTCTCCTGTGCAGAAGTGAAATGCTACTATGGAAGCAGTAGATATAGGTAGTCCTCAACTGACAACAGTTCATTTAATGACTGTTAGAAGTTACAAAGGCACTGAAAAAGAGTGGCTATGACCATTATTCAACTTACAACTATCACCGCATCCCCATGGTTACATGATCAAAATTCAGATGCTAGGCAACTGACTCATATTTATGATGGCTACAGTCCCACGATCATGGGATCCCCTCTGGCAACCTTCTGACAAGCAAAGTTTATTTGGAAGCCAGATTCACTTACCAACCATGTTACCAACTTAACAACTGCAGTGATTGACTTAACAACTGTCTCTTTTAGCAACATAAATTTTGGGCTCAATTGCAGTTGTAAGTCAAGTTGTAATTAATAATTTCAAAGCATCTCCTTGCAACCTAGCCATGGAATGACTGTAAGGGGGAAAAGAGAATAATTTGGGCAGTATCATTTCCAGATATGAAAATGTCATACTCTAGAACTGTTCATAAACAGAAAATTTCCAGTTTAAGATGAAATGATAAGGTAATAAAGATAAACAAATGCCCACCCCCAACCCTCATTCCCATCTCAGACTGTCATCCTCTGTAGTTTAAGCAAGCTATATCTGGAAAGCTTAAGTGCTACATTATTCAATAAGAACTATATTCTTGGTTGCACGTCCTTCTTCAATAAGATCACAATTCAAGCTTGAAAAGCCTACTTTATGTTGATAAAGTTCACAAAGGATGCATTCTTCTTTTTTGGGAAAAAGTCTATTACAAATAACTTCAGCTCTTTTGCTTGCTTCCACCCTTTGTTTAGCTTAAACTTGAGTGTTTCCAATCTATCACCAGTTTGTTTTTCTCTATATATATTAATTCCTTCTAACTCACCCAACAACAAATTTAACACAAGGCAAATTCAGTTTGAATTCACAGGCCCTCAATAGCTGGAGTTTAGTTAATCAGTTTTCAAAATATCTTAATGCAGAAATACGACTAAGTTCTGGAAGGATATTTAAACAGGGACGTGCAGTCAGGGGAGGCAAGGGAGGCAGGGCTTCACCAGTGTCATGAGGAAAAGAAAACAATTTTTAAAATAATTAAAAAGGCTAAGGTAGTTGCTGCCAGACTCCAGAGTCACAGTGACTCTGAGTCTGCTTAGTGCTAACTGTAGGGGGAGGCGAGAGAACTATGGGCCTCCTTTGCATAAGGAATTTTTCGCCTTTTATCCCTTGCTCAGAGTTAAGCAAGGGTTAAAAGGCGAAAAATTCTTATGCAAAGGAGGCACGTGATTCTCCCGCCTCCTGATCTGGGAGCAGCAAATCGTGCCTAAGTAAGTTGCTTTTTTATTTAAATTTTTTACATTTTCATCATGGCGGGCGGACAAGAGGAGAGTTGAAATCCACAGCTGGAAAAGGTATGTGGATCGGACGGAGGGAGGGGGGATTCAAAATTATTGTAATTTAATTTGTAATTTTTTATTGTGAGGAATTTGTGTGTGGGGGGGGTGCGCGTGTGCTTCTTTCGGGGGGTCGAGGCAGCGGAGCGCGGCAGCGGCAGGGACGTTTTCGCCGCTGTGTCCAACAGGCCAGGCATCTCGCGTTTATGTCCGCCATAAATGCGAGACGCCTGGCCTGTTGGACACAGCAGTGGCGGAGGGAGGAATGGGCTGGGTGGCTGGGGAGGGGGGAATCATGGCTGCTGAGGCCCTGACGGCAGGGTTTTAAAGTGGAGGCAGGGCCCCGGCGGCAGGACTTTAAAGTCCCGATGCCGCGTCCACCATAGAGCAGGTCCCAATCCCGCTCTATGGCGGACGCGGCGCCGGGGCTTTTGCGCTTGACTCACCGGCCATGAAGCTCACCGTATGTCACTGTATTTAAACTATATTTGGATGAGGTTTTTTTTTAATTCCATTGATGGGTAGCATCAGTGATAAATAATTTAAATCTCTTTTCTTTATTAAATATATGTCAATTCAGGCAAAACTTTCAGTATCAGACCTACATGGGCCTAGCCAAAGCAAGCCACATGAGCTGAGTGATGGAGCTGTATAAAAGTGCTTAGGGAAATTGTTTGAAGATAGCAGTCATGAACCAATAGGAACTTGGATATTAAGCAGTACTAGGAACCTCTAAGTTTTTGATCCTAAACTATGTTCACGAACTGGAAACAATTATCATATCCACCAATACAGACAATTAGTCCTGTTCCCTAATGGCAGCAAAAATGGATATGGAAGACTAGAAAGACTGTATGTACCATATTTTTCAGACTATAAGACGCACCGGAGTATAAAGCGCATCAAGATTTTGAAGAGGAAAATTAAAAAAAAGTTTTTCCACTCTGCAGGCCTCCCAAAACCTCTGCACACCTTGTTTTTTTGTGAAAAACGGGGCATGCAGAGAGTTTGAGAGGCATGCAAAGTGCTCCTGGGGCCTGGGGGGGGGCAAAAATAAGCAAAAAATGGCGCATTTTTCATGAAAATGGGCCACTTTTTGGGGGGAAAAGGGCATGCATAGGCTTTGGGGGGCTTGTACAGTACTTCTGGGGGATGGAGGGGCAAAAATGGCCCATTTTTCGCTCGTTTTTTCCCTCCCCAGTCCCCAGGAGCACTCCTGCAGGCCTCCCAAACCCTCTGTACGTCAATTTTTGCGAAGGGGGGGGGGGCGTTTCAGGAGGCCAAAAATGCTGTATTCAGTGTATAAGACACACCCAGATATTCATCCTCTTTTTTGGGGGGGAAAGGTGCATCTTATACTTCGAAAAATACGGTACTCAAAGAGTACCTTACTAAAGCATATTAAAAGGGGGAAGCATTAAGTTACTTTAGCTCTTCATTACATTAACTTCTTAGCAACTTCTTATTAAACTTTCCTCCTTGTCAATTCATAGGAACCAAACATCAAGATTATTACTACTGGCTACTGTATATACTCGAGTATAAGCCTAGTTTTTCAGCCCACTTTTTGGGCTGAAAAAAGCCGCCTCGGCTTATACTCGAGTCAGTGAAAAATTTGCCCGAAATGGAGGAGAAAAAGGGGCGGGGCCATGCCGCTGGGTGACACTCGTGAATGGCCCAGTGCCCCTGTGAGTTTCCCCTCCCTCTGTGTCAGTTTGCCGCGCAGCGCGCACCGCACCATCCCCCCTCCTCACGTTCTAATGTAATGCAGGGCTGTCTTACGATTCCCCTTCCTCCCACTCCTGCCGCTCTGCAACGATGTCCCACCTCCTCCTTGTTATGGCAAGCAGCCACATAGCGATGTCCCACCTCCTCTGGTACAGTGATCCAATGATAGGAATCACTGTGCCGTGTGTCATAGGAGGCGGGACATCGCTCCCGCGGCTGCACGGGACATCATCATCACAGCGGGACATCAGCATCATGAGGTGAGTGAAGTATTTCATTGAATACACCGCTAGTTTACTGTTTTTCTTTGAAATAAATATTCAAAAACATTATTGGTATCTATTTTTATTTTTGAAATTTACCGGTAGCTGCTGCATTTCCCACCCTAGGCTTATACTCGAGTCAATAACTTTTCCAGTTTTTTGTGGTAAAATTAGGTGCCTCGGCTTATATTCGGGTCGGCCTATACTCGAGTATATACGGTATTTACTATTCAGGGAAGGAAAGATTTCCAGTACATAGATAGAAAACTAATTTCTAATTCATGTTTTGTAATCTAAATATGGTACTTTGATATCTGTGTCAAGATTTTCCATTTGATGTACCCAAAGCATGAGAATTTGATGTGGGAAATAATTCACAAAGCAGAAAGGTCACTACACAAGAGAAGAACAGTTTCAGTAAATAAAATACAGTGCATTTTGCCAGCATCTAAATTTAGTGCACCATCTTACATGAGAAGCATTTTATTGTGGCTTTCTATCAGTTTATTTTTCTGCTTGAATTCCTGTTTGCATTCCACTTATTCAAGAAAGCAACAAATTAAATGTTGTTGAGGTTTTGCGGGAGCTGGACATTTGCTCTTTGATATACTTGTGACCAAAACCAAAACAAAAAATAGTTCAGTTAGTTTATTTATCCATTTTAATGAAAGTACAGGAAAAACTCATATATAATAGATTATTTCTAAAACAGAAATGAACAGCAACAACTTTATTTATTCTCATGATGCTAAGTAAGGAAAAACAGTCTTGTCTTCCAAAATACTATTTAAAGTTTAAACCATAATTGAAAGCAACCTAATTTGTAAAGACTATCAAAGTGAAATCAAAGCTCTCAGAATCACGACAGCACAGTGTCTCGTCCAATCAAGATTATGTGTATCCCCTTTGAAGTGTATGGAGGCATGTCGTGTATTTCTTCATTTTATCTGTCATAATTTTGAAATTTTATAGAGAAACCTCACTTCTAAATAGTTCACACAAAGACATCCCATTAAAGAGCAAATCCATACGCTCATCCACATGAGCTACTTCTGGATATCTTTCCCTTTCTGAGAAATCATTTATAATTAGATTTTAATACCAGAACTCCAGTTAAAGATTGGCTACAAAGCAGGATGTAAAAGTATGACTTCAAGTCCTTTTGCAAATTGTGAGCAGAATCAAACTAATTTTTCCAGCTGGTGAAACAAATAAGAAGAGGGGTTGAAGGCTGAATATCCCCATAGCAGCTTGGGCACTACAGTTACCCTTGTGGCAAATCCATTTACACACTATTTATTGTTGAATTGTGACTTGTGATAATTTGAGTTTAATCCAAGTTAAAATATTTTAACAGAGAACAGAATGAAGAAGGTTTTTGGGTAGTCATCCATGTTTTATTTCACCTTTTCAAAAGGTTTTCTGCACTGAAGCAGATCCTGCATTCATGCTGTCAAATCCTGTTCCAGTTTCCTCGCTGTTGATGAATATTAAGCAGCATTAAACAGAGGTGTGCACCATCTCCAGCTAATAGCTGCACCTGGCCTTTGACTGATGGGCCAAAGCTAAATTCCAACAGGAAGACAGGGAAGCAGGCAGACCAGCATATAAACTGAATGTCATTTCATTCCTACTTAATTACATTTAAACAACTTAATTAGGTAAGTTAATATAATTGCTCACTGTGTATTTAAAGAGTTTTTCTCTCCTGCCTATGCCTTAAAATAAGATGTTTCTGCATTAGAATCTCTTGTCTTCTTCTTCAGAACTACCTGGAAGCCTGAACAAATACATTTGTACTTTAAGGAAGAGCAAAGTGATATACTCAGAGGAGACCCAAATAAATTTTCCAAATTATTTGTTGAGTAACTACAATGGTTACAGGAACTAAGAGAAAGGAGCTGCTGTTTACTCTGTCATCCAATAAACTGCTCAATGTGTGCAGTTCACTACATGTGCACAAGGTGAGGAAGAAATATTTATTGCTAATACTACAGATAGTCCTTGACTTGCAACCATAATTGGGCCCAGAATTTCCATTGCTAAGCAAAAACCATATCAGAGATCAGATATGTTTTACAGTAAGCCGTATGTTGTGGCCCACCAGCAGCCAGCGGAGTCGGACAGTGAGGAGGTGGGGGAGGAACATGGGCCAGTCCTGGAGGCTGGGGAAGGCTCAGACAAGGGCTCTGCATTGGAGGCAGAGATGGGACCAAGGCCATCTGGCAGTGATCAGGTGCCTACAGAGCTAGACAGCAGTGAGGCAGAGGAACAGCTAGAGCCTGTTTCCAGTATGGGCATACACAGAGCTGCCGGAAGAAAATAACAACTCAGAAATCAGGGTAGACTTGCGAGTAAAGTCACAGGTGAAAGGTGATTGGCCCCTCCCATAGGAAATAAAAGAGGAGCGAAAGGGGAGTGGACTTTTGCAGAAAACAAATTGTTCATTCGGTCATTAGATTCATTTCAGGAGTGTGAAGATCTATCTGTGAATATCAGAGACTCTGTGCCCAGTTTGCACAGCACCTCATATGGACAATATTTACATGGCAGCTTTCCAAGATAGATAAGGCCTGTAGTCATAAATATTCCTTTGAAAGACTGTTTGCCAGGCCTTGCTGAATGTGAATGAGAGGAATTCACATTCATTTAATAAAAGGGGTTTTGTCAGGACCAGGACTCTGCCTTGTGCTTTTTGGGAAAGCCTAGGTCAGAATACCATGGGGCATAGGCTACTTTGAGACACAGTGCCATCAACGCTAATAATATCTAACATATATAGATAAAAATAGGAACTGCAAACAATCAACCTTAGTTTTATGCTATCCAACTTACAGCTACAATCAGTTTTATGCCTGCAATTGAGCCCAAATTTCTATTTTTAAGCAAGGCAGTTGTTAAGCAAATTGTGTCTCCTTTTACAACCTTTTTTGCCACGGTTGTTAGGCAAATCACTGGAATTGTTAAGTGAATCACGCAGTTGTTAAGCAAATCTGGCTCCCCCCCACTTATTTTCCTTTTCGGAAAACAGTTGGAAAGGTTACAAAGATGATGACATGACCATGGAACAGTGCAGCTGTCATAAATACATTTATCAAGGGCCTAAATTTTTATCATATGACCACAGGAATGGTACAAGGTTTGTAAGTCTAAAAAATGGTCATGTTGATTTTTTCAATATGGTTTTGTAACTTCGTTCACTAAACAAAAGGTTGTAAATTGAGTATGTCTGTAATCTACCTAAATCTATCTGTACTCAGTACAGCAGGGATGTCAAACTTAAGGCTTAGATCTGACCCACAGGGTCAGCCTGGAAATAGCAAAGGACTGACTTGTGGGGCCTTTGCCAGCAAAAACTGCACATATGGAGCTCTGTTTTCACTGGCAAAAGGCTGCAGGAGGCCATCCCAGTCAAATATTGGGCATGGGAGTACAAGCAGCCCCCCCCCAGCTCCATTTTTGCTGGCAGAGGGCTAGCAAAACAAACTAAAAACAAAACAAAAGGAGAAATGTTTCCCCTTTTACATTTGAGCATGGATGAAGGGAGAGGAAAGTAGAAAGGGAAAGAAAAAAGACAAAGGAAAAGAAAGATGGGAAGAGAGCAAGGAAGGAAAAATAAGGAAAAAGAGGATGGATGGATGGATGGATGGATGGATGGATGGATGGATGGATGGATGGATGGAAGGAAGGAAGGAAGGAAGGAAGATTATAATGAGAGTGAGGGAGGGTCTCAGGGATGTCACAGGTGCCCCTGACATGTCCCATGTCATGTCCACCATGGCCACTCCTGGCCTTTCCTACCTTGGCCCTCCGATATCAAACAAAACCCTTATGTGGTCCTCAATGAAATCGAGTTTGACACCCCTGTAGTAGAGGTACACTATAAGATCAATGCATATAGATGCAGCCAAATCTACACTGGAACATCCTATACAAGTTGCCGAATGTTGCATTTAACTGAGCTCTTCCATTAGGCAAAAGGTCATCATACTGAGCACCCATACCCACATCACTGGATATGAAATAACTTTGTTCATTGCTGGAAAAAGCAAAAGATTTACTTTGGGGTTGCAATTCTGGAATCCCAACAACACTGCTGACAATGCCATACTGCTCTGAAAATGACTGTGGAATTTCTGCATGCGGCTTTTAAAAGACAATGAATCAAACATTTGTTTCCAGAAATGTCAGAATCTCTGGAGAAGGTTCTGCCAACACAGTCAGCTGTCAAGAAACATATAATGTACGCAGTCTATTACTGGGTCCTTTATAACAAAAGGTATTTCAAAAAGTTATGCATTAACCAAATCCTGCAAACTTGAGCTGAGGATGGAAAGAAGGAACTTAGTGGCAAAGAAAATGGCCGTTTTAAAGGGTGATTAGCACAATTAGGTTACAGCTAATATGAGGGACCTAATGGAGAAAGAGGGAGAGAGCAAAACAAATATTGTTGGGGATCTAGAATTGGAACATATTATATAATCCAACACATAACTGAAGATGCTATGTTTTACTGAACATAACTTAAGCTAGCCTTTTTCGACTTGATGCTCTTGCATGGAAGTTCAATACATCTAGAAGAAAAGAGATTAAAAAATAGCCACTGTGAGCCATTCTTACCTTCGAAAAGCGAGTGTTTATCCACTTGGTAAAGGTTTTCTTTTGTACATCTTTGTGCTCATCTAGAAAATAAGAGTTAAGAAATTTAAATATCTTGGTTCTCAGTTTTATGCAATGGTATACCAGCCAAAATTTTTCTTCCAAGAAAAGTTATCAAGAAAAAAACACAGGTTCCTCTGAACATGGAGACATAAGGTAACATTTCAAATTGGAATATGATTTTCAAGCTACATGACTCTCAAAATTCAAGGATAATATATGTCTCTGTCAGAATGTAAACTGCTGTTTAGAAAGAGAAAGGGTGTTGGTACTTACCTGATATGCCTCTTCTCATAGTGGGGGGAGGAGTATCCAGAATGGGTTGACCTTATCCTCTCGTGATTGGATTGAGTCAGATAAGCTCTTTGGGCAACGCCCCCTGGCACCAGGTATTCCCCAGTTTTAATGACGAAGAGCTCTATCCGACTCGTTGCACCATTCACTCCAGACTCTTAATTCAATTCTTAGCTTTCGGCGGTTTGAGATTGGAAACCCCCTTAAGGAATTGCCTGGGGTGGTGCGTCAAACTCTGGTTTCTGCCACACAGGAGAACTGATGAGATGGCTGAAACCTGTCTCCTAATTATGTTAGGAGCTAACTCTCTATCCAGGCCCGCCTGGAGGAAGTCCAGAACCTGTGGCACCGTAGCCTGGATAGAATTGTACCCCTGGGAGTTACACCAAGAGTCAAAGGCCCGCCACGTGGAGCCATAGATGCGCTCCGTGGAGGGTCTGTGGGCGGCCTGGATAGTCCTTATCACCGTGGTGGAGAAGAGGTCTTTCCTCAGGATGCTCCGCTCAATCGCCAAGCGGTCAACTGGAGCCATTGAGGATCCGGGTGTTCCAGCAACCCCTGGCTGAGGGATCCTCTCCTGGGGGACTCCCCAGGGACTCTCCGCAGACAGAGACTGGAGATCTGCAAACCACGGCCTCCGGGGCCAATGAGGAGCCAACAGAACCACTTCCGCCCCCTCCTGAAGGATCTTCCGTATGACCCTGGGGATCAGGGGCAAGGGAGGAAAGGCATAAAGAAGACCCCTGGGCCATGAACTCCGCAGAGTGTCCGTCCCTTCCGCCCCCCCCATGTCTGGTACCTGGAGAAGACCCTCGGGAGCTGGGTGTTGAGAGGAGTGGCGAAGAGATCAACCTCAGGGTGCCCGAAGCGCTCAGCCACCTCCTCGAAGAACGCCGGCTGCAGCCTCCACTCTGAGTTGTCCACCTCGGCCCGGCTGAGCCAGTCGTTCCTGGTGTTGTCCACCCCCGCTATGTGTTCTTCCCTCAAAGACCAGAGATTCCTTTCGGCCCACTGTCCCAGACATTTGGCCTCATGAGGGCCCTTGATCTGGTCCCCCCCGCCTGTTTATGTGGGCCTTGGTGGTGATATTGTCAGTGAGGACTAATATGTGCTGGCCCCTGACCGAGTTCTGGAAATGTAACATGACCAGGCGGATCGCCCTGAGCTCCAACCAGTTTATGTTGTGAGTCTCTTCTGCCTGAGTCCACTGTCCTTGTGCCATCTGAGCCTGCAGATGGGCACCCCACCCGCTCAGACTGGCGTCCGTCGTTACCGTCAAGAAGTCTGGTGTCCACCAAGTTTCGCCCTTTGTGATCGCTGGGGATGTCCACCAAGTCAGGGAGCGGGAGACCTCTACTGGGAGAAGTACCTTGGTCTGTGAACAGCTCGTGCGCCTTCGCTGGAACGGCAAGAGGAACCATTGGAGATCTCTGGTGTGGAGGCGAGCCCATGGGACGATGCCAATGGCGGAGACCATGGTGCCTAGCAGTTTAGACAGAGTGGCTAAGGACACCTTGCGCTTCCTGGCTACCGAGGAGGCTAGCTGTCTAAGTGCAATCTGTCTGTCAGGCGACAGAAAAACCATGCCCGTCTG
This sequence comes from Thamnophis elegans, assembly GCF_009769535.1. Taxonomy (NCBI): domain Eukaryota; kingdom Metazoa; phylum Chordata; class Lepidosauria; order Squamata; family Natricidae; genus Thamnophis; species Thamnophis elegans. The sequence goes on along the minus strand of NC_045544.1, from coordinate 50,180,482 downwards.
GGTGTCTATTCTGGCTCCTAGGTGACTCTTGGCTAGGTTTACCGTAAACCCGTGGTCCCTCAGGACTATCATGGTGACATCTAGATCTCGTAGGGCACCCCTAAAGGAAGATGACTGCAAAAGAAAACCGTAACATTGGATGCGCACCAGGACCTGTCTCAGGTGCGCTGCCAGCGCTGCCATTACCTTCGTGAATACCCTCAGGGCCAAAGACAGCCCAAAGGGGAGGGCCCGGTACTGATAGTGGTGTCCCATGTAGCAAAACCTGAGATACCTGTGGTGATCCTGGGCAATGGGAACATGCAGGTAGGCCTCAGTGAGGTCTATGGAGGTGAGAAAGTCTCCCTGTCTAACCCCCTCCAAGATAGAGTGCAGGAAGTGCATCTTGAACCTCCTATAACGAATGGAACAGTTCAGGTGTTTCAGGTCAAGGATTGCTCTCCAGCCCCTTGAGGTCTTGGGGATGACAAACAGAATGGAGTAGTGCCCCTGACCCTGTTGCTCTGGAGGCACCGGCTGGATCGCCCTGATCTCCAACAGGTGTTAGATGGCCTCCTGCATCAGCAACCTCTGGGTCGAGTTCTTTGAAACCGGACATATCCGGAAGAAGCTCGGGGGACTCGAAAGAAATTCGAGTGAAAGGCCATGCCTGATGGTCTTCTGCACCCACCTGTCAGAGGAGGTGAGGTCCCAGCGGTCGGCAAAGTGCGCTAAGCACCCCCCAATGGGGAGAACGCTGGGCCTAGCTTTAATTTTTGCGAAAGAAGTGCCCCCCTCCGCCTCCTCCACCCCCTCGAAAGGCCACTTCTGCTGCCTGCCTCTCTGCTGTCTCTCTGGGTACCTCTGCCTAGCAGGGAATCCCCCCTGGTACTGCCTGTTTCCAGAGAACCCTGCCTCTGGCTCCCTAAAGGAGTCCTGACCCCAAAAGAAGGAACCAGAGTCCTGCCCCTGAGTAGGAGCGTCTGGGGTATGGAGTCGTCCTGAAGCTGCCTTTCTTCTGGGCAGTGGCCAGGACCTTCCTCTTGTCCTTGTTCTCAATCAGGAACCGGTCCAGAGCCGAGCCAAAGAGGGAGTCCCCTGTGAAGGGGGCCGAAGCCAGGCGCCACTTATGACGAACCTCCGCCTGCCACTGCCGTAGCCACAGCAGTCTGCGTGATGCCACCGACACCGCGATCACTCTGGAAGCAAATCTGGCTGCAGCCAAGGTGGCATCTGATGAAAACTGGATGGCTGCAACCGGCTTGTTGATGTCCTGATGTGACCAGACATCTGCTATGGGGGTGCGTTGCTGTAGCTCCTGCAGCCACAGCAAGGATGATCTGATGATGAAGGAGGCTGTGGTGGCTGCTTTCACAGCCCAGGCCGCTGCTTGATGACCCCTCTACAAGGTGAGGTCCGCCTTCTTGCCCTCTGCCTTCAAGGCATCCTCTGGCTCCCCAGGCATGTTGGTGGATGTATGAAGAGCCATGACTGGATCATCTATGGCGGGCTGCGCCAGTAGCTTAGCCAGCTCTTGGTCCACATTGAAGAACACCTTGTCTGAAGAGGAGGGTGAGGGGCCAGTTGTAGGAGATGCCCATTGGCATTACACCTATCCTCCGCGAGCTGCACTGGCTACCTATTGGTCTCCGGATACGCTTCAGGGTGCTAGTTATTACTTATAAAGCCCTACATGGTATTGGACCTGGGTACTTCAGAGACCGCCTTCTGCCGATTACCTCCCACAGACCCATTCGATCCCACAGATTAGGCCTCCTCCATATTCCATCTGCCAGTCAATGTCAGCTGGCGACTACTCGGAGGAGGGCCTTCTCTGTGGCTGCCCCAGCCCTTTGGAACGAGCTCCCCATGGAGATTCGGACCCTCTCCACCCTTCAGGCCTTCCAGACGGCCGTGAAGACCTGACTGTCCCAGCAAGCCTGGGGTTGAGTCCCCCCCCTACTCGAATTTGCTGTGTCTGTTGTGCTTTTAAACTGTTTGTATTGTTTGCTTGTCTTTGTCTCACTTTTTGTAATTTCCTCTCCCTTGGCTTTGTTCAGCCGCCCTGAGTCCCTTCGGGGAATAGGGCGGCCTACAAATTGAATAAAATCCAAATCCAAATCCAAATTTTTCGCCTTTTAAGAGTTAAGCAAGGGTTAAAAAGCGAAAAATTTTGTATGCAAAGGAGGCACGTGATTCTCCCGCCTCCTGATCTGGGAGCAGCGAATCATGCCTTGCACTTGAGCGACTGCGCAATCTAGCAGCAGGAGCCTTGCTTGTAAAACGCGCCTGTGTGAGCAAGTTCAACTTTCTACTTTGCATCGCAGGAGCCGCCAAGAGCAGAACCATCAGAAGACTTAGAGGTCTCTTATTTCAAAAACTCTCCCTTAAGAATGATTAAGTCTGCATTAAGACATTATTGTTATTATCATCCCTGACATGGGAAATTAAAGCAATCTGCATATGGAAGCCACTTGGGAATTTATAGCCAACAAACATGGTAAGCGAATATGGGGCTACTGGGAAGTAAAGCCCGCAGACTTAACTGCTGGGCTGGCTGCAGGCCGGGGCAGCGGGAGGGTGGCGGCCTCGGTGGCGGCGGGGCCTTTGCTGCAGACCCGGGTATGGTGCTGGGCTGCGGGTCTGCAGCAAAGGTGCTTGGCGGCTTCCGTGATGCAAAGTGCCCCGCCGCCGCCGAGGCCGACATTCACGACGACGACGATGCCGCCGCCCGCCCGCGGCATCGGCAGCGGCATGAATGTTGGCCTTGGCAGCGGCGGGGCACTTTGCATCACAGGAGCTTCATCGGCTGCCACTGCCACTACCTCCGCTGCCGCCACTTTCCCCTCTGCCCTGGCTGCGGCTTATGCCGTGTTCAGAGTCCTGCCCTTTCAGAAAGCCCCGCCGAAGCCCCAGCACTGTGTCCGTTATAGAGCAAAACGCGTCCCGCTTGCATGGCAGAAACAGCGCCGGGGCTTTAAAGCCCTGCCGCTGTGTCTGCCATAGAGCAGGACGCATCCTGCCTGTATGGCGGACACAGCGGCGGGGCTTCAGTGGGGCTTTTGGAAAGCCACACCAGGGCTTTGGCGGGGCTTTCCGAAAGCCCCGCCGAAGCCCTGATGCTGGCAGACATAGGGCGGTAGATATATAGTGGCTTTTGCCCGCTTGCCTCACCAGCCATAAAGCTCACCACACGTCACTGCCCCAAAGTCCTGAGGTGTCTATAGGGATCCTTGCTGGCAGGGCTGGATTCTCCACTGTGCCTCCACTGGGTAAGGGAGCGCCTGGAGTTTTCCCCCCTTTGCCTGGGGTGGCCTGATGGCTGGCAGCCTTCTTGCAGAGCCTCTCTAAAGCCTTATGCCTCCTCCTCTTGTACTTAGAGAGCTTGGAGGGCTTGTGACCCCCCCCTTCCTCTGGATCTGCCCTGGAGGGGAGGTGCTTGCTTTTACATTTAGCCTTTCCTTCTCCCCCCCCCCCCCAGGCAGTCTCTGGGGAAGCCACTGACCTGGATGCTTGCTCTTCTGCCCCTCCGGTGGGGCTGCAGTCCATGCTTACAGCTGCCTGGGATTCTTCTTCCTGGTAGCTGCTAGGAGACGCCATCTTGAACCACGTGGGTCCTCCTGGCTTCAAAATGGCACCTCCCGGCTTGCAAAAAGTGCACGAAATTTAAAAGTACCTGAAGAGCGGCTTGTGCTCCAGGGAGCTGCCGCGCGCCCTCTCAGCTGGATTCTTTTCCTCCTGCCTTTTCTCCGATGCCACTGTGGCCAGGAAAGGCTTCTTCGGCTTCCTCACAATCTTCTGGCCACGTGGAGGCAGCGCGGGCGCTCTGGGACGTTTGGGAAGCCCCGGTTCGTTGCTCAACCCCTGAGGGGAGCGACAGAGTGCTCCAGTGACTTACGATCCTCCGCGGCTAGGGCTTGCCTCAGGAGGCTTGTGCCCTATCCTCCTGCTGCCCGGCCAAGGTCCTCACTGAATGTCTTCAGATTCACTCAGTGGCCAGGGCAGCGTGCCGCCCCAGGGGGCTAGTGGCAGTCCCGATCCTGCAGGAGGAGGCTGTGCGCAGTGCAGGGAGGCAAGATTCGACAGGTCCAAATGAATTTTCTTTAAATCCTAGTAAATTGCTGGAGATCCAGAATGAGCAACTTCTCACGATCGGTTTGAATCAGAAAAACTGGGGAATACCTGGTGCCAGGGGGCGTTGCCCAAAGAGCTTATCTGACTCAATCCAATCACGAGACGATAAGGTCAACCCATTCTGGATACTCCTCCTCATTCATTATGGAGAACAGATTTTCTGTACCTTCCCCTGACCAAAATTTTTCTTAAGAGTCCTCAAAAACAAACTGTTAATCTTTTCAGGAGAAGCAAATTCCGAAGACTGATAATTTCTGAAGAGTTCATACAAACTAATTATTAAGAAAGAGCTATCGAATTCCTGAGTTTCACTGGGCTGAAATGCTTCAAACCCTGAAGCTCTTAACAGGCAATGAGAAAGTCCTCTTAATTTGCTCCCACAGAGATAATTACCTTAATTATCTTCTACAAAGATAGAGAATGGTATTTAGAGTTATCTGGATATTTCACCTCTTCTCTGGATTGAACATTGTTTCTCCCCAAAAAATGTGATATCAGTTAGACTTCCCTCTCTGCTAAAACAAAACACTGAAGTAATTTATTAGGCTTCTCTTTCTCCTTCTTTGCTTTGGTTCATTCCTGTTACTTTTATCAAACAGAAGTTTGAGACTAATATTGCTAATTTCAAAATGTGCTTGGAATGCCAAACTCATTTTGGCATCATCCATTATATTACGACACAAAGGTCAACATTCTTTTTTAACTAGTTCTTAAAATTCCCCTTTCCTTTAATTGCTGAAGGAATTTAGAAATAAAAGCAGGAATTAGCCTGTGGTTTTCAATCACAAGACCAAGAATGCTGCAGAATAACAAGCTTCCATTTGCTTTCCTTGGGATTATACTGCTCTAATCTATATGCTTCAACTCTCTCCCCAAAATGTCCAGGCAGAACTGAAGAATTGAACAGCCAAATTATTCATTAATTTTTATACATTACATTAAAAAAATCAGTAATTCATAAAAACATCAACCAACAAACATAAATCACTGGAGAACCATCATGCACATCCAAATGCTTGTGTGAACTGTCTCAACATGCCATTTAAGAGACAACAGGTGGGATTTTAAGACATGCCTCTAGGCAGGGAATTTCAAAGCAGTAGAATTGAGATGATCCCGTCCTATAGAGCCGCCCTTCCCACACTGATGCCTTGATGTGTGCAGCAGTTTAGTTCTTTTTATCTCCAACTAATACAATAATCACATTTATTTTGTTGTCAATGACAGAAACCATAATCCAATCAGAGAAGTTTAAAGTATGTATGTATGTATGTATGTGTGTGTGTGTGTGTGTGTGTGTGTGTGTGTGTGTGTATGTATGTGTGTATGTATATATATATAAAGTCACAACCCCTGGTATGCCCAAATATGGGAGGAAGATCACACTTCCATTCTCTGTTCTTCGGCTCGTCACAAGAGACCATCCAGACAGAAACCCAATATTTTTTTACTGTTGCCTTTTTGTTACATTTGTTATATTTGTGCTGATAAATAAATAAAGGGAGACTAGTATAGATCTATTTCAAGCTATTTAGCTCTCATCAGCTAGCCATACCCTTGTTGGGAATCGAACCTGTGCTCTATTGCCTCTTAGGCAGATGTGTTAACCATTGAGCTACAGGGCTCGACTCCTTATCAGCCAGGCCAGGGTGAAAGGTATATATTTAAAGTCACAACCCCTGGTATGCCCAAATATGGGAGGAAGATCACACTTCCATTCTCTGTTCTTCGGCTCGTCACAAGAGACCATCCAGACAGAAACCCAATATTTTTTACTGTTGCCTTTTTGTTACATGTGTTATATTTGTGCTGATGGCTAGCTGATGAGAGCTAAATAGCTTGAAATAGATCTATACTAGTCTCCCTTTATTTATTTATCAGCACAAATATAACAAATGTAACAAAAAGGCAACAGTAAAAAACATTGGGTTTCTGTCTGGATGGTCTCTTGTGACGAGCCGAAGAACAGAGAATGGAAGTGTGATCTTCCTCCCATATTTGGGCATACCAGGGGTTGTGACTTTAAATATATACCTTTCACCCTGGCCTGGCTGATAAGGAGTCGAGCCCTGTAGCTCAATGGTTAACACATCTGCCTAAGAGGCAATAGAGCACAGGTTCGATTCCCAACAAGGGTATGGCTAGCTGATGAGAGCTAAATAGCTTGAAATAGATCTATACTAGTCTCCCTTTATTTATTTATCAGCACAAATATAACATATATATATATATAATTTATCTGCAAATATCAAAAAGGACATAATGTCCTTGTAAGAGCAGACCTGCCCTATGTTGGAACTGAGAGGGGGTCAAAGATTAGTGGGTTCAAATTAAAATAATGGCTATTAGGCCTGAATATTAAAGAGAATTTAATGATAGCAAGAGCTGTTAAGTACATCAGTAGTAAATCCATTTTCACTAAAAGGTTTTTTAAATGGCCATGATGATTATGATTGTTATCCATTCAGTTGTGTCTGATTCTTGGCAATTCTATGGATCGATCTTCTAAATCTTGCACTACTTTGAGTTGTTCTATGCTCTGGCTGGTGTCAGATATGATAGTGTCCAGCCATCGTGTTCTTTGACAGCCTGTTTTCCTTTTACCACTAACTTTTCCCAATGTAATTATTTTCTCTAGTGAATTCCCACATATGATGTGGCCAAAATAAGTGAGATGCAATGGATTCCTGCAGCAGATGGCTAAACTGTATGACTTATAGTACCTTCCAGCTCATGCATTTTACGATTTCAAGTCTAGGGGATATCAGGCATCTATTTTCCATCTAAAATGTAAATGATGCTCTTAATGAACAATTAAGAAACATACATGAGAGAAGGCAGTCTGCTGTTTAAAACATTTAGCGCAGGGATGGAGAACCCACAACCAACCTTTAGATGAATTCTTTTTTTTTTTAATAATATGTATTTATAACAATTTTTCTCCCCTACAATTGACAATATAATTGAGATTGCTTTCTTACCATCCCATACACCCATCTTATTTTACAACAATCCTACTTCTTCTTCCTTCCTTCCCTCCTTCCTTCCCTCCTTCCTTCCCTCCTTTCTTCTCTCCTTCCTTCCCCCTTCCTTCCCTCCTTTCTTCTCTCTTTCTCTCCTTCCCTCCTTCCTTCCCTCCTTCCTTCCCTTTCTTCTCTCCTTCATTCCCTCCTTCCTTCCCTCCTTTCTTCTCTCCTTCTCTCCTTCCTTCCCTCCTTCCTTCCCTTTCTTCTCTCCTTCTCTCCTTTCTTCCCTCCTTCCTTCCCTCCTTGCTTCCCTCCCTCCTTCCTTCCCTCCTTCCTTTCCCTCCTTTCTTCTCTCCTTCTCTCCTTCCTTCCCTCCTTCCTTCCCTTTCTTCTCTCCTTCTCTCCTTTCTTCCCTCCTTCCTTCCTTCCCTCCTTGCTTCCCTCCCTCCTTCCTTCCCTCCTTCCTTTCCCTCCTTTCTTCTCTCCTTCCTTCCTTCCTCCTCTCCTTTCCCTTCTCTCCTTCCCCTTCCTCTCCTCTGCTCTTCCCCTCTTCTTCCCTTTCCTCCCCTCTCACCTACTCTTGCATTCCCTCCGTTTCTTCCTCTACTTTTCCCTCTCTCCTTTTCCTCTCCTTTCTCCCCTCCTTCCTATCTTTCCTTCTACTCCTCTCTCCATCCCCTCTTTCCGTTGTTGTGTTTACATATTTTCCTCTTCAGGGGGTGACCTGATTCTTTTTTTTTCCTTAATTGAAGGTTATAAAAAAGGCAAGATTTACAAAATGCAAAATACAAAAGAGAGATAAAACTCTTTACATATTTACAGCGCAGATGGCGCTGTTCATCTCACATAGTTCATCTCACCTTGCCTAGTATAAGACTAGGTTGCTAATTCCATCAGGTACTTATAACGGATTTTTCCTATCAGATCATCAAGTTTTCCCAACACTGTGGTCTAATGATATTACTTGTAAGTGAATTCTCACCTCTAATACGTTTCTTCTCTCATTTGTCACTTAGTCTTTGTGTATTGTATATTTAAGTTGTTGCTTAAGTCATTTTAAATTAATCAACTATCTCATTTTATATCTTAATTCTCATTGTCTTTCTTATCAAACCATTTATATAATTTCTCCCAGACTTTGTAGAAGTCTGTGTCTTCTTTTTTGTTAATCAGCATTGTCAATCTATTCATTTCCGCTATTTCTAAAATTTTATTCATAACCGTTGTACTAGTGGGGGCATTTTCTTTCTTCCAGCACTGCGCATATGCGATCCTTGCCACCGTCAAGATATGGACGAGTAGATATTGATTAGTTTTAATTATTTTTGGATCTATTATCCCTAATAGAAACATTTCTGGATTAAGGTTTAATTTAATTGACATAATTTCATTCAGCCACCTTAGCATTCGCTTCCAATATGTCTTAGCCACCGGACACGTCCACCACATGTGGTAGTAAGTGCCCAGTGTTATTTTGCATTTCCAGCATTTGGCCGATGATTTTGTGGAAATTTTTGCCAGTCTTGTCGGGGAGAGATGCCAGCGGTAGAACATTTTGTAGACATTTTCTTTGTAGGCCGTCGATTTCGTTAATTTCAGTTTCCACTCCCATACCCTTTCCCAGTCATCTAACTCAATTGTGTGGCCGATATTCTGGGCCCAGGTTACCATAACTTCTTTCACTCTTTCTGTTTCCATTTTTCGAATCAGCAAACAGTTATATATTTTCGAGATTAATTTCTCGTCTGGTCCTATTAAAATTTTATCCAATTCCTGGTCCTTGTCCTGAAAGCCAAATTGTGCTAGATCTGATTTGTACTTATTTTGTATTTGAAAGTATGGCCACCAATCAATATTTATTCCCATTTCAGCCAAGTTTTCCCTGGAGTTTAGTCTATTTTGGTTGTCTAACAGTTGTTTATAAATAACATTTTTGTCGAAGTTTATCAGATTTGGGTATATCAGGGTTTCCGTTGGGGATATCCATTTGGGTAGTTGGATATAAAATTTCCTTCTAATTTCAAGCCAATCATTTATCAGTACCCCTCTTAGATGGTGTCTTTTAAAGTAGTTGTGGACTTTGTTTCCCTCACACCATAAGTAATTGTGCCACCCCCACTGCTGTGCCACTGCTGAATTCTACACCCTCATCACTTCCAAATGGATCAGTGAGCAGACAGGGACAATGACAGCTGTGCTTCTTCGACATGTGGCGGTAATAACATCTGAATAACAATAGCACTTTCTACTTTAAACATTTCTTCATCCAGATGAAACAATCATCATGTTTTGCTTATGGTTTCAGATGACAGCTATAAGGAAAGCCTATGCAGAAAAGACCGTGGGCTGGAATAGCAATGCTAGAAATGAAGCTCACTGCCAAAAAAGAAAAAACCCACCTCTGCACCCACTGGAGAGCTTCAGTAAAGAGGAACTGAGCACTGAGTCCTTTCCATGCCAACTCCCATCACTACAGTAACTTTGGGGAACTAATTAGACCATTCCAAGCTTCAATATATGGAACAAAATCCTAATGCATTGAGAAGCCCAAAGCTAAATTCATTCTCCAGATACTTTTTGCTTTTCTCTTTCCCTGGTTTGTTTTCCTTCTTTAGGGAGAATTTATTTAAGTATAACTTTCGAGGTAGACAGGTTTTGTTTTGTTTCTATTTTGTAAATTGTCCAGACAGCAATTCAACCCAGACAGCAGGATATAAAAGTGAGGCATAAAAAGTTTAATCAAATAGTGATTGCAGAGTAGTAAATAATAATGAATACATAAACACACCCACGTGTCCTCAGTTTTGGTATTTCCACAAATCCTTTTTACATAAAAATGCAATAAATATTAATGAGTTAGGCAATGCCTTTTATTATATTATTCAGTATTATTTTTAAACATGATTCTCTGCTTTAGATGACAATCTTTGCTAATAGTACTGCTCAACTGGCAAAAGTTCCTTTTTCAGGATCCAATTATTAAAGAATTTCACTTTTTCATTTAAAAAAACTCAAAAAACTCAAAAGATATCTTGACTACTAGAAAGAGAATGGGATTGTGGAAGTAAGAAAGGGATGTCCTCGTGTTTGATATATGACCCATGGGAGTCGTGTCAAGCCTATTCAAATTTCTGAGCAAATATCACAAACACAAGCCATTTCACAAGAGCATCTTAGAATCATTTTTAAATCAAATGCAAACACAACTTTGTTTACTTAGATTCTGTGGTTATGTTTACACAGTGTAGTTTGTAGTTTGTAGTTTATTATGATTTATAGGCCGCCCTTTTCCCTGAGGGGACTCAGGGCGGCTTACAATACATGGGAAGGGGGGGGGTGCAAAACAAAAACACAAGACAGTGCATAAATAAAAATAAAACAATAAAACACAACTTTCATTCAACATTCGGGTGGGGCAAATTAGAATCTTATCCCCAGGCCTGACGGGATAGCCAGATCCTAAGGGCTGTGCGGAAGGTCTGGACGGTGGTGAGGGTGCGAATCTCCACGGGGAGATCGTTCCAAAGGGTCGGAGCTGCTACTGAGAAGGCTCTCCTCCGCGTAGTCGCCAGTCGGCACTGACTAGCGGATGGAACTCGGAGGAGGCCTAATCTGTGCGATCTAATCGGTCGAAGGGAGGTAATCGGCGGGAGGCGGTCTCTCAAGTACTCAGATCCACTACCATGGAGAGATTTATGGATGGTGAGTAGCACCTTGAAGCGCACCCGGAGATCAACAGGTAGCCAGCGCAGCTCGCGGAGGATTGGTGTTATGTGGGCGAACCGCGGTGCGCCCACAATCACTCGCGCGGCCGCATTCTGGACTAGCTGAAGTCGCCGGATGCTCTTCAAGGGCAACCCCATGTAGAGCACATTGCAGTATTCCAGCCTAGAGATCACAAGGGCTCGAGTGACTGTTGTGAGGGCCTCCCGGTTCAGGTAGGGTCGCAACTGGCGCACCAGGCGAACCTGGGCAAATGCCCCCTGGTCACAGCCGACAAATGATGGTCGAAAGTCAGCTGTGGGTCCAGGAGGACTCCCAAGTTGCGAACCCTATCTGAGGGGTGTAAAATTTGACCCCCCAGCCTGAGCGATGGAACACTGGCCAAATTATTGGGAGGAAAACACAACAGCCACTCGGTCTTGTCTGGGTTGAGTACCAGTTTGCTAGCTCTCATCCAGTTCTTAACGGCCTCAAGACCCCGGCTCATCACGTCCACCGCTTCATTGAGTTGGCACGGGGCGGACAGATACTGCTGAGTATCGTCCGCGTATTGGTGGTATTTTATCCCGTGCCTCCGAATGATCTCGCCCAGCGGTTTCATGTAAATATTAAATAGTAGGGGTGATAAGACCGAACCCTGCGGCACCCCATATGTTAGGGGCCTCGGGGACGATCTCTGCCCCCCAACCAACACCGACTGCGACCTGTCCGAGAGGTAGGAGGAGAACCACTGCAAAACAGTGCCTCCCACCCCCACCTCCCGCAGTCGTCGCAGAAGGATACCATGGTCGATGGTATCGAAAGCCGCCGAGAGGTCAAGGAGAACCAGGATGGACGCATGGCCTCCATCCCTGGCTCTCCAGAGATCATCGGTCAATGCGACCAAAGCGGTTTCTGTGCTGTAACCAGGTCTGAAGCCGGACTGGAAGGGGTCAAGATAGCTAGCTTCCTCCAAGGACCGTTGAAGCTGGAAGGCCACCACCTTCTCAACAACCTTCCCAACAAAGGGGAGGTTCTAGACTGGACGGTAATTGTTAAAAACGGCAATGCCTAGCTATCATTTCATTAATCATAATTTGTTGTCTAAGCCACAATGGTTTGATTGGCAAATGATGCCATTCTATAAAATATGCCTTAGAAACTATGCCTCACACTAAATTTAAGAGCTTTCCAAAACACCAGTGCGCCTTGAACCATATGGAGTTGTTCCCTCAGTTCAGTGCTCTAATCATAGAAGAGCAATCAATGTAAATTATTAGTAATATACTATTAATAAGAAATTAGAAGTTGAAAAGGAAGATTTCCTGTCAAGCATCTTGCATAATAACTTGTTTCAATAAATAGTAGCAAACTTCAGTAAGTCCTTATATTCTAATTAACCATCCAATAACCTTGAAACCTTAACTGTCAATTGATCCCATTAACCCCAGTCATGAGTTCCCTGCAGGATTAATTGCTATGGGACAAAGTTCACCAGTTCTATATTGGTTACTTAAGTCACCTAACTCATATTTGACATATATGATTTATCTAGCATTGGAACAGCATATCTATAAAACCAGCTCTGTCATTTACAAACAATAATTTCTTGTTCAGTGCTATATGTGAACCCCAATCCTTTTGGCTTCTTCAACAAACCTTAGCTAAAATGACAAGATATTAGTACAATATATGAGTCCATCTATTATCTAATCTCAAATTCATATAAATTCAAGATAATCCCATTATATTTAAGTGTGACATGTTGTTGCATCACTGATCACAAGCAGATTCTTTGTAATAAGACAATCAATGGGTAAGAACATATTTAATCATATGGAAAAATCAGCTTCATTAATGTAAGCATGTTAAGACATCGACAAGAAACTTTTATCAATAAGCTAATTAACCCACCTATATATTCCAACCACTGTAATTGTTCTAATTATTCTAGAACAGGGGTCTCCAACTTACCATAGCAACCTTTAAGACTTATGGACTTCAATTCCCAGAACTACTTAGCTGAGGAATTCTGGGAATTGAAGTCCACAAGTTTTAAAGTTGTCAAGTTTGGAGATTTCTGTTTAGCTTTCTGAGAAAGCTAAAGGTTAATCATTTATCTCTGTCAGCAGTGGGAGGAACACAATGAAGGTTATCTGGGCACAGAAGAGCCTGCAAAGTGTGTGGCAGTAGGAGCTTTATGCTGTGGGGCTGGCTGACCGGAGGGATGGCTTGAAGCTGAGGTCTTCAGCAATGATGCAGGTTGCACTAGACCTGAAGCAGAGGTCTGTGTGGTGGCAGCTGGCTGAGATTTCTGAGAGTCCCTGGGCTACCACCACCAAGAAATGCACCCAAAAGGGCAGATATTTGGGGGGGAGGGAGAGAGAGGCAAGTGGAAGGAACTGAAGCATCCCTGTAGTCAATACTAATCATAAATGGGAGTGGCTGCCAAGCACCTGAACTTGATCATGTGACCATGAAAGTGTTACAACAGCTATATCTTAGAAAGTTAGCTGTAAGTCACTTCATTCAGTGCCATCGTAACTTCAAACTGTGGTTGAACAAATGGCAATAAGGAGTACTTGCAAAGACACACATAACTGCCAAGTACCATTCTTCATTGCACATTCTTCTCACTTTTGAACTTTCTTTTGGTTCAGTACAGGATGGGTTGCTACCGGAATTACTGTCGGTTCGGCGTGCACAATGTTTTAGGTGTAAATGCTCCTCTCGCATGCACATTTACACTTAAAAAAGTCTGAGTATGTGCAGGACATTAGAAAAGTGGGGGGGGGGGTATTACATTTCTGTAATGGAGATTGGAGAACTAAAGTTAGCACCGCCGACAATAGAACCAGTTCAGGTGCGTGGGCAGCCAAGTTACTACCTACTCGGCCGAACTGGTCTGAACCAGTAGGAACCCACCTCTGGTCCAATAGCACAAAGCCCTACATTTTCTCAGACCTTTTGAGCTGATAAAAGTTTAAAACTGCCAACTTGAAGTATTCAGAAACAGCTCACGGGTGGTCTTTCATCCAAATTAAACTATGGTTAATATTTACTTAATTTGGAATGTAAAGCAATACACCCAAAGACTATGATGGATGACATTCTGTCAATCTATGCAATGAAATGTGCTGTATAACCTGATACCTCATTCATTTCTTAATGGCCAGCACTCCAAACCTATCTTGGACTTTGCAGATTATACAGATTGATACATACACTAAACTTTACAAACTGGAACCTTCCAGATATGTTTGGATTACAGCTCTCACAAGGCATTGGCTCAGATTTCTTGGAATCACAGTCCTATCTGAAGGTGCCAAATTGCAATCAGATGGTCATGGAAATACTTTGAAATTAAATTCTTTTATTGTAACAGTGAGCTAAATTTAGTAGCAAAAAGGCACTTGTTTTTCTTTGGGGGACACAACATTAAACATTAAAACAGATTATCTGAATGAGCATCAATATCCCTGCAATGTGTAATACTTCAGCCCATAATCTTGTGACATAATCATACTGACAGCAAGTCCTGGCAACTTTGTATATAAAAAATAAGTATGTTTCCAACCCATAATAACTTACCAAACAAAATATGATAAAATCATATTTGGCAAAAAGATGGCATCATTTTCATAATCCTGAAAATGCAAATCAAGTATGATACTTATATTCCATTATCTAACATTAAAGGTTCCACTCTGAAGAAATGAAGACTACTAATTATAATTAACTGCTAAATGAAAAGTACCATTTATTTTCTGAAGCAGAATACTTCCACCCTATCTTTAATCCTAAAGACCATGAAACATTCTAACTCACAATTAAGCGCACTCAAATAATGTGTAAGAAAGTGTGCATGATTTCTCTCTTTATACCACTGTCTCTTCATATGGCACTGCTCTAATTTCCTGAACTGGGAGAAGTATTCTGAAAACTAATCAGTCTCTAATCAGAAAATTACTAGAGCTACAATCCTAAAACATTTTTAAGGCATAAATCCAACCTAATTTAATGAAAACTTGTTTTAAACCAAGTGCAACAATTTAAGCATACTTTTTACTTCATCGTATTATAAAATTATGCTTTGTAGTTTTACTGCTTGGGAAGCAAGCAGTATGAAATGGCAGCACTAGCTCCTGTATTTACAGTAGCTACATTATGAGCCAGTGGATTGCTGTCATATAATGATAGTCCAGATTGTTTTCACTATTGCTGTGCAAAGAAAACTGGAAAAGGAAATACAATCTATATTGTCTTGAACTTCTAGAGGTAAGACAGGGGGGAGGAATCTAATAAGTAATTAAGTCAAGTTGGAGAGTACTAAATATCTCAAATTGATTTTCTTCTGAAATCCTTCCTCCCAGATCTTCTCACAATGGCATACACACCACTGCCAATCACTATCCTGTATCTAGAAAACAAGGATATCTAGATATAAGAGGATTCTTAATATTTAATATTAATATTTCTATAGGGATTTTTCTCATATCTCCAAAAGCTTCCTATCTCAAAATATAAGGCAGGAAAACAAGGAGCTAGGAAAGACCTTTCTGGAAATGCAGTTGTTTCCCATTCAGCTGAAATTTTATCTCCCTTTATACTTAACGTTAAACTATATATCAAGGCAGGACAAAAAATATTTTTTATTTTAATTTACTGATTTATAAAGCCAACTAACTCAAACAATGTGATTTTCAGTGGTGCATACATTATTATGTATGTTTTTCTTTATACAAAACCATTATAAGGTGAATCTATTGCAGAAATGTATACACTGTAGTATGTTATCAGTTGCTCTCTCCAATGACTACCATCATTATTTATTTATTTATTTATTTATTTATTATTTATTAATAAAATTTATAGGCCGCCCAATCCCGGAGGACTCCGGGCGGCTTACAAAAAGAAGAGGAAAGAAGTAATAAAAATAAAAATAAAAAGGACAGATTTAAAAACACAACACATGCATTCGTTCTGATCGGGGCTGGACCTCAACAATGAGGTCAACCGGCCCAGGCCTGCCGGAATAGCCAGGTTTTAACGGCTTTTCTGAAGGCCATGAGAGTGGGTAAGGTCCGGATCTCTGGGGGAAGCTCATTCCAAAGGGTCGGAGCAGCCACAGAGAAGGCTCTCCTTCTGGCTGATGGCATTTGAAGGAGGCCCACCCTGTGGGATCTCACCAGTCGCTGGGAGGTATGTGGCAGTAGGCGGTCTTGCAGGTACGCTGGCCCTAAGCTATGTAGGGCTTTAAAGGTAATGACCAAGACCTTGAATTGCATCCGGAGACCAATAGGCAGCCAGTGCAGCTTGCGGAGGATAGGTGTAACGTGGGTGTACCTCGGTACACCCAATATCGCTCGCACGGCTGCAGTCTCCAAACACTTTTCAAGGGTAGCCCCATGTAGAGCGCGTTGCAGTAATCCAGGCTTGAGGTGACAAGGGTGTGAGTAACCGTTTGAAGTGCCTCCCAATCCAAATAGGGCCGCAATTGATGCACCAGGCGAACCTGGGCAAAGGCCCCCCTGGTCACAGCCGACAGATGGTGTTCCAGTGTCAGCTGTGAATCCAGGAGGACCCCCAAATTGTGGGTCCTCTCTGATGGGTGTAAATTTTCACCCCCCAGGATTAAGGAAGGACTGTCTGGGCTATCCTTCGGGGGCAGCATCCACAGCCACTCAGTCTTGTCGGGATTGAGTACAAGTTTGTTCACCCCCATCCAGATCCTGACAGCTTCCAGGCATCGGCACATCACATCCGCCACTACACTGAGCTGGCACGGGGAAGAGAGATACAATTGTGTATCATCAGCATACTGATGGTACTTAACCCCGCGCTGTTGAATGATCTCGCCCAGCAGCTTCATGTAGATGTTAAATAGGAGGGGGGCACCACATTTAAGGGGCCTAGGGGTCCACCTTTGCCTGTGGCACACCACATTTAAGGGGCCTATGGGGTCAACCTTTGCCCCCCGACCAACACCGACTGCGACCTGTCAGAGAGGTAAGAGGAGAACCACCGTAAAACGGTGCCTCTCACTCCCACCTCCTCCAGCCGTCGCAGAAGGATACCATAGTCGATGGTATCGAAGGCCGCTGAGAGCTCAAGAAGCACCAGGATAGAGGAATGACCTCTATCCCTAGCCCGCCAGAGATCATCGGTCAGTGCGACCAAAGCGATTTCTGTGCTGTACCCAGGCCTGAAACCAGACTGAAAGGAGTCTAATTATATCAAGCAACAATACTTGCTCAAAAAGGACAGTTCTTTCAATTCAAACTTAGATAATATGCCTAATATATGATTGGACAAAGATTACCATTTAAAGGCCATGAAAAGGAGCCAATAGAAGGAAAAACTCTCCAAAACAGCACTGAACATAGGTAACAGTTTCCTGGAGTAAGTAAAAAACTGAGCAGGAAGAAACTCAATTGTATCCAATTTTAATAACTTATGAGTTAACAAATAAATTAGTTTCCTTCAATTGCTACATCTGTCTAGAAACCACAGCACGTGAATGTCAGGTGCCTCTTCATTTAATAATCAAGAAAGAAACCACTCAACTCTATGTTTCAGAATTAAGTGTACTTTTACTGATTACAAACGATGAGAAGCAAAGCAAAGCTGAGTCTGAGTAAAAAGGCATGAAAGCAATAGATATCATGTATGATTCAATCCCCTCCCCTTGGCACCCCCAGTTCATAGTCCAATCATAATTCATCCAACCATCAGGTGGGGGATGTCTTCAAAAATCATCATCAGGTTGGAATGTTGGACAGTTGGCCTCGATGGGAAACTCCCTTCTTCCACATGCGCAGAGAGATGGTCAGAATAACTCCTAATAACAATCCTCCAGTACATAATGATTCCCCTCCCAAATACCATGCCCCCCTCCCTGTTTCAATGGCAGCCGAAAAGCAGCAGCGAAGCAGAGGCTGACATCCGGCCCTCCTCCAGAAAAGGACAGTCACACCTGCAGAAACGAAAGAACACAGACAAACAAACGAACAACATGACATAGAAGAGAAAAGGGAAAGGGGGAAATTAGAAATCCACAGAGAGGTCAGGGTTTGTCTGGGTAAGTAGAGCAGAATTTGCGGAGCAGACAAGGAGCTCGCACATGGGA
The DNA here is from genome assembly GCF_009769535.1 of Thamnophis elegans. Taxonomy (NCBI): domain Eukaryota; kingdom Metazoa; phylum Chordata; class Lepidosauria; order Squamata; family Natricidae; genus Thamnophis; species Thamnophis elegans. The sequence continues at coordinate 50,162,572 of NC_045544.1, read as the reverse complement.
TTTATCAACCCATTCAGTGTGAGAAGGGGGAAAATGTTTCCAAGCCACAAGATACTGAATATGGTTTCTCCGTTTACAAGAGTCCAAAATTTCCCGGACTTCAAAATGCTGCTCACTCTCAACCAAAAGCGGGACGGGCGAAGGCGGAAAAGGAGCCCTCAATGGAGAAATACGTTCCGATTTCAGGAGATTAACATGAAAAACAGGATAAACCCAGTTGAGATGCTTAGGTAATTGGAGATGGATGGGGACAGGGTTGATGACTTTGATAATTGGAAACCGGCCAATGTATTTGGGACCCAATTTCTTAGACTTTTGAGTTGTATGAAGAAACTTAGTGGATAAATAGACATGATCACCAACTTTATAGTCATTAGGTTTTGGCCTTTTCCTATCCGTCTGTTTTTTGTGCGTGCGGTGTGCAGCATCCAGTGCCAGGTGCGTCAAAGACCACATCTCTCGAAGGCGAGCACTCCACTCAGAGAGGGATGACACCTGTGGTTTCTCGCGAGGAATCTCGGGGATGGGCACAAAATCATGTTCGTAAACAACCGGAAGTGGGTAAAGCCTGTGCTACTGTGCACTGAATTGTTGTATGCTACCTCAGCATGAGGCAACAATTCCACCCAATTATCTTGCTGGTAGTTGATGAAACAAGGAAGATATTGTTCCAGCACAGAGTTAGTCCTCTCGCAGGCCCCATTAGTCTGAGGATGGTGGGAGGACCTTAAGCCCTGGGCGGAGCCAATAAGTTTCAGCAATTCTTTCCAAAATAGTGAGGTGAACTGGACCCTCCTATCCGAAATGATGCGGTCCGGAACCCCATGCAAGCGATAGATATGTGTGATGAACTTAGCCAGGGATTTGGCGGATGGGATCTTGGAGCAAGGAATAAAATGAACTTGCTTGGAGAATAAGTCAGTGACAACCCAGATCACTGTATTTCCCTGACTCTCCGGAGGTTCAACAATGAAATCCATAGAGATCTCCTTCCACGGGGCTTCCGGGTGGGTTATCGCCTGGAGCAACCCCTGGGATTTACCCAGCAGGCGTTTTGCAGCAGCACAAGTGGGGCAACTAACCACATAAGATTCAATGTCTTTTTTCAATGAAGGCCACCAAAATTGCCTCTTAATGAGATGCAGGGTTTTGACGAACCCAAAGTGTCCGGCCATGCGAGAGTCATGAGCACGTTGAAGGACCGTGGATCTAATGGATGTAGGCACGTATAACTTAGCACCAATACAAGCCAGTCCATCTTTCATGGTGCACTCATTCTTATGTTGCTGGAACCACTCATCATTTGTAAGAGCCCCCTTCAGGTCAGTGACAAAGTCTTGTGTGACCTCTAACTTAGAGGTCGCCTGACTCCTGGTGACAACAGGAGTGGCCAGATTTCTCGTGGGTATGACAGGCTGGACAACACAGAGCTTTGAACTGTTGTACTGCGGAAGCCTGGACAAAGCATCAGCCATAAAAAAATTTCCTCCCGGAATGTATTTCAAAGTAAAATTGAATCTATTGAAATGTTGTGCCCACTGCTTTTGTTTGGGAGATAGTTTTCTGGGGGTCTTCAATGCCTGTAAGTTCTTGTGGTCAGTCCACACCTCAAAAGGGTGTTTTGCGCCCTCTAGAAAATGACACCAGGTCATCAAAGCCCAACGAACAGCAAAAGCTTCCTTCTCCCAAATAGCCCAGCATCTCTCAGTGTCGGTTAGCTTACAAGAGATGTAAGCGCAGGGTTGCAATTTCCCTTGTGTATTTGCCTGAAGCAGTACTGTCCCCACCGCCACATCACTAGCATCAGCCTGGACCACAAAAGGTGTGTCCATGTCTGGGTGTTTGCAGACCAGTTCCTGTGCAAACAGGCGCTTCAATTTCTCGAAAGCAGCCTGACACTCCATAGTCCAGTTCAAAGGTTTGCTAGGTTTGGGCTTTGCCCCTCCTTTTGACTTCAGGAGGTTAGTGATTGGAAGAGTGATCTTAGCAAAAGAGGGAATAAATTGACGACAGAAGTTAGCAAACCCGAAAAAGCTCTGTAACTGCTTACGCGTGCGTGGGGCTTCCCATTCGGTGACAGCTTTAACCTTTGCCGGGTCCATCTCTATCCCTTTGTGGGAGATTCGATAGCCCAGGTAATCTACCCTCTCCTGATGAAATTTGCACTTGGATAATTTGGCATATAGTTCCGCTGCACGTAGTTTTTTGAGAACTGTGCGAACAAGTTTCACGTGTTCTTCACGTGTTTCCATGTAAATAAGGATATCATCTAGATAGACCATCACGCCTTTGTAAAGATGGTCATGTAAAACTTCATTAATTAATTGCATGAAAACCGCTGGCGCCCCCTGGAGGCCAAATGGCATTACTCGAAGTTGGAAGCAACCAAGAGGGCAATTGAATGCAGTTTTCCACTCATCCCCTCCTTAATTCTGACCCGATAGTATGCTTCCTGCAGGTCCAATTTAGTGAAGATCCTCCCCTTCCCTAGTTGTGCCCGCATGTCCTTCATCAGTGGTAAAGGGTAAAGATTTTGGGCAGAAATGCAGTTAAGATTTTTAAAATTCACACATAAACGAAAGGAGCCATCCTTCTTCTCTCTGAATAACACTGGGGCTGCCACTTTGGGTCTAGCTGGTTCAATGAAGCCCCTTTCCAAGTTTTTATCAATGAATTTTCTCATTTCGTCCATCTCCCTAAGGGTCATTGAATAAATTTGGGGTTTCGGGAGCTTCACCCCAGGTAGACTATCAATGGTGCAATTGGTGGGCCTGTGAGGGGGCAACTGATCAGAAGATTTTTCACTGAAAACATCTTTCAGGTCCCAGTATTCCTTCGGGATTCTTTCCTCCCCCTCAATTCTTTCTTGCCCTCTGGCTGCCAGTTTGGGGCCAGCCGTATCTGACTCCGGATCCTCCATCCTCCCCTCAGGGGGTGTGGCCGACCGAATTCGTAACCACCCATCTCTCCAGTTTATGCGTGGGTTCCATTTATGGAGCCAGGGGAGTCCTAATATAAGGGGCCAATCCATTCCTGGGGCTACAATAAAAGTTATCATCTCTTGGTGAGTTCCCAACCACATTTCGATGGGTTCAGTAGCAAAATGAGCAGGACTTTTCCCCGCAATAGAGCCATCTAATTGGCAAAATGCAATTGGGATTTTCAAAGTTTTCAGCTTCAACCCCATTTTTTCAACTACATCTGGGCTTATAATGCAACGTGAGCAACCAGAGTCTAAAAGAGCCAGAAGTTTCTCTTGCATGCCAGAAGAGGGCACTCTAAGTTCAACTGGGATAAATATGGGCCCCGAACGGGAACTTACCCAGCGGTCTGCGTCCTCAGAGTAACTGTCGTCAGACTAACTGGGGTTTCCACTCCCTCCTTCCTCCAGCCCAAAGCGTCGAGAAATCTCCTCCCGCATCAAAACAGGTTCCCTTTTCTTGCTAGGAGGCTTCTCATGCTTTTTCTCTCTTGGGGGGGGGGTGGGGGGTGGAGCGGTGTGAGTCATCTTGACTCGGCAATTCACAGCACGGTGCCCCTCCTCCCCACAGCGGAAGCAGACGGGACGCTTGGGTTTGCCTGTGAATCCTCCCCTTCCTCCTTTTTGCACCTTTGGGAGGGGGGATTTGGTGGGAGGGGGGAATCCTCAGCTTCTCCTTCTCCCTTGTAATGAAGTCTGGCCAAATCAATTTCAACATCTGCTGCAGCCTCGTACCAAGGTTCTAAATGGCGGGGGAGTCTCCTGTTTACACAGTGCTGGTAAACGTCTTTGTTCAAGCCATCCGCGAAACGATCTAACAAGGCCTCTTCAGACCATCCCCTCAATTGTCCCGCTGACAATTCCTGGAATTCCTGTACATACTCAGGCACAGTCCTTTTGCCCTGTCTAAGGGTCGTAAATTTAATTCTAGCCCGGTGCTCGGTGAGAGGGTCATCAAAGCATCTTCTCAGGGCTGCCATAAACCCATTAAAGTTTCTTAGGAGAGGGGAATCACTATTATGTAATCCAACCATCCATTCAGCTGCCTTCTTCTCCAGAGCCATTAATACTATTCTTACTTTAGCTTCATCTGAATTCAGGTCAGGTCCATATATTTGCATATAATTCCAAACCTGAATTTAAAACAACCCCAATTCTCTGGGCTCTCCAGCATATTTTACACTTAAGGGTGGAACCTTAGCCATTCGGCGTTGCCTGCCCCCCCCCCTCTCGGAATGTCTCTAGCTGCAGGGAGTGAAGTCGGTGCTGGGTCTTCTTGTGCACATTCCCCTTCGGCCCCTCCAGCCTCTCTTAAACCATGCAACGGGTACCTTTTCTCTAGTTCCTCCTCGGGTCCTCTTTCCACACCACTCTCTCAAGCCCGGCGTTTTTCCCATGCTCCTTTTCAGTTTCATGGCTTGGGACATCATGAAGTCTTCCTCTTCAGGTCCACGCCAATCAGCAGCTGGTTTTCTGGGCCTCCTCATCGTGACTCCAGTTACCGGTTCTTCAGGTTCCTCTTTCTGTCCCACTCCCCAAGACCACCTGGGTTCAACAGTAGGTTCCTCCACTTGCAGGTCAGCCAACATTTCTGTTAATGATGGTGCTGCAGCTGCTGCCATATCCTCCTCTTGGTGACTGCCATGGAAGGACATTTTTTTTCCGTTGAGTGCACCCCCCTTGGAAGGTATTCGCTCCGGGCTGGGTGCGAGGTGAGACTCAGCTTAATGTCAGGTGCCTCTTCATTTAATAATCAAGAAAGAAACCACTCAACTCCATATTTCAGAATTAAGTCTATTTTTACTGATTACAAACAATGAGAAGCAAAGCAAAGCTGAGTCTGAGTAAAAAGGCGCGAAAGCAATAGATATCATGTATGATTCAATCTCCTCCCCTTGGCACCCCAGTGCATAGTCCAATCATAATTCACCCAACCATCAGGTGGGGGATGTCTTCAAAAATCTCAGGTTGGAATGCTGGACAGTTGGCCTCGGCGGGAAACTCCCTTCTTCCACATGCGCAGAGAGATGGTCAGAATAACTCCTAATAACAATCCTCCAGTACATAATGATTCCCCTCCCAAATACCATGCCCCCCCTCCCCGTTTCAATGGCAGCTGAAAAGCAGCAGCGAAGCCAGTAGAAACTGGGAAAACAAGAGGTCCAAAAGATTAATTACTCTTAGAACAGACTGTTCGTTACATTTTCTTTCTATGCAAGTCATGTTGGCTACTATTGTATCTCAAGTATTCAAGTGTTTGCAGAAAGAAAGAAGAGAAACCCCACTTAAAGAGCCTGGGGAATTAAAACAGCTCCCTTATCCAAGTTAAATCAGCTAGAACTATGTGAAAAAGAAAGTGAGACATGGAACAAAATGTATCTTTTCCACTGTTGCATGGTTACAGTGTATATGGAAAGTACTTTCTTCCTTCCTTCCTTTATTTAATTACTCTAGGTTACATGCAGCTCCAGTCAGAAGATGGGAGGGAAATTAAATCTGTAACCATTTGCAACAATATTGATATTGACATTACTTCTATATTCTATATCCATCAGGTATCAAATAGCCTTTTATGAATTGTCAGTCTCAGAATCAGCAAGAATTCAGTATTGTTTCCACACTGAACTGACTTCTATACATGGAAACTTGTATTTCAAATTTATTCTATTGCAGATTATCCCAATGTTTATCAACTTCATCCAGAGTTATTTAAATAATAATACAAGAACTATTTCTTCAGTTGCTTATAGCTCCTTTCTTCCTGTACCTGTCTAAATTCTCTACAATGTTATGTATATTAAATTTAATTAAATTTTTATTAAAACTAAATTATATTTATATTAAATTTAATATTTAATTTAAAAGACTATAAATTTCACAGAGACAGAGACATGAATGAACTGGTTTTCATTCCTTGGCTATCCTGGGCAACATGTAGTCATAATAAAAACAACAAAAACACAACCTGAAAATAACCCATCAATGCCTTCTTATTTTACCTTAAATTATGTATGTCTCTACTTTCTATACATCTTATCTCAATGCGGGGAGCACACATGGTCTGAAGAATCTAAAGCAGTGTCACGGAGAGAAATATATTCCTTGAGATAGGCATTATAATCCCAAATCATTTAGGATTTTCAAAGCTCCCAAAACATCTTCAGAAGCAAAGGAACAGCTAGTAAAACAGGATCAAGGTAATATTGTCCAATTAAGAGACTCCAGTCAAAACCTAGCAGTCTTAACTAAGATCAATAGATACTTCTGAATTGTTTTCAAAGAAATACTGTGAAGTGCATAAAGCACCAGATGCTTATGTATCTTACAACACAGATATGAAACAGGGATAGAGTAAGAAAAAAAATCAACAAGCGGGTTATTCTGTGAAAAGCTTTGTTTTCATGGGAATGTTTAGTAAATCAATAGTTCCAAAAATATACCGTAGTATGTGCTTGCCAAAATCTCTATAGTAGCAGGGATGGAATTCTTTATTTATTAACTTACTTTTTATTTTGCCTTTATTACTTAAAAATTAATTTAAGATGGCAAACATAGAAAATGTTCCTTCCTCTTCATATTTTCCCCACAACAACCACCTTGTGAGATGAGCTCGGTTGAGAATGTGTTCCTGGCACAAAGACATTCAGCTGACTTTCATGACTAAGGCAGGACTAAGAATTCATAGTCCTGGTTTTTAGGCTATCACCTTAGCACTATGTCAAATTTACTTTTTTATATATAACTTCTGCAACAGAATCTTTCTGAAACAGAAAAATAATTTCCTCACATTTGCTCATATGATTCTTTTCTATTTTTTTCTTTTTTTAATACTGGACATTAAGAGCCATTCTCCTATCCTTGAATATTCCTTGAGTCAACAGAAGATTAAGCATTTCCATTCAAATGTATGATTCCATAAAAGGTAAATACCCTCTAGTTTCTAAAAAAAAAGACACAATACAATGCCCCAAATATGTCACTTTGTTTTCACTGAAAATATTTTCTTAAGCTGTGTCTTATTACAGGCTTAAAAGTTTAAAAAGCTTCATACAATTCACAACCATTGTGGTCCCAGGATTCTCACCAAAATGAATCTGGATCCAGCTACGTATCAATAGTTAAGTTGTCTTCTCTAAACCTGCAGATCTAATAAACCAGCTTCCTTAGATTGAAACACTCAAAACTCCAGAGAGTTAAGAATCCAATCACTGGAAGCTGTAACAATTGCTTTAGAAAGAAATGTATTTTGTGACCAGGATGTTAAATTCATTAGTAGTTTAATAATGATTATGTGTATTCCTTCACCAGATCTTCCCTCCCTGAGGAAGTGATGAACCCAAGGTAGCTAGATAAAAACAGAAGCTTCAACCTCCTTCCTCACTTTAGACAGCTTCTGGGGGCTGGAGAGGGCAGAAATAAGCATTTTGGGGGGGGCAGAACTCTGGAAGCCCCTCCCCCCAAGGTTATTCATGCCTTTTTTTAAAAAAATGGGCCCATTTTCATGAAAAATGGGCCTTTTGGGGGAGGTTTGCAGAGTGCAAAAACTTTTTTTGTTTTCCTTTTGGAGAGCTCTTTAACTGATTGATGAGAATTACATTGATCAATTGCTGTGCCAGCAGAAACAAAGTCTTAGGTGCTGCAGATTGTCAGCAATTTCCTTCTCTAGCACATGGATAAATACACCAGGAAACATCTACCTATCTACCTACTCTCTCTCTCCCTACCTACCTACTATATTTCTCTCTCTCTCTCTCTCTTTATCTATCTATCTACCTACCTACTCTCTCTCTCCCTAACTACCTACTGTATTTCTCTCTCTCTCTCTCTCTCTCTCTCTCCCTCCCTCCCTCCCTCCCTCCCTCCTTATCTATCTACATACCTACCTAACTACTCTCTCTCTCTCTCCCTACCTACCTATTATATTTCTCTCTCTTTGTCTCCCTCTCTATCCCTCTATCTACCTACCTACTTTTTAAAAAATTTGCCTCTTCAAAACCTTGGAGTATCTTATACTCCGAAAAATATGATAATATAAAATATAGTTTTGTACCATTTCTTTGAATTTGTACCATTAGAATTTTAAAGTAAGTTACAAAATAAATCTCACAAAAGACTTTGTTTTGTATTTGTTGGCACTTGCTCAGCAATGTTTAAAGATGAAAATGCAGTATTAAAGAATAGAAGTGTCTTTATTAATTCCTTCACTGTACATCATTTTTTCTTGTGCTTTAGCTTGATATACAGAAAATGACTTTAATGAGCTTCATATATTATGAGAATGAAGACAACCATATTTTAAGCAAGCCAATGCTTGTTAAATTGCTACTGTATTTTGCTTGCTTGTTTTGCTATTTTTGCTTTTGTCAACCCATTTTCATAAATACAAGCTATCAACACAGATTGTCAGACAGGAGGCATTCTTATCGAGGCAAGGATAAGTTAAATAAACATTTAATTTGGATGCAATATGACTCACTTTCCAAAACATAAGAAGAAACATGACAGGCTAGATGTATACAATATTTTCCAGGCACTGTTCTTTTTTACTGTCTTAAAAACTAAGCTTTTGTCACATCATTTAAACATTTTAAAAGATGTTGAAAAAATATCACTAGCAGCTTTATTGGCTCACTTAAATAAATGTTATCTTCATTTACATTATAGAAAAGGTAACTTTCCCAATTTTAGGACTCCTCAAATATCATGCAACTGGAATTAAATGTTGTGTTAGCAGATTTCTCATTCTACAATATATTCTCAATCTTTTCTGCTTTCCTGACAGCCTGACAACCCAAGAAATGTATTTATTTAAAAATATGTATTCTGCCTATTCCTATATTATATCTCTAAGCAACTAACACAGATAAAACAACAAAATCCCAAAATTAAAGCCCACAAAAAATATTTAAATTTAAAACCATTTTTAAAAAAGAATAAACTAAAACCTCTTGTAATAATGGTGGGATGGACAGGCAACCAGTTTGGTATAATAGTTAATGTGCTGGCCTGGAAACCAGGAGTGTTCTAGTCCTACCGTAGGAATGAAAACTACCTGGGTTGACTATGGGCCAGTTACTCTCTGTCTCAGATGCGCTTAATATAAGGTGACCAGACATCCCGATTTCAGCGGGACGGTCACGCTTTATAAAAATTTGTCCCGTGTCCCAGGCCGTTTTTAAAAAGTCCCGATTTTCTGGGTTCATGTTGAAAACCCAGTGGGTTTGCTTAAGAAATCCTAACCGGGGCAAGACAAAAGACACCCTGTCTAACCTCTCTCTCTGTCTCAGTACTTTCACTGAAGATATTAAAACTTTAAAGCAAGAAAACGGACCCCCCCCCCGCCGCCCCTTTTACCTCATTTTATAAGAAAAAATGATCAAGTACCATAGAGCTCCAGGAAATACTTGGCTAGAGGGGCTGTGAGTGTTACCTCCTGGATTTTCTGGAGGGGAGGGGCACAGAGGTTGGAGGTCGGCTCGTGTGGAAGAAAAAATGGTGGCAGAGTTTCTTTGAAAAATATTTCCCTGACTAATTTCACCATTTTAATTTGATCAGTTCTTTGTACTAACATCTACATCATTCTGGATTGACTTGTGCCTGCTGGTAAGTGAGCTGGGTTTTTTTCTTTTCTTTTTTTAATGTATTTTAAAATAATATTTTATTTATTGTGCATAGGATTTTTTAAAGTAGCTTTATTCTGTATGGATTCTTTTTTTAAATTGTCTTAGACTATTTAAAAAAAGATTCTATCCAAAATACAAAATACCAGCTGCAGTTATTCACTTAAGAACTGTGGCAAGAAAGGTGGTATAATGGGCTTAGTGACCAAAGTTACAATGGCATTGAAAAAAGTGACTGATGACCATTTTTCACACTTAGCAACCATTTTCACACTTAGCGACCGTTGCAGCATCCTCATGGTCACGCGATCAAAATTTTGATGTTTGGCAACAGATTCGTATTTATGATGGTTTCAGTGTCCTGGGGTCATATAATCACCTTTTGACAAAGTCAAATGGGGAAACCAGATTCACTTATGTTACTAACTTATCAGCTGCAGTTATTCACTTAAGAACTGTGGCAAGAAAGGTGGTATAATGGGCTTAGTGACCAAAGTTACAATGGCATTGAAAAAAGTGACTGATGACCATTTTTCACACTTAGCAACCACTTTCACACTTAGCGACCATTGCAGCACCCTCATGGTCAAAAACTTTAAAACAGAATTTCAAAGTTTTCAGAATTAATCTTAGTTATGTTTATGTCACCATGTAACTTTGTTCAATAATGGCATATTCCATTCCTATAAAATAAGTATATTTCAATTTAAAAGCTTTTATAGGTAAAAAACAAAATACTGGAAGTCCTTTGAAACTCATTATCAGTTTCCTTTATTATTAAAATCAGGGGGGGGAACCATATAGAATCTCCAAAATAAGTAATTTTGTGAACTTACTTATATCCACTCATTCTTTCTTTTACATATCAAAAACTGCAACAAAATTATTCACCAGAGACTTCTAGAAGCTTCCATCCCAGACCAGAAGCCAAGAATTCAGTGTGAAACCTCAAAAATGTGAAGTATGATCTTAACCTTTTTTCTTTCCTCCCAAACCAAAAATATCCCAATCTATTATTTTAAAATCATAACAAACTAATGAGAATGCATCTATTATATAAGTTTTTTTTTAAAGAAAGAATATATAAAGGAGCTTGTGACAACTGGGAAATTAGATCAGAAATCTCGCATGCTACGTTGATGTTGAAAAGTTCTCACTTTTCACTTACCTATCCACTCAACGTCTAGTTTTATTTGTATCCTTCTTACCACTTACACTGGGACATGGTAGCTCAGCGGCTAAAACGCTGAGCTTGTCGATCAGAAAGATCGGCAGTTCGATGGTTCGAATCTCACAGCTGACGTTAGAGCACCATCTGTTGGCTGTGACCAGGGGGGCTTTCGCCCAGGTTCGCCTGGTGCACCAGTTGCGGCCCTACCTGGACCGGGAGGCACTTCGAATAGTCACTCATGCCCTCATCACCTCAAGACTGGATTACTGTAACGCGCTCTACATGGGGCTGCCCCTGAAGAGTGTTCGAAGACTACAGCTGGTCCAGAACGCAGCCGCATGAGCAATATGGGGTGTATCTAGATACACCCATGTTACACCTATCCTCCGCAAGCTGCACTGGCTCCCCATTGGTCTCCAGACGCGCTTCAAGGTGCTAGTCATTACTTTTAAAGCCCTACATGGTTTAGGACCTGGCTACCTGAGAGACCGCCTCCTGCCACTTACCTCCCAACAACCAACAAGATCGCACAGGTGGGCCTCCTCCGGGTGCCGTCAACCAGACAATGCCGGTTGGCGGCCTCCCGGGAGAGGGCCTTCTCTGTTGCTGCGCCGGCCCTGTGGAACGATCTCCCTGTAGAGATCCGGACCCTTACCACTCTCCCGGCCTTCCGTAAAGCCGTCAAGACCTGGCTGTTCTGGCACGCCTGGGGCTGTTGATTGATATCCAGCCCCGCTTAGATGGAATGGATGATGTGGCATTTTAATGTTGTATTTTCTATTTTTAAATTTTAAATGTTTCTTTGTCTTGTTGTGAGCCGCCCAGAGTCCCAATGGGAGTGGGCGGCATACAAATTTTATTAAATTACAAAATTCCAAATCTCTAGTGCCGCATAATGGAGTGAGCTCCTGTTACTTGGCACAGCTTCTGCAAACCTATTCATTTGAAAGCATGTAAAAATGCAAGTAGAAAAATAAGAACCACCTTTGGTGGGAAGGTAACAGTGCTCAATGCGCCGTCGGCATTTAGTCATGCCAACCCCATGAGCACGGAGATGTCTTCGGACAGCACTGGTTCTTTGGTTTGAAATGGAGATGAGCACCGACCCCTAGAGTCGGGAACAACAAGCACGCATATGCAAGGGAAACCTTTACCTTTATCTTACCACTAAAGTTTCAGTGATATTACTTCAGTAGTCCATGGCTGTTAATGAGATAGTTGATCTTTTGGTGATTGTTTTTAAAGGGAAAGCAGCTTCACAGGGAATGACTATGAATCCTCCTAAACTAATACAGGTAGTCCTCGATTTTCAACAATTCATTTAGTGACCATTCAAAGTTACAGCAGCACTGAAAAAAAGTGATTGATGACCATTTTTCACACTGATGACCATTGCAGCATCCCTATGGTTACGTGAATTACATTCAGATGCTTGACAACTGACTCACGTTTATGACGGCTGCAGTGTCCCAGAGTCATATGATCCCTCTTGTGACCTTTTGACACGTAAAGTCCCTGAGGAAACCAGATCCACTTAAGAATCGTGCTACTAATTTAAGAACTGTAATGATTCACTTAACAAATGTGGTGAGAAAATTTGTAAAATGGGGCAAAACTCACTTAATATATTTCTCACTTAGCAACATAAATTTTGAGCTCAATTGTGATCGTAAGTTGAGGACTACCTGTACTTGGACGTTCTCCCAAAATGCTCAAATGCCTCCCAGTCTTTTGATAGGTGGTTGCCTAGGCTTCGTGGCTATCCAGTTAAATTTGGCAGCTCAATATGTGTGTGTCATACATATACTGTAGTGCAGTAGTCTCCTACCTTGGCAACTTTAAGACCTGTGGATTTCAACTTCCAGAGTTCCTCAGCCAGCTTTGCTGGCTGAGGAACTCTGGGAGTTGAAGTCCACAAGTCTTACAGTTGCCAAGGTTGGAGACCACTGCTGTGGTGTATATACTATACACACCCTTTGTCTTCCTGGTGTATTAATTGGAAACCTTTCTTACTGCCATCTTCATGGTAATGGCAATGACTGTTATTCCTACTCTCCAACTATTCTGTTACTCTTTTTCTCTAATTGGCTCAGCTTATGTTCAGGATACCAGTTAATAGTATCTGCAAAGCTGCCAATCTATCCTGCTCAGGCACACATGGGAATCCCCCTTACCCTATAACAAATACTGACAGCTGCACTATTGATTGTTTCAGATGCTTCAAAAATAGGTTGCCATGTAATGGAATACAAGTCTTCAACCATAGCTCAACTATCCCTAGTAATTTTTTTAGTAAATTATGGCAAGGCACAGCACATTTCTGAGTAATAAATACAGGAGCATGTTCAGTTTGATTATGAACAAGTTCTGACAATATACAAAATATTGCAGTTCACAAATATGTGACTTCCGAAGAGATTATTTTAATATATTTAAGCCTTCAGCAAAAAAAAAAGTTTGAATAAGTACCATTATTTCAAACATTCCCACCCCCCTGGGTTTAGCTTAGCCTTCTCATTTTACTGAAAAAGAACATTCCTCTCCAAATACTTTTCCCACAATTTTTAATCAAAAATACATTTGAAAGATATTAAAACATTACTACTTCCTTTCTATAAGAAATGTTTCCACCATTCCCCTGCTAATAGAAGAAACAAGCAATGCAACAAAACATCTGCTCTGCACTAAACAAATTAGATTGCTGGACGAAGAGCTGCTTCAGATCAAAAATTAATTTTAATCAAAATTAAAAATCATGATTTAGCATTATATTCACTAACGAATGACCCATTGTGCCTTCATTTGACGTATTTCCTTACTTAAACAGAAAATCCCTATGACCAAAGGCAAAAGAGCAATGGGGATTGGAGCAATGGCCAACTTCCTGCCAGTTGACTGCAACTGATACTCTATGGCAACTGATAGAGGGATCATTCTATCTGGTCTCTGGAGGATTAGGGGGAGACTGGTCTACCCAATCTCCAGTAGTCAAAGGAAGAGCTGATCCACTTGGCCTCTGGAGGGATAGGGTAAGATTGATCTATTGAACCCCTGGGTGGTGGTGCAGCAGTGCAGTGATACTCACAATGTCAACTCTTCACCTAGTTCAACCAGTACCCTCCAGAACTGTTTTGCAGGCAACTAAGATTGGAACAAATGTTAGACTCTGCTGTGATCCTGTAGGAAGTTAAAACCCACCCCTCTCCTAAAAAATGAAACATTTTAGGAAATATTAAAAAGGCAGAATATTTCCCCTAAAAACAGAAGTAGAAACTCAGAGAGGCAGAAACTCTGCCCCCCACCTTTGTCAATGGACCATTAAGGTCTGAGCCAGAGAAACATGTTTTTAGGCAGGAAATAGACTCACTCTTAAAGCTCCTCCTACCTTTGTCAAGGGACCATTAAGGCCTGAGTCAGCCTATTCTACATAAATAAGATCTACTCCATTTCATTGGCCTTCATTGCACCACCCACCAAGTTTTAACCAAACTTAGCACACAACCTGCAGTTAGCTAAGACCCACCCACCCCTGGGAGTCTGACAACCAATCAGAATACATTTCTTACACAGAAACAGGAAACAAAGAGGTGGGGCCCCAGAGAGGACATAAAACCCAGGGACTCTCAGATTCTCTGCCCTTTTCTGCTCAGGAACTCAAGGCATGTGATCCTGTTCAGGAACTCAAGCCATATGAGCCTGTTCATCATTAAGCCATCTTTCCAAGCAGCTTCCATGTTTCCAGTATCTTTTTCCCCACTTGTAACTGAACCCAGAAGGACATTTCTTCTAACAATTCCAAACCATAAGATGAAAATTTATAATCTAGAAAACCAAAACATAGTGATGAAATACACCAAATCAAATGGCTGTTTAAATTCCAAATATATAAACATCAAATTTCCTCTGCTGTCCATTCGTCAAGCTGTTTCAAACTTTCAGCAAATGCTGAAGAAGTCTTACTTTCCTACTAAACTATGATTTAACCCTAACTGCATTTACTGCAGATTGCATAGTCTCCCTCCTTTTCCCACATATGGGAGTTTCTGCCTCCATTTTGGAGCAACTTGGCTTGTGATGACATCTGAACTCAAACAATGTTTTATCAACAGTTAGTGGAGGGGGGAAACCAATTCCAAACTAAAGCTTATAAAGCAGACTTATTTTAACATACCATTAGTTAAGATGCTGCATCTTTATGTTATTGTCAATCTAAAATAGGGAGACTTTTAACCACGCTGGAAAAGAAATCAGGACTGATATCCAAAACTGACTGCCAATTCTTAACTCAATTCAAAGTGTCCTCCACCCCTAAATACTGTTTGCAGATTTCTACTGCGTTCTCATTCTAGTCTGCCAAGCAGCACAGTTAAATATCATGCCAAACTCTAGGCTTTCTCAGTCATGTGAATTGAGTTTGTCTCTTTTCACCTAAAAATAGAAGGCTGCTAGGAAATAATGCCAAAATATGATTTAGTACTGTAGAGATTCACTAGAAAAAGTGTCAACTTCCAGATCTCTCTTTTCTTCTAGTGGACTTGGAAAAATCCACTTACTGTTTGCACCAGGGCAATCATGATTATGTAAATTAAGATGGTTTTAAGTTTACACAAATAACAAAATCTGGTTGGAAGTAAAGTACAAGCTGCATATTGTAATATTTTTCATGAAAGTGGAAGAGAGGCAGCAGTAGCAGTTACAATTAAAGTAAAGTAGACCCATATATTAGTATAGGATTCAATAAAGGTAGTCCTCACTTATCTATTGTGACCTGTCAGCTGCCTGCAGAACTAGCTGCAGAGTCAGATGAGGAGGAGGCCGAGGGAGAGCCTGAGCCAGCTTTGGAGCCTTTGAAAGGTCTGATAAGGAAACAGCATCAGAATAGAGCCCAGGCTTTCTGTCCTCCTCCAGGTGGAGAGGCAGCTGTCTTCAGGGCCTGAGCTGAGTGAGGGGGAGGAACAGATTGGGCCAATTCCAGATGCGCGTATGCGCAGAGAGGAAAGGAGGGAGAGCAAAGGAAAACAATAAGCAGGCTCTCAAGGAAAAGCAGACATGGACGCTAGCCAGCCCCTCCCTGGCTGAGAAAAAATTATAGGGGTCTGGGAATGGCCAGTTGTCACAGACAACTGTTCACTTTTAGGATATAGCAATTTGGATTTCTTGGCTAGGTCTGTTGGGACTAATTATATTTTATTTTTGTTTATCCATGTGAATAAAAGACTGTTCTTATCCCATTTGAAAAGTTTGTTTGTACTCATGAGTAAGCGACTTATCAGCTAAGGCTGGATCAGAACAGTTATCAGCCATTTGTTCAGTAACCATTTAAAGTTACAATGGTTATGAATAAGGAGACCTATGACCAGTCCTAAATGTTGCAGCTGTAACACCATGCCCACAGTCACATGATTGCAATTTGAGTGCTTGGCAACCAGCATAAACTTGATGGTTTGCATGATGGTTGTAATACCCCATGATCATGCAATTACCATTTGTAACCTTCACAGTTAGCTTCTGAGAAGTGAAGTCAGAAGGGAACCTGGCAAGAAGTTGAAACCTTTGGTCACATGACCTTGCACTTAACTTGTCATGATTCTCTTAACAACCATAGCTGGATCTGACAGACACCACTGGGCACCATCATACGATTTTTCATTTTATAACCATGGCACTTAGGGATAGAGTTGCCACTCCCAACTGTAGTTGGTAAAATGAGAATTCCCTGTATTATATTTGGTTAAATGAATAGACCAATTTCTACTAAGTATCAGATTGACTGCTTTTTTTCACCAATGCAAAATCAGTAGGTTGTTAAATGATAAGATTTTTCAATATTTCACAAAGGGGGGGGGAATAAACAGATAATTCGAGATGGTTATATGGTTATAAACTAAGGTATTCGCCTAATGTCCAAATGAGCTCTTCATTTAGGAGTTGGATCCCCGACTCATTTACATGTACTATTCAAACCACAGTTGGCATCTTTAAAATAATTTGTGCAGTTCAGGGATGTCAAACTTGACTTTGTTGAGGGCCACATCAGGGTTTTAGTTGACTTCGGGGGGGCCAGGGTAGGTGTGGCCAGGTTGGGCATGGCCAGCTCAATGTTACTCTTGCCTGATGGTGGCCTGAGCGTTCTGCCAGTGAAAATGTGCTCCCAAACTCCATTTTCAGTTGTGACGGCCTTCTGCAACCCTCTGCCAGCAAAACAGAGCTCCGTTTTTACTGGCAGAGGCACTGCCAGCCAGTCCTTTGCTGTTTCCAGGGAGATTCTGCGAGCCAGATCTAAGCACCCCATGGGCCGGATCAGGCCCCCAAGCCTTTAGTTTGATTTAGTTTAATTTTTAAATAATTTTGCAATGTGGCTATCAATTATTGATTGATTTAATAATACAAAGAAATAAATACTACTAAAAAATTATTGCAATCATACATCTACTAGGATGCAGTCCTGTTCACAAAACGGAAGGGATCATTTTTGGAAGAGTACACAAGATAGCTATGATTTTCCTCCAACAGGCAATTCATGCCACAAACACAATACAACAAACCTCACTGAGACAAAAAGATGATACGCCTCACAACCTCTACTGATATTTGCAAATCTCAGAAGAGGCTCTCTGTGGCTAACCAGAAGCATTAGAAGGTACTTCTGGATCATTTCTGACACACCCAGCTATTTGAAAAATCTGCTTATGACTCATGAACCTACTGTATATACCCAGTCCAATTATTCAGTCACAATTAACTAGCGTTGGCTTTGTCTTAAAAGAGTCATATCATGGTTGAGAACTTTTCCCAATTAGCCTCGGCCTTCTCGAACTAGCTTCAAAGACAGTCAATCAAGTTATTTATTAATTTGTGTTAAGTGATGTTAGAAACATTTTGCTTTAACAGGTCTCTGTGAAGTTGACTTAAGTATTTCAGATAGAGATGCTAATGAGTTTTAAATATCATGGACCACTGACGGTTTTAAATATGACATTTTAAGTTGTAGTTTTAAATTGGGATTATATTATAAAAATACCCAAATGCTCCCAGAAGCAAGGATATTTCTTCAAGATGGAACAACCCCCGGAAAGTTGTGCACAGACAGCCCTCACATTTAAGCCACTATATCCAACCATCTGCTTAGTGCCAGGGTGTCAAATTTGCGGTGTCACATTGTCACGTGATGCATCACGACTTTTCCCCCTTTGCTAAATTGAGGGTGGGTGTGGCCAGTGCATGATACATCCGGCCTGCAGGCCGCAAGTTTGACAGTCCTGGCTTAGTGCAAGAAGGCAAGTTAAAGTACCCCACAGAAGTGGCTTTACAATCTCTGCTTGCAAACCTTTGGTCACTGTTTGCCTTTTGTGAAGATGCTCTTATTGTTAAGTAAAGTTTTTTTTTACTAATATCCAGTCAGATATGGTCTTTCTGCAACTTAACAGTCTGGGGTCCTGAATTCTTGAATGAGAGAAAATACCTTTTTTCCATTGTGACATCCCTTCAGATATCTGCTCTCGTACTCCACCTGTCATATTTTATGCCTCACTCTTTCCTTGTAAGACTTCTATGGTCTCCTGATCATTCGCACTGTCTCCCTTTCTGAATCTCATAATATGGCATGTGGCAGTGGATTTGACACCAAGTAGGTGTCTGCCCAACACAGAATGTGGTGAAACTATTATTTTTTTCTGTGATTTGAAAACTATACTGTTGTTGGTGCATCCTGTAATTGCTTTAGTTGTATCCCAGCCATGTCACATTGCAGCTGACCCATATGCAACTTGTGATCAATTTCAATTCCAAGATTTTTTTTCATAGTCTTCTTTTCAAAGACAGATATTTTTTATCCTCTACTTGAGGATAGATTAAAAAATCATTCTCTTTAGTGACTATTTTTGCATTTATCTTTCTCTATTCTATGAAGATGATTTTGAATTTTGTTTCTGTCTTTTAAAGTATTATGTGCGAGACACTTCATACGAGAAAGATATACCAAGAACAGACTGTTCAACCACCTTGACATTAGGCACTTATTCTGAAAACTGTTCTTGTCAAATCTATAGAAGACTGAACTAGCAACTACGACTCAAAAAACTTCTGACTTAAAAAAATCTTTCTCAGACCTTATAGGTTTTTAATCCTGAACATGGCCACTAACTCTTTCTGCTGTCCAAAGTCACTAAACCAAATAGACTGACACACCATCACTTTAAGTATTTTTGGTAAGCTGTAAAAGGGTTTGTGATGGTACAAAGTAAATGAATATATTCAAATGTGTATTCATATGACTTACTCGATGTACTGTACAAGACCAATAAGGCAATAAAAGTAGAGCCCAATGCAAACAATTAGCTTTAAAAATTCAAATTGAAAGGATGTCTACAGTTCTTCTCCCCTTGATTTTTTCCCCCAGCATTTTCTCCAATCCTTGCTTCCTGTCTCATCAGGTAAAAATTTAGGAATTGGCAAAGTTGCACCCTCCTTAATTCTAATGCAAGTTCAATTTTCAGAAAACAGCAACTGTTGTAATTCCCACCACTTCTCTTGGCTCACCCCTCAGCCTCTTCAAGCCCTAGCAATAGAAGCATATAGACCTCATATATAACTTCTAATCCAACTCCAGTCTGGGGACAGTAAACTACTCAGTGAGAACGGCTGCTCAGTGTGTATCAGTTACAAGATAAGACAAGAAAAAGCCACTAAGGGGACTGAACTTGGAGAGGAAAGAGGATGTGAGTAGTAACTGCAATGGAATTCCTATGTCCTGATGAACTAACAACAGGTGTGGCCTTTTTCTCAAAATAAGCTTACAAAGTGGTATGCTACATCAGTTCAGTGTTTTTAAAGTAATAAAATGAAGCAATGGAGGTTTAATATACTTCATATGCACATGTTAGGTACACAAGAATATATTTTCTATTTGGCTATGCAGTAATTATACAGAATATTTGACTTAAACATAAGCATATCAATATTCATATTCTTCTTTTTGAAAAATGAAATCCATTATTGAATGGAACAGATACTTTATTATTACTTCATTGGCTTATGCAATAATTGGAATGTCTAAAAAATTCAGCTTCTCAAATGAGCAAATTGGTATAAGAATAAGAAACAAACTGCATGTGATCAGGGCAGCCATGTTTGTTTCTTAAGCCTCTACAAATCAGGTCTGTCCATTTCAATTAGTTCCTTTACCTTATAGCAGTTATGTTGTTCAGGAAACAGTGAGACATTGCCAATCTTTCTCAATCAGCTATTTTGCTTTGATGGAAAACATGAACTTATTCGTGTACTATATAGTGCATATAGAACACATGAGCAAAAGCACTTTTGATGAACGAAGCACAACAGCCATTCTTCTTTATCTGTTAGAAATGGGGTACCACAGCATTCTGCATTCCACTTAAATCTTCATTAAAACACATCATCCAACATAGTTCGGCGGAGACTCTTGCTGCGGCCTGGCACTCGGCAGCATCAGGGTCTCTGGACCAGATTGCGCCACTACGGCCCCTCCGGGTCAGCGGCTCACGGAGGCCTCCTTGGTTCACCGAGGAGCTCCGGGAGATAAAGCGCCGGAGGAGACGCCTAGAGCACCTGTGGAGGTCCGATAGGTCCGAGTCGAACCGAGCACTGTTGACAGCTTGCACCAAGGAGTACATTCGGGCATTAAGAACAGCCAAAAGATCACACATTGCCTCCTTGGTAGCGTCCGCCGAGTCCCGCCCAGCCGCCCTGTTTAGGATAACCCGCTCCCTCCTAAATAGGAGGGAGACGGGGAACCCCCTACAGGGTAAGGCTGAGGAGTATGTTCAGTTCTTGGCGGACAAAGTTGCTCGGTTTCGATCGGACCTGGACTCCACTCTTGCAGATCCAGCCGAGACACAAGGGAATGACTTGGCAGACCATCTCTGGGTTGAGTTTCAGGATGTTGCCTCCGGGGATGTGGACAAGGCTATGCGAGCTGTGAGCGCCTCCACCTGTATACTGGACCCGTGTCCCTCTTGGCTGGTTGCCAACAGCAGAGAGGTGACACGAGGCTGGATCCAGGCGGTTGTTACCGCCTCTCTTCGGGAGGGGCACTTCCCCACCGCGCTTAAGGCGGCGGTGGTGAGGCCCCTCCTGAAGAAACCGTCTTTGGATCCAGCAGTTCTTAACAACTACCGTCCAGTTTCCAACCTCCCCTTTGTGGGGAAGGTTGTTGAGAAGGTGGTGGCCTTCCAGCTTCAGCGTACCTTGGAGGAAGCTAACTATCTTGACCCCTTCCAGTCTGGCTTCAGGCCCGGTTACAGCACAGAAACCGCTTTGGTCGCATTGACCGATGATCTCTGGAGAGCCAGGGAGGGAGGCCATGCGTCCATCCTGGTTCTCCTTGACCTCTCAGCGGCTTTCGATACCATCGACCATGGTATCCTTCTGCGACGACTGCGGGAGGTGGGGGTGGGCGGCACTGTTCTGCAGTGGTTCTCCTCCTACCTCTCGGACAGGTCGCAGTCGGTGTTGGTGGGGGGGGGAGAGATCGTCCCCGAGGCCCCTAACTTATGGGGTGCTGCAGGGCTCGGTCTTATCCCCCCTGCTATTCAACATATACATGAAACCGCTGGGCGAGATCATTCGGAGGCACGGGATTAAGTACCACCAATACGCGGACGATACACAGTTGTATCTGTCCGCCCCGTGCCAACTCAATGAAGCGGTGGACGTGATGAACCGGGGCCTTGAGGCTGTTAAAGACTGGATGAGAGCTAACAAACTGGTGCTCAACCCGGAAAAGACCGAGTGGCTGTTGTGTTTTCCTCCCAAAAATTCGGCTAATGTTCCATCAATCAGGCTGGGGGGGCAAAATTTATACCCCTCAGACAGGGTCCGCAACTTGGGAGTCCTCCTGGACCCACAGCTGAGTTTCGACCATCATTTGTCAGCTGTGACCAGGGGGGCATTTGCACAGGTTCGCCTGGTGCGCCAGTTGCGGCCCTACCTGAACCGGGAGGCCCTCACAACAGTCACTCGAGCCCTTGTGATCTCTAGGCTGGAATACTGCAATGTGCTCTACATGGGGCTGCCCTTGAAGAGCATCCGGCGACTTCAGCTAGTCCAGAATGCGGCCGCGCGAGTGATCGTGGGCGCACCACGGTTCGCCCACATAACACCGATCCTCCGTGAGCTGCGCTGTCTACCTGTTGATCGTCGGGTGCACTTCAAGGTCCTACTTACCACCTATAAAGCGCTCCATGGTAGTGGATCTGGCTATTTGAGAGACCGCCTTCTGCCAATTACCTCCCTGCGTCCCATCAGATCGCACAGGGTAGGCCTCCTCCGAATTCCATCCGCCAGTCAGTGCCGACTGGTGACTACGCGGAGGAGAGCCTTCTCAGTTGCAGCTCCGACGCTATGGAACAATCTCCCCGTGGAGATCCGCACCCTCACCACCGTCCAGGCCTTCCACACGGCCCTCAAGATCTGGCTATCCCATCAGGCCTGGGGATAGGATTTTACTCTCTCCCCGCCCGAATGTTGAGTGAATGTTGTGCTTTTATGGTTAATTTTTTTTACTCACGTTTTTCTTTTATGTCTTGTCTGCACTCCCTTCCCTCATTATTGTAAGCCACCCTGAGTCCCCTCAGGGAAAAGGGCGGCCTATAAATGTTCAATAAATACCACAAATACCACAAAATCATCCCTTCAAAGATTGGCACAGCTCTATTCTTTATCTATAGGTTTTCCCCACTATACATCCTGCAAAACAATGTGCAAAGAGATGGAGTAGTTTTCCTGTCAATTTTTCTTGAAAAATGCTTAAGCTACCATCCATTTTCCAATGAATTATTAGAAATAAATATGATGTTGGAAGCTGGTTACATTGCTCTGCAACATGTCAGTTTCCCATTTTATTAATTTTTATTAATGTACTTTTCAAATAAAATCAGATGCATCAGAGAACATAGCAGGCACTAATGGAGATGTCTGAGAGGACAACACTGCCTCACCTTGCATTCATTAGAAGTTTTTATTCCTTCATTTTATTCATTTACAGTAGTCAGGTTGCTTGTCATCTGTTTTTGTTACTCTGCTCACAGACCATTTTATTGAATTTAAAGCCTTGTACATGCATGAGCAATTTGCAGTGTTTTGCTAGAGCAACCAGCCAGGGTAACAGGAAGCAAGTCTCAGTCTTGATAAATGCAAAGCCAAAACAAGGACTTTGGATTTTACAAGGTTTTTCTCAGGCTGAAAGCAGACAGATGTTTTAAATATAAAATATTTTTAAGTATTTAAAAAAAATAAAGCTGTCATATACTAGGTTCTGGCAGAGACAACAGGCCCTTCTTAAGAAGGAACCAGCCTCCTCATTGCTAGCCAAATGCTAGTCATAGTACTTATTTTGTGGCTGGCCAAATGGGTGGAGAACACTTTATGTCTCAGCTTTAGTATAAAACTTTCCAGCCGTTTTATGAAATTACATCCTTCTACTCTACTGTCACTGTAGAGCTCAACTGTGTTTTTATTTTTGCGAAGAATGAACTAGAAAACAAATGTACTGTATGTAAAAGGAAGGGAGAAAAAATATAAATGATATAAAGCAAAGATGTTCAAATTAAAAATCCAGACCAAAAAAATAGGAGTTTGGCAGTTAGATCCATTTGATGATGTGGTTTTTACTACAAAACATTTTTGCCTAACAAACAAGACTATTAAGCACTTTCTAATGATTGAATAACTTGGTGTAAATTAACATTATCTCCTTAAAGCAAATAATTGCCATTCATGTATTTGCAAAACTTATATAACTTGCTCTTAATTTATCTATTTTGTAATGTACAAACAACTTCATCAAATTAAGAACTAATCAAAATATCAAGCCCAACTGAGAACAAGGAAGACTATTTAAATACAGAAGCATTCTGTTCTTGTTCTGCAGGTTCTCAACAGAATATTGTTTTATGGAAGCCATTCATAATTAGTCCATCTGCATTTGAGTGGATTATTTGAGCTAGAAAAAAAAATCACAGTCTACTCACATTAGCAGCGTATAAAAAGAGCTGGATAAATTGTCCCTGAATTGTCCTTGTCATGAAAAAGTTCAAGAACTCCTTGCAAACTCTGTGCTCCCACATGTAGAGCAAGCAGTCAATGCCATCAATGCCTTACAGTTATGCAGGAGGTACTCTGGTACAGTGGTCAAAGCACTGGACTAGAAACTGGGTTGTCCCCTTAGGAATGAAGCAATTCACTGAATGAATTTAGGCCAGCCTGGGATGGATTGCATTGTCTTAATGCAATCCATCCCAGAAGATTGTTGTTATTGGAATATAGGAAGTGGAAACATTGTGTTCTCTGCCTTGAGTTACACAAAGCAAATTTGCATATAAATATAATATATTTAACATCTCATACTTTGGGTGCCCACTGACATTCCGAGAATGGCTGACAGTAAAAAGCATAAGAAGTTGTTATGTTGCTACCATAAAACTATTTAAGTAGTCCCATTCTGCCCATGGTTTAGTTTATAAAGTAGAAACAAAAATATGCTTCTGTTTAAACAAGGAATCCTTTTGTGATCACCTGAGTTTTCAAGCCAGTGGAGGCTCCTATTCATGGAAGAGAGAACATAATATTTATATTTTTTTTCTCTTTCCTTTGAAATCTCACTCCCTTTTTGGGAAGGGAAGAGATATAAGACATCAGTGAAAAAGTCTTACCAAGCTTTTCTTAATAAATGCATAGAGTGCCACCAGTAAAATCATGCCACTCCCACTTTAGACACAGATTAAAATTTTTACAATCAATTCCCTGGAACAAAAACCCATCATCCGTGCACAACTATATAGCACTATAGAGTAAGTGTTTGGTGGAATTCAAGCGAAGAGGGAACATTCAGCCCTGCACACTGATTAGCATTCTGAAGTGGTACAAAACAAGCATATGACCTCTGTGAGAAGCTAGTTTCAGTAATAGAAAGAATTTTAAGACAACTAGATCCCAAAGTAAAAGTTTAACAAACCATTGGATTTCTTTGGTTAATAAAGAAACAACAGACAGAGGTTAATGGTGCTCCTGATCTTGACTATGAATGTTTAATTGGCATCATAAAAGTTGGCTTCAGAACAGCCGTGGGAAGGATTTGGTGTGGAATGCCTCTCTCGGCACCATTTAATTTAGAATACAGTTCGGTTTATGTTGTCTGTGCCACACGCAGCCAGCAATAAAGGCTGAATAGGTCAAGTATGGTGTGACAAAGGAAAGAGTCTGTTTCCCCCATGGCTGAATGGATGCCCAACAGCATTTCGGTCTCAGCAAATCAAGCCATATTAGCAACCAGGTCTATTTTGTAGATGTTTAAAATTGCAAACCGTGTGTATTAGCCAAGCTCTCACTTAATATATTTGTCATTTCTAATACTGCCCATTCTGGGCAGGCTGCCTTGGAAGAATCATGACTATTCTGAACAGGCCAGCAGCTTGGAAAGATTAAGGGAGAAAATATTCTGCAAACTAACGCCTTAAAAATTCCAGCATTTACTCAGGAAGGGAAGCCTAGCCTTTTATCATGAAATACTGCTGTAATATTTAGCCAGTGCCAGGACTGTTACATCTAAAAACTTTGAATGTGGAACTAGTCAATTGACAAGCCTATTTAAAAATCTGAAATGAATTACAATCAGGGGTAAGACAACATATAAATCATCATAAATACCAACAAACGATCCAAACGAACAAAATTGTTCCAGGTTACCATTTGTTTCCCTGTTAGAAAGAATATTCACCAAATCCAATCAGAGAGTAGTTCAAGAGTCCTTAAGAATTTAAAGAATTCCATTTCCACTACCCACCCATTTAGCACAACAAACCAAACCCCATACTGAAACATAAAGCATTTCAAAAGCAGACTGAGTAAAAGGCATGTTAGAAGGAACACAACAAATATCTAATTTGGTGTGGCATTTTCTTCTCATTTCCAAAAATCATGCAGGTAGTATCCTGGCACTTCCCTGAAGTTTCTAAAAAAAAATCTCAATTATTCTTTCTTACAAAATGCACTGTTCTGTACAAACCTACAAATCTGCCTCAGTAGTATCAATTTGCAAATGAATGCAGCAAATGAACTATCACAACAATAGCTTATCAAATGGGTTGACAAGTCCTTCCTCCTATTGTGGAGAAATCTGGTGCCTTTAAAGACAGGGGTGTCAAACTCAAGGCCCGGGAACAGGATCCAGCCTACAAGGTACTTAGATTTGGCCTGTGGGGCTGCCATGGAAACAGTAAAGGACCTGCCCAGGGTACTTCTGCCAGCAAAAAATGGAGTTCGGGAGGGCCACACGTGGCCTCCTGGACTCCATTTTCATTGGCAGAGGGTTGCAGGAGGCCATGGCAGTCAAAAACGGAGCTTGGGAGCCCATTTTCACTGACAAAACATTTGGGCCACCACAGGCGCTGGCCACGCCTACCCTTGGCCATTCCTAACCGCCCCCCAAGATCGAACACAACCCTGATGTGAATGAAATCGAGTTTGACACCCCTGCTTTAAGAAATCTAAGACCCTGTCATATTCTTCACAAGAGAGGTAAGAAACCGAAGAGGAAATCTGGATTGTTTTTTTCAAAGTCTTCCCCTTTTTAAAATTCTTACAGAAATGAATAGGACAGCATAATTCTTAGCTGGTTCTACAGCTAAAGTAATCTAATGCTAAGTTGGAAGGTCATACCCCAGGATCCATAAGCTCTCCCAACTTTCATCTTGGCCAATTTTGAGAAGAATGAAAAGTGAACGTTTCATGGGGGGGGGGGACAGGAAAGGAACATCCAATCATTCTCCAATCAGCTGTTTTGCATTCCCTTTTTCAATCCTCAAAAGGAAAGTGTTCCTTCTTAAGAACCATAAGATTGTACCTTTAATGCACTAGTCTGCTAATAAAAGAGAATTTGACAACTAGACAGATTCTTTGGGTATTAAAAGTTTCTTTACCATGTGGAATGGGAAAAAGGAATGATTACCCTAAGGTGACCAGATTTTCAGATTGGTAGAGGGACACCTTTGACCGGGGGGGGGGGGGGGGGGGGGGGCTTCATTAAAAATTTTATACGGAAAAATTATACAGAAAAATTATGGACTGTGCCGAAATGGATAAATTAACGAAAGAAATACAGCTGGGTGAGCTCTCCGGTGCCCTGTGCTTTCCTGCCTCCTTCCACCACGAACCGGATCACAGACAGTGGTCACATTGA
The DNA here is from genome assembly GCF_009769535.1 of Thamnophis elegans. Taxonomy (NCBI): domain Eukaryota; kingdom Metazoa; phylum Chordata; class Lepidosauria; order Squamata; family Natricidae; genus Thamnophis; species Thamnophis elegans. Next base: position 50,135,588 of record NC_045544.1, on the reverse strand, counting down.
GGAAATGGGGATTTTATAGTATCCTTCCCCTGGAGGGGGGGAGGAAATGGGGATTTTGCAGTATCCTACCCCTGGAGGGGGGAGGGAATGGGGATTTTATAGTATCCTTCCCCTGGAGGGGGGAGGAAATGGGGATTTTACAGTATCCTACCCCTGGAGTGGGGAGGGACTGGGAATTTTATTATATCCTTCTCCTGGAGTGGGGAGGGAATGGGGATTTTATAGTATCCTTCCCCTGGAGGGGGGAGGGAATGGGGATTTTATAGTATCCTTCCCCTGGAGGGGGGAGGAAATGGGGATTTTAAGGGTACGGAGGACATGCCTCTTGTTGGTCGAGGCATCGGCTGCCCTCCCTTCTTCTGCCTTATCTCTCCGTCCGTCTACCTTTGCATTGGGAAAGAGGAGCGGAGTGGGAAAGCAAGACGGGTTGCCATTGTCAGTTGCCAGGCTTCCAGCAGGTTGGCTGGACGCTGCCCCTGCGCTCCCGCCCAGTAGCAGCAGCAGCAGGGCTGGCGCCTGAGTGTATGGCGGAGACACCCACAGCCTTCTCCAGCTCACTGATTCTCCCCAACCCCGCGATTTTCCTCCTTTCCAGCTGGGTGGCGGGAGCGCCTGGGATCTCCCTAGGTCAAAGCCGAGGGGAAGGGGGGAGATTCCATATAAAGGCATCCCGAGGCTCTACTTTAACCCATGCGGGAAGTTTGTGGGGGTTGCATCTTTTCCCTGCCTTCTCCAAGCTTCGTTCCTCCCGCTTCCGCTCCTTCAGCTGGAGACAATTACACACACACACCCCAAAGAATCCCAGGCACACAAACAAGCAGCTTCCCCACCGTGGGCTTTGTTCTTAACCAACAGGCGCCGCCAGTGGTGGGAAGCGACCACGAGTCGAAAGAAGGGAAGCGACCACGAGGAAAAGAAGGCGGCGGGGGGACCCGCAGCTTGGTGGGCGTCTCCTTGCGGGATGGAACCCTCGCTCGCTCGCTCTCGCCGCCGCCCCATCCTGTGGCTGCCACCATGGACGGGGAGGAGGTGGAGGAAGAAGAAGAGGAGGAAGCGGGACGAATCCTTTTGAGAGGGGATGGGCGCGACCTGGGAGACACAGGGAAACTCCGCAAAGGGGGAGAAGGAGAGGAGGGCCGTCTCCTCCCCCCAGCGCCTCCCGATTCCCACCGGTAACATTACTCACCAGTTAAGCAGCAAGCAAAAGATGAAATGAAATGGAGCGTGCTAAGCTAAACGGACTCCAGCCAATCAGTGAGCTGGCTGGGATGGAAAATTTTAAGCACGCCGTGTGCTTAAAGTTTTCCATCCCAGCCAGCTCACTGATTGGCTGGAGTCCAGGCCAATCAGTGAGCGGCAGGCTGGGCTGGCTTAAATTTTTAGTGTAGAACGGAACGAGCAAGCGAGCTAGCACCTGATGGGCGGGGGAGCGAGCGAGCTGCGAGCGCCAAAATAAAGCGGGGTTTTTCGAGAATGGCCCGGGACATGGGAAAAATTATGGGAAGGCGTGCCTGTCCCACCAGATGCGGGACGTCTGGTCACCCTAGATTACCCTTAAGATTAGTTGTTCTGTTTGCTTCACCTAACTAAAACAAATGAAACAGGATATTGGTATCAATACCCCCTGTGGGGAGGTAAATGAGTAATGAATGTCATGTCTCTGTTTTGGGAGATTGTGTACGAGGCCTACATGACACAGGAAAGGGGTCTACATGACACAGGAAGGCCAGGTATTTGGGGATGATCGATAAGCTGGTTCAGATTTTGCTTGACCAACTGCTCCTGAACCTTTGCGCAAATAAACCTCTCCCTCTGACAAAGAGCTGGTCTTGTCTCATTTCCTGCTATACTAAGACTCACAAAAGGCAGGTTTTTAAAATAATTGGTCTCAGGTAACAATTGCCAGAAAGGAGGAGAAAAACTTTCAGTTTGTTAAGGTCGTAGGCAGCCTTCTCCAGTAGTAAAGCTATTGTTGAATCATGCAAAAACTCCTATTCTGGAAACCCAACCATGAGACTTTACACAAAAATATCAGGTGATCTGGCAGTCTTGTAAGATTTTGAGCATTTATTATTTTAATTAAAATTAATTTCATTATAATCGTTGAGAGACTTACAGGGACTAATTTTAGGAGTGACTGAGACTCTTAAATGTCATAAGCACGATTTTGTTGACCCTGCCTACCTTGTATATCTTAAAGATTTAAGGTTATTTTTCTAGTGGACAATGCTGAACCAATATACAAAGATTAAAATATTAATAAAAACCTAATAATAAGACTTACATAGAAATATAAAGATTATATCATCTGAAACTGAACTGATTAAGGCCATTCAGTTAACCAAAGTACACTACAAATGCAATTTATTTATTTTATTCATCGTGTTTCTATCCCCCGCCCATGTCACCTTAGTGGCTCTGGATGCCCATGCACTATTTATATATGTTTCTGGCATTAAGATACAAACAAATAACCAAGCACAAGTATAAATAATAATGAATTCTGACTGAGAAAGAAAAAATAGCTATCACCCTGCTGCTGTGGCCAATTTCTTTTTTAAAATGTCATATTTCACTTTTGAAAAGTTTAGAGTACAAGAAATACCCAAGTTTATGTTACTATAAATCTGTTACCATGTATTAAAACTTCATAACTCTTTCCATGGGAGGATAAGAACATAACATTAATTCTGATGTACAGTATTAAAATAAAGATCCAGTTGATCCAGCATACTCCCAGGAATGGCTCAAGGTTCCTTTGCCAAACTCTTATATACTGTGGATGAAATCAAGCATGTATCTTCTAGCAGCAATGTGCAATATGCAGAAGAAAGAACAAAGTACTGCACAGCTTACCAAAACTACCAAAATCATGAGGGACTGTGATTACAGGTGGGAGGAAAGGGATACAATAGAGCTGTGATGGCACCCTTGGCACACATGCCCAAAGTGGCACATGGAGCTATGTCGCCTAACACCCGCAACGTCACTTGGTCCTCTTCTGGGTTTCTGGCATGTATGCCCTCATGACAATCAGCCGGCCTTTGTGTGTGCAGCAGTATCAGAGACTGGAAGAGTTGGTCTTCCGTTTTCCGGGGTGAGCATGCGCACCTGCCAGCTGATCATCGCATGCGCGTCAGTAAACTGAAGACTAGCTGGCTGGCACGCATGCACGTGCTGGAAACCAGATGTTCATTTTCTGGCACGCGCATGCCCAATGGGCAGCTCTTCTTCTGGTTTTCGGCCCTAACGAGTGTGCATGCACGCTGGCTTTTTGGCACTCGGTGTCAAAAAGCTTTGCCATCACGCCAATATATATTTCTACTCCACAAATAACATTTATCCAATTTGTTCATATATCATATTTATCCAAAATAAAGTAAATGAGCAGAAAAAGTGTATCATGGTTCTTCTGCTGACAACCTACATATGTACCCAAAAAAGCATAACTATGAATATAAGATAACCCTTCCTCAAATAAAGAAATAGACAGAAAACTTAGAATTGGCCATCCAAGATTGCCAGTTCCAGATGAAATTATTTCCCATTCCGCAAGAAACTTCATATAATTTGTTGTGTTTGTATATATATTTGTATGCACACATATGCATATATATGCATGCATATGCCAGAAATTACACTATATTACCCTATATATTATATTACACTATATAAGTATAGTGTATATAGAATGACACATTTCTAAAATTCTTTCCCCATCTGTATAAATTCTCTTTCTCAGAAACAAACCATTTACACACACACACACACACACATACACACAGTCTACCACCTTTCAGCAGAAACACCACAAAGGAATATATATAAGACAAAAACAAAGTACAGTTAGAACCGAAGTGGCGCAGTGGTTAGGGTGCAGTACTGCAGGCCACTTTAGCTGACTGTTATCTGCAGTTCAGAGGTTCTAATCTCACCGGCTCAAGGTTGACTCAGCCTTCCATTCTTCCAAGGTGGGTAGAATGAGAACCCAGACTGTGGGGGCGATATGCTGACTCTGTAAACCGCTTAGAGAGGGCTGAAAGCCCTATGAAGCAGTTTATAAGTCTAACTGCTATTGCTATTGCTAAGTACAACAGAAAAGAATAGCTTTCCTGGAGATAGAAGGAAAACAGGAGATTGATAAAAGAAGATGAACAAAACTTGAGGAAAATAAATGAGAGAAAGAAAAAATGGAGCAGGGAAGAGAAGAGATGCCTTGTTAGAGACTGTATTTAAAAATTCGGCAGATGAAGTCCCTCTCATCCTGCAGGTAATCTTCAAAGACTTTCATCCTTTTCAGCAGTGATGTTTCTAGACATTTGCACCTCCCACCCATCTGCCTGTTTTCAGCAACAGATGACCCTCACTTGTTTTCACAAATACGTCTTCCACCTAGATATATATGGCTCATCCATTCTAAAAAATCTGGCCTCAAGATGAAATGAGGTAACTTGATATCACATATATCATTATGGAATAAAATATTAAAACTAAAACCAGTATAGGGTACGTGATTGAGGTGTACAAAATTATGCATGATGTCAATAAAGTGGACAAGAAAAAGTTATTTCCACCTAAGTGGATACAAATGTTTTGTGGACAATTCACAAGAATTCTCATTTGTCAACTATTGGTAGGTCTCATGCAACATCTTAGTTGTTAGAGCAGACAGCTGCTATCATGTGACTGAAGAGCCATCAGTGAGACCAGCTGACTCTTCACTAATGCATTACCTAATGCATGGCTTAGTGCACAATCATATGAATGAATTCATAGCTTCTAATTTACATTTCGGCCTTCAGCACCAGAATAGTAAATTACAGGGAGGTAACTCCAAAGATTCCCATGATCCATTCAGATACTGAGGTTCACTAACCTATGTCAAATGACAGAAATGAGCATCCAGGGGTATGAGTCAGAAGATGAATGGTAGTTAGTCAATCTAGGATGACTGACACCTGTTACACTGGTTACAATTCTACTCCTCAATGATTTTAAACTTTGCCTAGACCTGTGCTACAGCTGTCAAAGGCCACCAGTAAAAACCAGAAATGGGCATCAAGGCATCACCTTAGTAACTCCAACTCTTCAAAAGCTAATTCAGAAATGTTTGATGCTAATTTTGAAAATGCTCAAATCTCGTTGGAGGATGAGGGAAACCAGATCCTGGCTCAGCATCCCAAGATTAGAAAACACTACCAACTCTTGAAGGAATACTATTATCATTATTGGTGAAGTATTTCAAGATTAACATATTTACTTTGGGCTCAGACAGCACATTAAGTGTGGCTTGCGGTTACTTAAGAATGTACCAAGAAATAGCACAGGTACAAAAAATCTGTCCATGACATGTTTTAGACCGCTGTGCTGCTGAATGTGAAGTGACAGCCTCTTCTGAACAAACTATATACTCATCACAACATATTCAAACAAACCATATTAAATCTATTCAGTAAAGGACAACAGATATTCCCAGGGATTCAGAAAATAAGTCCTTTGAGTAGAAGAATAAGAAGCTATACATTTTTGGAGAGATCAGAAAAAGGAGGATAAGGCAGCATCTGTAATATCTCTATCTATCTATCTATCTCTCTCTCTCTCTCTCTCTCTCTCTCTCTCTCTCTCTCTCTCTCCCTCTCTCCCTCCCTCCCTCACTCCCCCTCCCTCCCTCCCTCCCTCTCCCAGGAGAGCTCCTTGGTTCACCGGGGAACTCCGGGAGATGAAGCACCAAAAGAGACGCCTAGAGCGCCGCTGGAGGGCCAGTAACTCCGAGTCAGATCGAGCACTGATGAGAGCCTTTATCAGGACCTATCTCGTGGCAATACAGGAGGCGAAATGTGCGCATTTTACCGCTCTTATTGCATCCGCTGAATCGCGCCCAGCCACCTTGTTTAGAATAGCCTGCTCCCTCTTGAAAGGGAGGGATGCGGACGACCCTTTACAAGGTAGAGCTGAGGAATTTGTTCAGTTTCTAACGGATAAAGTCGCTCGGATTCGGACAGATCTGGACTCCAATTGCATGGTACCAGCCGAGGTACTGGGGGAAGGTCTTGAGCGAATTTTATGGAGCGAGTTTCAACTTGTCGCTCCTGAGGAAGTGGACAAGGCCATGGGAGCGGTGAGTGCCTCCACCTGTATACTGGACCCGTGCCCCTCCTGGCTGGTCTCGACCAGCAGGGAAGTGACATGTGGCTGGATCCAGATGATAGTTAACACCTCTTTCCGGGAGGGGTCTTTCCCGCACCTCCTAAAGGATGCGGTGGTGATACCCCTCCTGAAGAAGCCTTCTCTGGATCCAGCCATCTTGAGTAACTATCGTCCAGTCTCCAACCTCCCCTTTGTTGGGAAGGTTGTTGGGAAAGTGGTGGCCTTTCAACTCCAACGGTCCTTGGATGAAACCGATTATCTGGATTCCTTTCAGTCCGGTTTCAGGCCTGGTTACAGCACGGAAACTGCTTTGGTCGCGCTGATCGATGATCTCTGGTGAACCAGGGATAGGGGTCACTCCTCTATCCTTGTGCTTCTTGACCTCTCAGCGGCCTTCGATACCATCGACCATGGTATCCTTCTGCGATGGTTGCGGGAGGTGGGAGTGGGAGGACCGTCCTTCGGTGGTTCTCCTCCTACCTCTCGGACAGGTCTCAGTTGGTGTTGGTCGGAGGGCAGAGATCGACCCCTAGGCCCCTCAATTATGGGGTGCTGCAGGGTTCGGTCCTGTCCCCCCTCCTATTTAACATCTACATGAAGCTGCTGGGTGAGATCATACGCCGGCACGGGATTAAATATCATCAATATGCGGACGATACTCAATTGTATCTGTCCGCCCCGTGCCAACTCAGTGAAGCGGTAGAAGTGATGGGCCAGTGCCTGGAGGCTGTCAGGGTCTGGATGGGAACGAACAAGCTTGCACTCAATCCTGACAAGACCGAGTGGCTATTGATGCTCCCTCCCAAAGATGGTCCAGCTATTCCATCTCTCAGCCTGGGGGGTGAAATTATACGCCCCTCAGAGAGGGTTCGCAATTTGGGAGTCCTCCTGGATCCACAGCTGACTCTAGAACACCATCTGTCGGCTGTGACCAGGGGGGCCTTTGCCCAGGTTCGCCTGGTGCACCAATTGCGACCCTATCTGGATCCGGAGGCCCTTCAGATAGTCACTCACGCCCTCATCACCTCAAGACTGGACTACTGTAATGCGCTCTACATGGGGCTGCCCTTGAAGAGTGTTCGAAGACTTCAGCTTGTCCAGAATGCAGCCGCGCAAGCGATTGTGAGTGCACCTCGGTACACCCACGTTACACCTATCCTCAGCGAGCTGCGCTGGCTGCCCATTGGTCTCCGGACACGTTTCAAGGTGCTAGTCGTTACTTTTAAAGCCCTACATGGTATCGGACCTGGTTACTTGAGAGACCGCCTCCTGCCAGTCACCTCCCAAAGACCTATTAGATCCCACAGACTAGGCCTCCTCCGAATTCCATCTGCCAGCCAATGTCAGCTGGCGACTCCCCGGGGAAGAGCCTTCTCTGTGGCTGCTCCGGCCCTCTGGAACGATCTCCCCATTGAGATCCGGACCCTTACCACCCACAAAGGAACTAAGACCTGGCTGTTCCGGCAGGCCTGGGGCTGTTTAACTATCCAGCCCCCTTCGAGGTTATGACTGTTGTTGTATTTTAAATTTCTGTCTTCTATTTTTATTTTTGTACCCCCTCCCCTTCTGATTGTTAGCCGCCCTGAGTCTGTCGGGAATAGGGCGGCATACAAGTCAAATAAAACCTAAAACCTAAACCTAATCTCTCTCTCTCTCTCTCTCTCTCTCTCTCTCTCTCTCTCTCACACACACACACACACGATAAAGACCTCTATCATTTCAGAGTGCAAGACAAGAAATAATGATCCCAACTTTCAAAAAGGAAGCTATTTTGTACAGAAGCTATTGAATGCCTAAATTAGTAAGGCATGTTTGACAGTAGAACTAACTACTCAGACAATTTTTTTTTTGGGGGGGGGGGGGTTCATTGGTTGTCTTCACTTAAAGGCTGGGGAACAAGTTCTTGTTGATATTTACATTTGGATTCCTGCATAGAACAGGGGACTGAATTCAGTTGTTTAATGGCCCCTTCCAACAAGCCACAACTTGTTGATTTTTCAGCTCCTAGATTCATTAGTAGGTAAGCCATAAGTTACAGTTGTTGTGTCAATCAAAAGTCCTTTAGAGACTTTAACATAGAGAGATAGATATTTGAAGAATATAAAGTCTCATTTCAGATCTGAGCAGCAATGAAACTACAACTATATCATTGGTCCATGAATCACACAAAGACATATGCAGAACCTCTAATATTTTTGTTGTTATTCACAACAAAACTGGTCTATTACTGGTCTATTACAAATAACCAAACAGTGCCAATATCTAATAATAATCATCTTTAGCCCAACCCTTATCTACTTTCACTACGCTTTCATTTAAATTTATGTTGGATATACTTATGTTTTACAATAATTAGTGTTTATAGACAATTGAGTTATTTCTACATTGCAGGTGATAATTTAAAACAAAGCTCTTAGTTCTTAAAGCTTAGAATACATTTTCGACAAAAGCCTATTAGATTATGGATTATTATAGATTATGTAATTGCATTGTAATTACAGGGCTCACCTATTATTAAGTTAGAATTAAAGAAAAGTCCATCTATCTTATTAAACTATTGAACACTTTATTGTGGAAATATAATTATAACACTTATTATTTATAATGAAAATCAGGAAGTTGGTGAAGTTCATTCTGTTCTGCAGGAGAATTATGAAATTATCCAATGACTCAAAAGGTAACCAGCAATGTTTTAAAAGGTGATACTGATGACTAGGGAATTCAATCGAAGACACAAATATCAAAGACAATTAAAGCAATACAATATTTTTCCCCCGAGCTTGTGAACTTGAATATTAGTTGTTCATGTCCTGGGAATGAACAATGTGGCTGCCAGCTGGAATGTATGTTTGATTTATATTTTTAGCTTTATTTATTATTATTTTTAATGTACTTCTAGCTGGCCAGAACCACTCTTGGGGAGTGAGCATATAATTAAGAAATTGCACATTCGCGCACAGACACACACACTTTATGTATTTATAAAATTATATCCCAAGTTATATTCTTTTTTTATATAATTTTTTTTTATTTTTATTACATAGACAACACATACACACAACAATGAAAAAAAACCACAAAAATACCCATCATCACATACAGCATGTCGTTTGGTTACAGGTGTTTTAACATTTATCATTCTTATACATTTATTATTTCATTTAATAGGTTATAATATACAGTTTCGGTTGCTTTGTTTACCATCCCTTCCTCCTGTTGTAACACCACCTTATTTTCCCTTTCTTTTCTCCCTCCCTCCCTTCTCTACTTTCTTCCTTCCTCCTCTCCTTTCCCTTCCTTCTTCCTGTACCTTTCTGCTACTCCTGCTCTTCCTCTTCCCCTTCCTACCCTCTCCCCTCCTCTTTCTCTCCTTTCCATCCTCCTCTCCTTACCTCTTTCTTTTCAACCTCTCTCCCTTCTCTACTTTCTTCCTTCCTTCCTTCCTCCTCTCCTTCCCCTTCCTTCTTCCCGTACCTTTCTCCTACTCCTGCTCTTCCTCTTCCCCTTCCTACCCTCTCTCCTCCTCTTTCTCTCCTTTCCAACCTCCTCTCATCTCTTTCTTATTTCCCCCTCTTCCTTTCATTCTCTCCTCCTCTCTCCCTTTTTTTCTATTGTTGTTGGTGTGTCTATTTTGAATCTCAGTTTATGTTTCCTTGGGATGGTATTTCCGCCAACCCAAACATAATTTAGTATCATTTCTTATTTCCTTACCTATGCTAATCTATCCTAACTATATTTCCCCACACACAGACACTTTGTATCTCTCTGTTGTATATATACTTATATATTTAATACACACAACAATAAAAAACACAAAAAAGACACACACACAAAAACCCATCATCACATACAGCATGTCGTTTGGTTACAGGTGTTTTAACATCCATATTCTCGAATAATATCTATCATCTTATCATGAGATATCTCTAATACATCTATCAGGATCTTAGATATTATTTGAACTAAGTTCTCTCCTTTTTCTTCTTCTATGTTTTGAAATCTTAAGAAAAATTCAGACCTATCCATCTCCCATCTTAGTATTCCACTACTCTCTCTTTCAACGTCACTTAGTCTGCTCTCTAGCTTCTCGGTTTTCTTCTCTCCTTCTTGGATTTTATCTTCAATTTTTTGAATCCTGTCTTCATATTTCATCATCCAGTTATGCATACTTTCACTTTTCCCTTTCCAAAGTTATAGTCTGTTGTTCCCAAGTTTTTTTTTTCAATTTGCTTTCATTTTTGTTTTAGTTCTATTTTTCCCCAAAGTTCATTTCTATTTAGTTCTATTTTTTTAGTTTGCCTTATAGCTTTATTTATTGTATGTATGTATGTATATATGTATGTATGTATATATGTTTTTTATTTGTGCTGATAAATAAATAAATAAATAAATACACACACACACACACACACACACACACACAAAATAAATACACATAAATAAATTGTTGCAGGAACCACTTTGGAAACTGGTTCAGAACGGGGAGGCATTTCATAGCAAAATTAATTTGGGCATTACACCTAAAAAATGACATGTAAGTTGCTTTTATGAGTGGGTAGCAATGGGAAATGTCAAATGAGAAGATTGAAATGGGGATTGTTCCATGCTGTAGAAAAATGTGACTGGCTAAAACCTATTATTTTACTCAGAGCATAAGTCAAAGAACAAACACAGCACTTATACATAATGTATAATCTATTGAGTGAACTGTCATCCTAGTCTTTAAAGCTTGATATATGGGTTAACAATTCAATTATGGGTAATCCTTGAGTTACAACTATAATGGAGCCTGCTGGTTACAATCCTAATGTTTTCTATTTCTATTTCAGAATCTGGAAATTACTGTACTGTACAGCTTTCCAAGAACACATACACTACATATGCGGGACGTGAAGGTCAATGGTAGAGCTTCTGATTCACATGCACAAAACCCCAAATTTAATTCCAGTCTCCTCCAAGTAGGACTGGGAAAGATGCCTGCCGGAAACTTGGTAGATCAGATTGTGTTGACAGAATTAATTTAGATGGATCAATAGTGTAATGATGCAAGACAGAATATTATATGACAGGCACTGGAAGAAAATTTAATGAGCTAAAATAGAAATGGAGAGCTTTTTCAACAATTCTTCCAAATGCCTGTCTGCATACTGTCTGCAAATTGTGGGGGTTGTAGCTCAACTCATCTAGAAAGCACCAGCATGGACATGGCATTCATGTTTTCTAAACTTCTTCTCCACTTCGTTACAGAAAGGAACTGAGTGCCAAGAAGTAATTGCTAACTAGAACAGAATTACTAGGCCAGTTCAGAAATTCAATTTTGATCTGCTAAACCTATAAATGGAAAGGCAGAAAGCATTGAGCCCCAAGCTCCTCCCCTTTCCTTCTTTTCATTCTGTACTTGTCCTGGTATACGCAAAATTTGGGCAATTTGGGACACTGTGGTTACAGAGGTGTCAAATAATCATGCTTTTTCTTGCCATTTTATTTGTTGCCTGTTGACTTTAACTGGGCCAAATCTATCTAATCATGCAGAGAAAGTCTACATAAGGGGCAAGTGAAGAATGTTCCACTCCAACTTTCCCCATGTGGGTATACTCCAGATAAATATGGTTTCCGTCCTCCAAAATAATGATGGTGATACATATGAATTAGGCCGGGAAAAACCTGGAAAAATAAATACTGGATAGATCTGTGCTAAAAACAAGAGACATCCAAATGTTATTTAATTCTGTGCTTCCAAAAATCTGAACAGAAGCACAGATTGCTGTATCAAATATCCATTATTCACCTGCTGCTAACAAAGTAAGAACAGCACAATATGTTGTCAATGGGGCTACCTCAAAAAAGACCATTCAGGAAGTTTTAAAAAGGCAAAGTAACTATGAAGTAAACTATCACATTCTGAGGCAGACAAACCATTCAACCATAAGGCTATTGACTGAGGAACAAGCTTTTTTGCCTTCTGGTCCCCCATTCTTTATTGCAATGATATCAGGCCATTCATGAGCAATTTATAATTCAGAATCTTCTTTTCCATATAGGAGATGGAAGTATTAAAAATGAATTGATACAAAAATGAGCATAGCTCTTATGAATTCAGAGTGGCTTATTTATAAGTACTTAATTGGGTAGCTTTGAAGAATAACTGCTGAGTAAGAATAATGCCATTTCAAAGGCCTGAATGCAAATATGACTGAAACTGGAATGACTGAACTGCAAAGGAAAGGAAAGTATAATAAAATTTCCATTCCTGAACATTTTTTTAATTTGTTCATTTATGCAATCTTCTATCCATGGATAGCATATTTTCCCATCACAAACACCACAAAAAATAAAATATGTAGAATACTACAGTATGATAGATATCATCTGGTTCAAGGATTCTTATCCAATAAATAAAGTAGTCTTAGCTTAATAAATGAAAGCCTTTTAAAAAGTTACAATGTAACTAACAGTATTTCAGTGTACCCAATTTGAAACAATTCTGGCCTTGTATCCCAATTAGAAGACAGGGTTTAAACCAGTGGTTCCCAAAGTAGGTGGTACCGCCCCTTAGAGGGCGGTGGGATGACTTAGGGGGCGCTAAGAGGCAAGGAAGGTAGCAGAGGAGTGCTGGAGGTGGCCCCCCTCACAGGGCGCAAGACTCTACTTGAATGACAGGGCCACAGAAGGGATATAGTGTGTTGTGTGTAAATAACAAGCCCCAGAAAGGCCATCCAGCCTCCAGCGAGAGCCTCATTGCAGCGATAGGGAAGAAAACGGAGAAACGCACCCCTATGAGTGCATTTAAAAGCAAAGCAGAGAAGCCAACTCGTTTCTTTCCCAAGGCTCCTTCTCCCCGCTTGGGAGCTCCTCTCGAAATCCTTACCCACAAAGCAAGGGCTTTGTCTGGCTATTCCATTTTGTGCCCCTCCTCCCTGATTTATTTATTTTTTAAAAACCCAGATTGAAAAAAAGCGATCCAGGGTCGCCGTAGGAGCCGAGCTTCCTTCGGCGAGTTGAGGCACCAAAGCCCGAGCGTATCAGCCTCCCATCAGCTTTGCAGCCCAGAAGTGGGACAGCAGAGAGACGGGTTCCTAAGCCCAGGAGGGAGGGAGAGAGAGAGCCGCCCGTCCCGCCGTTAGAGCCTGTTTCTCTCCCTCCCACCCACCCACCCACCTTGGCCCACCACATGTCAAGCCTGCAGCACCCTCCCCACAGCTGCTTTGGCCCAGGCCCCGCCGGTTTCATTAAGTGCGGAGCAGGCCAAAGGTGAGGCAGAGAGCAGGTTTTGAGGGAAGGCAAGCATGCAAAGGGGGCTGCAGGGAGACCTTGTGATGCAACGGCAGAGGCCTTCCTGCATGGTGACAGAGCTTTATTCTCCTCCAAAACCACGTCTTCCCTCCCTCTGCCCCGCCTCCTCCAAAACCTCTGGCCCAGATTTTTCTGCCGCTGCCCTTCCTGCCACCGGTGCTCGGGCTGCTCCCTGGCCCCAGAGAGAAGAGCGCCCTGCCAATCATAAATACAGCAGGGAAGCTGAGGAGGTGGGTGGAAAATACATGGTGGGGGGAGGAATCCGCAAGGGAGATTTGCCTGACAGTAAATTGAATGGTTTCATTGGAAGTCGAGAAGAAATGGGCCATTTCAATATTTAAGGTTTAAATCTAGAAATCAGGGGTTCTAGTTTTGGGTATCACAAGTTCCCCCTGTGGCTTGTGCAGACAAAGAGAGGATCAGAGTCTTGAGCTCTTCCTCTGCCTGTAACCAGGTTTTTAAAAACGGGTCCCACATCCTGGAGTTCTGCCTACAGTTTGGGAAATAGCTAATTGCCACTTCCTTTGAAAAGACATTCACTTCATCAAGCCCATCCATCACATTAAGAATTTACTGAACAGTGAAGTAGTTACTAAATTTTACTGAGTTTACTAAGTTACTAGTTACTAAGGTTCTTGATAAATGACTATCAGACTTTGAAAACCTGGTATCACGGGATCATGTTCAACAATTCTGTTGAATTAACATTAACTAAAAAGGTTTCTAAATTGCATTTTGAATAAATGTGCAATTAATTGTTAGTTTTGAATTTTACTGTTACTATCTTCCCTCCGTCATGCAAACCGCCCAGTCACATGACCCCCCCAGCCATGCCCACAAAGCCACGCCCACAGAACCAGTAGTAAAAAAATTTGAATTCCACCACTGTGTGGGGGGCACTAAGGATCAGTTTGTAGCACCAAGGGGGCGGTGGACTGAAAAAGTTTGGGAACCACTGGTTTAAACCAAAGGTACTTGCGTTCATACATAAGCAGGAATGTAGATTCTAAAGCAAGTACTTTCCCAAACAGGCAAAGAACATGATAAAAGAGATAAACCGGATGAATGCACCGTCCCATCTCACACCAAAAACTGTTATCCAAGCTTGTGATCGTCAGTGCAAAATCTTTATCTGAAATATGCACCCTTGTTTCTCTCTATACAACCCCCCCTCCTATTTCTAATTATTATATATGAAGTAGAAGCAGTGTTAAGATCATGCAGATTTAAATACCACAGGACCCATTTTTCTGTTACAAAAAACACCTAATCCCAGGTGTGGGCATCTATGGCCCCTTTACGACCTGTCAACTTCAACTTCAAGCATGGCTGGCTCAGGAATTCTGGGAGTTGAAGTCCACAGGTTATAAGGAGCCATAGTATATTCCAAGGCATAAGGAAGAAACCATTTCCAAAATGAAGTCTGTGCATCCATTGCCCTTTCCCTCATATTCCACATATCACATGTTATTTATTTGGTCAAGTACTTGTTGACATAATGTTTCAAAAAGCTAAAGTTCATTAATAGTATGTGTACTTACTTGTTTTTTTGCAGCATAATATGTATGCTATATCAAGCTATTACTTTATCTCAATGGGTTTTACTTATTTTTCTTGTCTTTTTTTTCCTGCAATGGTACCAAGCAGTCTCTCTCCTCATTAACAACACATTTCAATAAAGGAAACCAAAAGTACCTTTATAATTTTTATATATCTTGGAATTTTCTTAATGCAGCTACCTGATATTGTAAAAGAAAATTAAATCAATGACCAAATTTAAAATAAAAATAAATGTGTGTTTATGTTTATGCTTGAATCCTAAAAGCTTGTTTGCTTCCAAGTCTCACAAAAGACTCATCCTAGACCAGAGACACACACAAAAAGAGGGGAGAATAGTTATGTGCAACGATGATCAAGCTAGCAATATTGGAAAGTTAGAATCTCATTTGACTCACTTTTCCTGCTCGTGGACAAAGGAGTCTTGTTTTGAATGTAATCATCAAAGTAATATCTAACATTGCACTCACCAAGTCTGACAGAACAATAACATGGAAGAAAAAGTCATTCTTTCTTTCAACAATGCTTTCTGTCCATCCTACAACTCAGCAAGAAACAGTTACTGGCTCCAGGGAGGCACGCAGTAAATAACACTATAGCAGGCAATCTTTTAAGTCTACATAATCAAACTGGGGTAGAGGGAGGGAAAAATTCACAAAAGAAAATAGTACTAACCAATTATCCATTTTGAGAGAAGAATTATACATAGGCAGACAACACACTTCAATATAAAAACACCAATGACAAAATGAAGTGCAATCCCAAAGGCAATGTTTTTAGGATTGACTTATGTCAGAAGGAAGCGAGCATTAGAAGTTCAAAGCAAAGCTATAACAGGGAATGGTCATAGAGAGACACATGTGGACCTGATTCACATATCACCCTACTCCTTAATGGGATTTGTTTGCCTAGGGTGTTATCTGATCTAGAAAACTGTGACCTGACAAACCAACCATAACTTTGAATGGTATGGAATCGTACTACAGCAAACAGTATTTTTCAACTGAAAAATACACAATGTTGCATGACATGCTCTCCTGATGCTCCCTCTTAAGTAGCGCTTCTAAACTAAGCACTGACCTACCAGAACTCATCATCCTTTTAATCTTTGAGAAAGCTTATTTGTCGCCCTTTGGCTTTTTGCATATAAAAATCATGCTGGAAGCTATCATTTTGCTTTGCAGCAGGCAGATTTCCTACTCTTTTTAATTAAAATAATGTTTTGAAAAGTCAGGAGTGGTAGAGAGTCTAGCAATGTCATCAGGGCAATGTCAACAAACATATTTGTGCCCATCACAGCATTACCCCGAGGACCCAATTTCTTAACTTAAACCCATGTGTGCCAATATCACTTGGGAGTGGTTGTTTAAAATGAGGGCATATGCTTACCGTAGTCCAACAGTTTGGGGCACTTCATGCCAACATTCAATTACTCAGGATGAGATGAAGGAAAAGTTTCCTACCTTAATCCCATATACAGTATATGTTTGAAATAGATTCAGAAGCCCGAACATTAAAATATGAAAAGTATAAATATAGGAGTATATATAGGTTTGCCTATCAATTTATTCCGTGGTTTGTTTAACTGTGGTTTATTGAGCAAATCACAATTATCAGGTTTCACACATGATGAGCCTAAACAAATTATACAATAGGTTTGCACCATGTGAGAATCCAGTCCAATATCGGCATTCTGTGCATGTGTTAAAGAAAAAGAAAAGCACAGAAACCAGACCCAATGTTAGATTAAGCAATCACTTGATCATTATAGCAGCAGAACCTTCCTCATGATCCTGGACAAGACCTGGAACAGTTGTAGGGAAGCATTTTTTTTTTTGTCAATAGCTTCTATACAGCAAGAGCCCGACACAGCAAACGTCTATCCTATTAACTCTGGTATAACTTCGAAACCTAACCAGAGTTGGTTAGGGCCTGGATAGGAGGACCTATATTGCTACAGGTAACACTGAGAAATTTTAAAAAAAAATTATACCAAAAGGCAATAGTGACAAATTCTTTCTGTATTGTTGCTAGGAGAGCTCCATAGATATGTTCTGAAGACACCTAAAGTCAAGCTTGACTGAAAGGAGATTTTACATAGACAGGTTTCATTTCTGCTTCCCATCTGACCTATCCATCCACTCCAAATATTATAGATCTAACTTAGAACAACGTTAGCCTTCTCAGACAGGCAACAAAATTAGATCAACACAACTTCATTTTATAGAAAGACTATAGATTGGCAGAATCTTGCAAGTTTAATAATACAAATCACCTGCTGTATCTTTTACAATCTGATATTTTACAGAGGTTTCTTTTTGAAGTTTTTTTCCTTCACCCAGTATACAAATGCAAAATAGCAATAGCACTTAAGACTTATATACTGCTTTACAGTGATTTATAGCCCTCTCTAAGTGACTTACAGAGTCAGCATATTGCCCCCAACAATTTGGGTCCTAATTTTACCAACCTCGGAAGGAAGTAATGCTGAGTCAACCTAGAGCCTGGTGAGATTCGAACTGCCAAATTGCAGACAGCTGGCAGTCAGCAGAAGTAGCCTGCAGTACTGCACTCTAACACTGCACCACTGTGGCTCATACATAGGCTAAGGCCTCTCTCATCTGATCATTCCCTAGGCAGCATCTCTTCCCCATCTCCCAAGGTCATTCCAACTGACCATTACAACTTACAAACAGCATGCAGGCAAAATGACAGTCTGAAATACAGAGGTTTGATTATATTCTACACAAGTGACTCAGAAATTCTGTCTGCAGGCTCTACTGAAATTCTATTACAAAGAATCCAAGCAATATGCAATCGATTGCCATTGGACACAACTAACACTGCATAAATTCCCAGCCCTCGGCATGCAGTTGCCAAAAGTATGTCTTGTTCAGAAGAGTCAAATATATGAACAGCATTATATATAAAAAGTGCAATCCATCCTATCAGCATTTTCCTTAAATTAAAAAGGAGTGTTAATATAATGCACAACTAAGAGTGGACAGAGGAAGGAGGAACAGGTAAAAAGAATGAACAAATGAATCATAAATTATTATTAGCACAGAATACTTTTCTGTTACTATTCAGGGCTTAATTCTAGAAAATATGAAATTTTCTTAACTGGTGTATTTAACCAAAACATAAAAAATAAACTGTTTAAAAAAGGAAAGGCATACCATCAGTTTATGAACATGATGCAAGTCTGCGATGCAAGAATTGTAAACATTTGTGCTGTTTATTATTGAAGGGGGTTCGACATCAATGTACTAGCTTAAGAAAGGATCATAAATTTTTCTCTGACCTTGGATAGAGCCACTTCTGGTGTTGAGGCAAAATGGCAGCCTTCGCTCAACCATGGCATACTTCAGCTGTGTGTTTTTCCACCTCCAGAATTCTCAACAAGGCCTTGTTAGCTTGAGCATTCTTGGGGAATTTCACACATGTAGGGAGGCTAAAGATGCAGTCTGGTATGATATGCTACTGCTTCAGAATTACTGGTTTTTTTCATGTAAAAAAATTATTATAAAGACATCAAGTCTAGCAGAAAGTCTGCAATGGAATGCAAAGCTAAGCAAAATGAGAGAAAACAATGTTCTTTTTGATTAGAAGCCATTAAGACAGCTAGCAGTTCCTTGATCTGCCTTTTTGTCTGACCAAGAACACCTTGCCTAATATTAAGTATTAATAGTAGCTAGAAGAAGAAAAGCTAATTCTCAAATCTATTTCAGAGCCTGATGGTTTTCATCCTAGGAAGACTTATTCAACTAGAGAACTCTAATGTCTTGATTAACCAAATTGAGGTTTGGCCAATTATATTCCTTTTCCCATTGCAGAAGAATGAATCAGATTCTGCTGTACTCTCAAGAATGTTCTATATATTTCAACGATGGCCAAAAGGATGATCATTCAGTGAAACAGTTTCCACTTTGCAGAATTAAGGACCCAGAGTTAATCTTGGTTTAAAGTACATTTGGGGAAATTCCCCTAAACACCAGGATGTAACTTTGTAAGAGCATTTCTAATGTTCTTACATAAGAACACATGACGTCTTTCCTGAGCAATCATACAAAATAATCAAATTTACACAAAGTTTGATGCTACTAAAACGATTAATCGGGGCAAGAAATAGAATGAGGAATCGCAGTCATATACTATGCTGCAGTTTTTCCTCCTGAAAAAAATATCCCATGCAACTTCTGTAAATTATCTGAAGATTTTCCCCCACATTAGATTGTTTTTCCAATGGTTCTTCCCATTTAATAAGTCTAAATCACAGGTGCCAAACTCGCAATGGTCGCATTACTGTCAGCTGATGTTTCCCGACGGTTTTCCCATTCGCCAGAGCTGGTGTGGGTGTGGTCTTCATGTGTTGCATCGGCCCTTGTTTTTTGCTTCTGAGCACATGTAGAACATTTTTTGTTGCGCTGAGTGAGCAGAGCACAAAGCACACAAGCGCATGCGCACAGCGTATCCCTGAATGAATCAGCAGTAGCGGCAGCCGGAACCCACCCTTGCTCCATACCACTCTGGCTCTGGTCTTTCTTGCTTTAAAAAATATCCAAAATTAGTAACATAAAATATTAACAAGCATAGCAACTTAGTTTTGTCTGACAAGAACTTCAATTATCTATTGGCACACTATAGCTCCTACAACCAACAATAACAAAATGGCAGACAAGAGGAACAGAAAACTCTTATTCAGTGATGTCATCCTGTAGCTACCTGGATTTTTGTAGCCCAGTTATGTAGCTGTACCAAAATACATCAGAATTTAGCAAAACACATACCAGAAGTACATTTGATTGTTGCTGATGTCACTAGTACAAAGATTTCAAAGAGATTGTAACCGTTTAGGTTTTGCTTGAAAAATATTAATTGTAAACATCATGATTTGGCTTCAAAACAAAGAAGAAAAACATTTTCACTCTGCAGTTTTCTTGGCTCCTTCTCCCACTTCAGCCCCTGCATTCCTAAAAAGCCATTTATAAAAGTTAAGGGACCATCTGTGTTTGATAAGACTGCTCTGCAGAAGAGAAAGGACTTTTTATTGCTATGCATATTTGATTTCAAGCCAATATTTCTTTTGGTCAGCAACAATAGTTTTATGATAGAGCTACCGATTTGCTCCCCCCAAAATTGCCTGTTTTGATTCACTTTGTATCTAATTTAAAATGTCAGAGATCAGTTAAAAGGAGAACCAACAATCTGGAGAGCTGTTGAAAGCAGAACAGACAATACTGGCCTAGCTGGATCTGTAACCTAGCCTGGTTTAAGAAATATTCTTTGCTGAGCCACCTCTAGTTAAATATTTGCTGGAGGCCCCAATTAGTTCCAGGGATCATTACTATGACAACAGGAAGTTTTGAGTTATCAATTATTCAAGTGAACAGATACTCTGTAATTCTTGAACATAATCTACTAATTTGCCTTCTCCAGGTATACTTCATTGAAATTCTCACTGGAATTATGAGTACTGTAGTCAATATATATATGAAAATGCCAGGCCAAAAAGGATTGTTGAGGTCACCCAATGTAGATACTTTGCAGATCATGAATTCCCTAGTTAGCATGCCCACTCAGAATTCTGAGAGCTGAAATTTGTGCATCTGAGTCTTCAGAAAAGTTAGCATAAATATACACTTAGAAAAAAATATATTTCTATTAATTCAGCCAGTTTCTTTACATATAATTTACCAAAGAGAATTATTACAGTAAAATTAGACACTGAATAACTTCTATATAACAATGTTAAATACTGAACACATTTATTTCTATGTAGGAATTCCCATACCTCTTTCTTATTTTTAGCCCTCTCTCAACACATACACTTTTTGGCACATCTTAAATAAAGGTCAATATAACAAATGTCTTATTTTGACAACAGGTTTTTAATTTGTTGCCTAATATACTATAAAGGATGGAGAATTTACCATCAATAAATTCTTCTACTAATACAGTCAGGGGCACTGAAGTGCTTCCGGATTGAAAAGACTGATGTCACCATTGCCTGGGGGAATGGTAGCAATGGAGGTTTCTTTCTCATCCACATGAACTTGGCCATCAAAGTGTTACTCCTGTATCTACACGTGGTCGCCCTGCTTTCAAACTGCTGGGTTGGCGGAGCTGGAGCATGTGACAGGAGCTCATCCCGTCCTGCAGCAGCAACTGGGTCTCAAACATGAGCCTGGTAATTGTCAGCCCAGCATCCTAAACTGATGAGCTACCGCACTTCCTAAGAAATTCTCCCAAAGGTTTGGTTCATGTCTCAGGTACATAAACTAATAAATAAACTGAGGACAGGACAATTCACAAAGATTAATAGAGTCACCTGATGTCAAGATGCAGAATATAAATTTTATAAATAAATAAGATAGACAAACTTATTTTGATGTTTGTAAACAGAATTTAACACTTCCTTTCTGGTTAAATCAATTGAAGCAAGAGAACTTTACACACATCTTCTTGGTAGGAAAACTATTTCAATCAATAGGAGTACTTTGTACTAATGACTTACTGGATTTTAACCAAACTATACCATTACAAAGATGTGAAAAATAACGCTTAGACTTTAAATCATCAGGTTATAAGGAGAGGACATTCACAGAAAACATACCCAATAGAATTATTTTTTAAGAATCAAAAAGCATTTTACCACATTTTCTACATTAATGCACATCAGTTATCTTAGGCCGATCCTTGCATGGTGCAAGATCCATGCAAGGATCAGCCTACACTTATATGTTTTCAATTTAAGCAATTCTGCCTTGTTAATATAGTTTGAGAAACCTTGAGAAGCGAAAAATCCCCACATCCAAAATGTGCACAAAAACTTCCTCTACCATTCTGGTTTTGAAATAAGGCAATATGTTGAGAGCCATGAAATTGCCCCTGGAGATTTATGCAGCCTTTACTCTCATTAGTATATTTAAACCTATTAAATAGTGCACACAGTACATTTTCCAAGCCTCCAACAGCAAAAGCTGCTAGATAATTCTATAAAGGCGCACTGGACATATGGCACTTTATAAAACCCAGTGCAATTGGAATATGGAGTGGGAAGGAGATTAAATAAACAGACTTGCACCGCTGAAAAGCAGAGGCCTGTAATTATTATTATTACATTACAATTGCCTCAAGAGGTTTGTCAAACTGAAGCAGGGATTCAAGTCCCTAACAAAAGTTTTGACAAGCAGATGAATCAGAAAGGAACGAGAAGGACAAACTGCACATTACACACATTACATGGTCCCTTTTGTTGTTGTTAAAATCACAGGTTGGAAAAGTCAGTTGAAGCACTGAAATTTATCTCAAAAGCACTGTATAATACACATACTTCTACTGCAAATATGAGACGTTGTTTGGAAGAGAGTGAAAAAGAGCAGCAGAATTGAGGATAATGGCAAAAAGACAGAGGACAAAAAAAAGAGTTAAATGGCTCTGCCCTGCACTTCTGCTCCGAATCACACCCTTCTTAAACAAGTTTTTCCTGTTTAAAGGGACATCAGCAAGCACGTGTACATAACTTGCATACTGGCCCTTCAATTCCAGTCAAATAAACAGCACTTCCTTTGTTTTTACAGTGGAATGTTGGGGAGGGGGTGGAATTACTTGCAAGTGAAACTTACCAGATCTGGATTTAATGATGTTGCTAAATTCATTGTTACCTCCCTCAGATCCTTTATCAATATCCAAAACTTGGGCCATCTTTTTTTCTCCCAGTTCAAAATGACGATATAGAATTATTTAAAATCTCTGCATGCTGAACTCACACTCTTGGCTGTTAGGAAATTAATATCTGAAATGTAAACACACATGCAAAAAACATAAATATACTTATTTTGGAACCCATATATTACTGTATTCCATATACATTCTAATGCAACATGTGGAGTGTTTCTCTGAATGGAGTCCGGTGGATATTTCCATAAAAATATGGACAAACCTGCAACCTCACACTTTTTCTTATCACTAGCACTATAAACAGAAAATGTCTAGACTGGCAGGACTGATTTGTTACTAACAAAAAGTAGCAAAGAAAGCACTTTACTCTCTATCCCAAAGCCTGTCGGAGGAGTTTGGATAACTCTTGCAAGGTTACATTGGGGAATATTAGTTATCTAAACACTAGTTATCAACCCCACATTTGTTCATTTAAATTCTATAAAATAGGAGTTAAATACATTAGCAAAAGCACAATGCACAATTAATCATTTTCTGCACCCTTCTTCAAGGGCTCAGAATCATTTCTATACATGTTTATACAACTACCCCTTGTAAAGTTCAGAAAGTCTGGGAATAAAGTGAAGAATTTATGGGGGTAACTTAAGTCATACTAGGAATAAAAACATGACTCAGGAGATCTCTGCTAATATAAGTATACAACTACAATGGGAAACAAGACACAGATCAAGTAATAAGATACGGAAATAATGTTTAAGATAGGGAAAATTTATTTAGAATTTTATTCAGATCATGATCATTTTATGTTACCAAGCAGAACTATCCAAATTAAATTTTGCACATAGCACAGAATTTGGCTTCCATCCAATTTACCTTTCAGCCCTTTCCAGTTCTGCAAGCAACTTGGATGTGCACACACTCTTCTACAAGCACATAGCATGTAATGGCTACTCAGTTGCTCATTCAAATGTGTCGCTGTGACTTTCTTCCAGAAAGTATTTTAAATCGTCCCCCCTCAAAATTAACAACAGAGCCAAGCTCATGAATCTCAAATTATTATTATTTTGCTTTCCCATCAAACAGAAGCCCGCTTCAGTCTTTTCTGAGGTCCTCCAAACACTCCAGAGCAAGCAAGTTAATGCCTACTCAGGTTCCACCCTACTTTCAACCAGAACTTGCAAGGATTTTAAATTAGAAAACTTCAACAGAGATTAGGTCATGCTATTCGTCCTTAAAATAACCAGTGACTATCCCAAAAAACCTCCAGATATGTATCAGGAAGGAGGCGGACTAAGATGGATGATAAAGAGGATTGCAATTACTTTCCACTTCAAGTGAAAGCAACAGCTGTCTTCTTCACTCACTTTATTTTCACTCACTTTCCCAAACTGGTGCACTCCAGAATTTTGGAATTCTGGGAATTGAAGCCTAAGAAAGCTGGAAGGTTTGGGAAAGCTGCACTACAACTCAATCACAAACAGAAGCTGACCTTCCAGTGGTATTTCCTCCTATATTAAAACAATTCAGGAAGTACCAATGACATAGCTAATGTTAAGTCTCAGGACTGTTACCTGACCCTTCTCCCCACTCCCAAAAAAATGCATGCAAATATTGTTCTTCTGAAACCTAATAAATATTTCAGAGTAGTTTTGACATGTAAGAAATCTAAAAAGTGAGTGGGACAGGAAATCAATTTGCAGAAATTTACTATGTATCAAGAGGTTAATAAAGGTCAGCTCTCCCCACCTCCCAAAAAAACTTTGAAGAGATCCATAAAGTCAGGAGGATTTAAACTTGACTCTAAAGGCAACTAACCTTTACCTAGCATAAATAAGAACCCAATAAAAGCTATTTGCGGTTTTTTAAAAGGCTACAAAAATCTGGGCATCACTTGATGGCAGCAAATAGATTTGCCTAGTGGCTGCCCTGAGTTTTACAGGTTGCGGTCTCCAATATCCATTACCAACACTATAGATAGGTAATAAATCCCACAAAATGTGCTCAAATAGAACACTAGATCATTCTTAAAAAAAAGCATTTAACAGCCAGATCACTAAAGTTTATGCCAAAGGGAAGGGGGCCTTTTGAAGAGTTAGGTTGCTTAGTAGTGTGCACCCAAAAGGTCCTTCTCAAAGATAACAATGTAAAGACCTCGCCTCTTTCATTTGCTACAAGGAACCAGGATAAGGAGGGGGGAAAGACATTCCAAACAAACAAGAGTCGGAGAAGTTCTTTTAAAGGAGCGCTGGAACCAACTAAGCAAGCCAAATTAATAATCAAAGTGTCGTTCCCACGTGGAGCAAAACTTCTCCACAAAAGTTGTCACTTCGCAGCGAAATCTGCTCAGCTCCAACCTCTGGCTTTACCCTAAGCGAAGATCAACACCCACCCCGTAGCAATTACTCAACGGAAAGTATCCCTCCCACCACCACCCCATCCAAACCGAGAATCGATTATAGTTCGGCGGCGGGAGAGAAAGGTGGGAAGAGAGAACTGAATTCTTCGGGTGCCCTTTTGTCCTCCCAGCCCTCCGCCTGGAGGAATCGCGTTGCCTTTTTTCCCCCTTTCCCTTTCTCCCCTTCACCGCCAATTATTCACCAGCTTACCTGCCGGAGGGTGGGGGGGGAGAAGGAGGAGGAGGCAGAGACTTTGGTGTGACGGTCGATCCTCAGGTCCGCTCCGTGGCGGTTTGGCTGCGGCTTCGCTCTTTTTCTAAAGACTTCCCCCCACCCCACCCCGAATTCCCCAAAAGAAACCCAAAGCGCCCCCGGAGAAGCAAACGCCAAAGGCAAACTGCCCCCCGCCGCAGCTTATTAAACAAGGCAACTTTCGCCCGACGCGCTCGGCTGGACTTCGGTTGCAGCCCCGCGAACCCCTTGGTCGCCTCTCTCCTCCGCTTCCACCGGCCGCTTCGCCCTAAGGAAGGAGAGAAGGAGGGAGGGAAGCGCCTCTCTCGCTCTCGCTCTCTCTCTCTCTCTCTCTCACCAGCCGGACAAGCTGAACTTTAGAGGAAGGGGGCGGTGGCGAACGGGGCGGTCCCTCGGCTCGTCCCGGCCCCCTTTGTTATTAGGTGAGGGTAGAGCGGAGCAGGGAAAGGGGGGGAAGTCCGCGAAAAGTTGTCTCGGATTCGGCCCCGGCGGCCTACGCTGCAAAGGGAAAGGGAGCTGGCGAAAGCGAAGAATCTCCGTCCGCACTCCGGGTATTGAACTCTTTCGGCGAACTTTCCGCGGCGCTGGGAAGTTTCTTTTCGCTGCGCCCGCGCTCTTATCCTCTCGCTCCCCCGCCCTGGTAGAGAGAGAGAGAGAGAGAGCTGCACTCCGGCGGAGGGAGATGGCGTGACAGGAGCCACGTGACCGTTCGTCTTGTCAATCACCGAGGCCGCTGACCTTTTCCTCTACCGAAGGTGCTGCCGCTGGTCCGAAGTCATCGAACCCTTAGAATACAGAATAAAGTTGGAAGACACCTTGTCCTTGTGGGTCATCTAGTCCAACCCCCTGCTCAAGCAGGAGACCACCTTGCCAGGAGGAAACGTTTTACACAGACACACACACACCATCCTAATGATGATGATGCCTTTGAGAAACTAAAAACCAAGAAAAGATGGGCCTGACTAGTCCCTGGATGGGAGACCACTAAGAAATCTCAGGGCTAGTAGGCAAGATTGGGAAGACAAACGTCCAGGGGAAAGTCCCAAAGGTGTTTTTCTTTGAAGACATTTAGCTTCTCAGCCAAGAAGCTTCTTCAATTCTTCAGAGTTGTTGAAGAAGCTTCTTGGATGAGAAGTGCACAACATCTTCAAAGAAAATCCAGAAAATCCAGTTGCCTCTTGAAAAAGCACCTTTGGGACAACCAGAACCTGGATGACTCACAATCCCCATGGACGTCCAGGAAAAAGGCACTTTGTGCGGTGAAGATAATTACCCTACATAGGCATTTCCTCCTGTTCAGTTGAGGATTACTTGTAGAATCTTGCAAGTTTGAAAATACTGTATAAATATCCCACCATCTCTTCACAGCCATAAGTTAAGAGAGGATCCTTTCTGGGTTGCTTTTCCGGCTTGTTATGCAGCTGCAGGCTCACTCCCTGCCCCCTCCACCCCACTATCTGATCTTTCCTAGGCAGCATGTTTCCCCCCATCTCCCAAGGTCTTTTGCACATACCATTGCAACTCCCCAATACAGGGCTTCTATTAAATCAAAGTCCTAAAATTCTTAAAGCCCTTATATTATATCATCACCCAACAAGAGTCAACCAAGCCTGGGACTCAAAGACAACCTACAAAGTTACCCCTGCATGGCCCCAGGGGAGTCTGACAACCAATCAGAATACAAGCTCAAATTTAAAGCCCAACTGAGGATATAACTCTTTCTCTACCCATGTACCTTTTTTTGCCCAGGACCTCAACCATGTGATCCTGTTCATCATTAAACCATCTTTCCAAACAGCCATCATGTTTCCAATGTCTTTCTCCCCACTTGGAAATGAATTCAACAGTCTTCCAACTGTCTCATTTTACAACTTTTTGCCACTGTTATTAAGCAAATGAACTTGTTAAATGAATCATGCAGTCATTAAGTGAAACCGGCTTCCCCCATTGACTTGACTTGTCAGAAGCCAGCTGGGAAGGTTACAAATGGTGATTACATGAATGCAAGTGTCATAAATATGTCAGTTGCCAAGCAACCAAATGTAGATCACATCGCAGTGGGAATGCTGCAAGAGTCATAATGTAAAAAATGGTCAAGTCTTGTTTTTTCAACTGATCACTAAACAAATGGTTATAAGCCGAGGACTACCTCCAGCAAAGCACTAAAATTCACAAAGAAAGAAGAAAACAACAACATGCTACCCTTTTCCTGGATATCCTTGTCAGCAGAGGAGATGATACCAAATCAGAAATGCGAACCTATCAAAAAAAAAAACCCAAACCACACTAACCAAGTGCATGTTGGTCTGTGGATTGCTACAGTAGTATCCACTGAAAGTTATGTGTTTCTGGCCAACAATGAAGCCAAAAAGGTGGCCTCGTTTTCGTAATTTAAGGCTTGATCTGGACACAAAATAAATGAATAAAAACTGGCCACAGGGAACTCTAGCAATCCCCTGAAGGCTGTAAGGTGGGAGAAGCCTCATTCTAATCCAATTAAGGTAGAATCTGGCAAAATAAAGCTATGTCTCTGGAAAGAAAAGCCAAGCCAAACTGGAATGTGAATGACACCTATACAGGTAGATCTTAACTGACAACAGTTTGTTTATTCATCTTTCAAAGTTATGACATCACTGAAAAATCAAAAGGAGCTTTTTTTTCAAGAGGCACCTGGACTTTCTGGTTTTTCTTTGAAGATGCTTTGCTTCTTATCTAAGAAATTTCTGCAGCTCTGACTGGATGGTGGGGAATGGAAGTCCAAAAAAAAGCCTCTTTGAGACAACCATGACCTGGATGACTGAGAATCTCCATAGACAACACTGAAAAAGTGACTTATAACTGTTTTTTACACTTACCACCGTTATAGCTTCCCCATGGTCATCTGATCAAAATTCATGTGCTTGGAAATTAACTCATATTTATGACAGTGTCTCAGGATCATGTGATCAATTTTTGAAACTGGAAGAAATGTCCTTCTGGGTTCAGTTCCAAGTGTGGGAAAAGACACTGAATACATTGAAGTTGTTTGGAAAGGTGGTTTATTGATGGTGGACAGGACCACATGGTTTGAGATTCTGGGGAAAGAGGGGAGTCACATGCCTTGAAGATCTTGAAGGAAAAAAAGGAAGAGGTGCTGAGAGAGCCTTAGTTTTATACCTTCTCTTGGACCCCACCTTGGAACTTCCTGTTCCTGTGTAAGAAATATATTCTGATTGGTTGTCAGACTCCCATGCTTGGTTGAATCTGCTGAGGGATGCAATCTCTCCAGGTGCCATGTGGTGAGTTCTGTTGCTATGTTGAAAGAAATGTCCTTCTGGGTTCAGCTCCAAGTGGGGAGAAAGACACTGGAGACATGGAGGCTGCTTAGAAAGATGTTTAATGGTGGACAGGACCATGTAGTTTGAATCCTGAACAGAAAAGGTGATCACATGCTTCAATGTTGGGTGCAGAAGAAGAGAAGAGGAGAAGAAGGGCTGAGATGCTGAAAGTCCCTGGTTTTATGCCCCCTCTGGCCTTTGATCTTGAGCTTGTATCCTGATTGGTTGTCAGACTCCCATGGGGCTATGCAGGGGCAAATCTCTAGGCTGTGTTTTGAATCCAGGTTTGGTTGAGTTCTCAGATGCCATGTGGGGAGTGGGTAAAGGCTAATCATGCCTTAATCCCATCACCCTGGAGCTGAAGGAGAGAACTCTTTATTATGGGGACTGGCAAGGAACTGGCTTGGGCATCTTAATGGTCCATTGACAAAGGGGGGTGGGCAGGAAGCTGCAGGGAGCTACTGTTGAAAGAAATGTCCTTTTGGGTTCAGCTCCAAGTGGGGAAGAAGACACTGGAGACATGGAGGCTGCTTGGAAAGATTGTTTATTGTTGGACAGGGCCACATGGCTTGAGCCCTGTACAGAAAAGGTGATCACATGTTTCAATGTTGATGGAGAAGAAGAGAAGGAGTGAGGAAGGGGATTGCTAGGCTTTTATACTCTGTTTAGTGTCACCTCTCTGTTTCCTGTTCCTGTGTAAGAAATGTATTCTGATTGGTTATCAGACTCCCATGGTGCCATGCAGGGGGCTACTCTCTAGGCTGTGATGAATTCTCAGTTGCCTTGTGGTCAGTTGAGTAATATCCCTTCCCCCTACAGCTGCAGTGAGGAGAAGTCTTTATTATGTAAAGTGGGCTAGCCTGGCCATCTTAATGGCCCATTAGCTGGGGATGGGCAGAAAGCTATAGGCAACTATTCTGTCTTTTAAAACATGTTTCTTTTCACATCCAGAGAAATATTCTGCCTTTTCAATATTTCCTAGGATATTTCATTTTTCTGGGAGAGGGCTGGATGATAACTTCCCACACTACTCTGTCTTTAAAACATTTCTTCTTTTTCATATCCAGGGAAATGTAATATTCTGTCTTTTCAATATTTCCTAGGATATTTCATTTTTCTGGGAGAGGGCTGGGTGATAACTTTCTACAGCTAGATGGGTAGAGGGCTAATCCTATCATGTCCTGAGGGCCATATCTTAATCCCATCACCCTGAAGCTGAAGGGGGATGGTAGGGAGCTGCAGGAAGCTGCTTTGTCTTTAAAACATGATTCTCCATTTCTCATCCAGGGAAATATAATACTCTGCCTTTTTAATATTTCATTTTTTCTAGTAGAGGGTTGAGTAATAACTTCCTTCACAACCTTAGGACAAAAAAAGTCTGAGAAAGCCAGATTCACTTAACAACTGTTATTAATTTAACAAAGGCAGTGATTCACTTAACAACTGTGGCAAGAAAAGTAGTAAAATGGGGCAAAACTCACCTAAAAAATTCTCCCCTAGCAAAAGAAATTTTGGGCTCAATTGTCCTCATAAATCGAGGAGTACCTGTAAAGAAAATTACAGTGGGTTTCAAAACGTTTCAAGCAAAATGAGAGTTTATTGTACATTTCAAGCTCTTCTGTTTCTCCTTCTAAACAAAAACTTTTTGTTTTTGTACTATACTATTGTGATGAACAATTCTGGATCACTTCAATGTAGGTATGTTAGTTCATGGACATTTTGCCCAAATTGCAAATCCTTGATTCACAAAACATTTGTGAAGTTTTCATAACCACAAAGGGCCACTAGGGGTCACTCCTCTAAACAGATTTTTATTTGCTGAAGCCACACATCTCACCCTGGAGCAAATACTACCTAAATGTTGAATCTGTTTCTAAAACTGACAACCGTTGATAGTAAATGGTACTAAATGGGACAGACAGCTCTCTTCTCAGTATTATCATTGGGACATATATTTGAGAAGAAAGGAGTCATCATGTATCTGCTTAAATGTGTAGTTAGGCTTATGCTATGTGTAAAGCTATACTTGCCCAAATATCCTTTTTAAATGAAATTTGTTTTTATCTAGCTCATTTGCTAAATCAGTATTTAGAGAATGTCCACACTGTGTGTAGACTTCAACTCCCAGAATTCCCCAGTAGTATGCTTCTTGGAGACATCTGGTAACTGAAGTCCACCCAGATTAAAGTTGCTGAGGTTAACAAACACTGCTCTAATAAATAAATAAAAGAAAATCAAAATAAAAGCAATGTCCTCAGGAAGGAGACTTTTAGGCACACGGCCCGCTGACCTTCTTTGGAAGGGTGAGACTGAACAGTTGCCGCTTATGAACACTAGACTTTTACATCTTATCCTTGCCTATGTACGGCCGCCTTATATACCACTGACTTTTGATCTGGTGGCCGAGGACGTCTCGCCGGGACACAGAGGAGAGAGAGGAACGGAGCAGTTCTCTCTCCTTTTTTATATTATTGCTTGCTAACGCAGTGCTCCGTATATTTTTAATGTATGGTGAGTGCTTGGGGTATGATTGTGGGTATGATTGTGTTGTATGTATGTGCCCACTTTTTATTATATAGTTGTATTTGTGTTTTTAAATTCTCGTGGGGAGTGTCTGTTGTATGATTGTGTACTCCTGAGAGGGCTGGGACTATACCCGGGTACCTCCTACACTGAGTGCTCTGCAGAAGTGTTAGGGGGGGCTGGTTCAACCCCCAGCCTTAGAATGTATGGTTCGAAGGGCTTGCCAGGGATGCCGATTGCTGAAGGGGAGGGTGGGGGCCTTATGGACGCGGGAATGGGCCGGAGCATTACGGTCCTAACTGGGAGGGGCAGATATGGCGGGGACTTTAGGGCGAGCCATTACCGGGGAAGGAGGGTTCGCTATGTTACAGAGATCCTTCCTTCTGGCCCTATTAGTCCCACTCCAAGGACAGATGGCGCGAGTAGGCAGGGCCCTGGTCTCAGGCTGCTGTTGCTAAATGCCAGGTCTGTGGTTCACAAGGCTCCCCTCGTCCGGGACTTAATTTTAGATGAGGGGGCAGACCTGGCATGTATTACTGAAACCTGGCTGGGCCCGGAGGGAGGAGTCCCCCTCACCGAAATGTGCCCAGAGGGTTTTCAGGTGCTTCACCAGCCGCGACCCCCAGAAAAGGGGTGGGGGAGTGGCCATTGTTATCCGAGAGTCGTTAGTTCCTCGTAGGACCCTGCTCCGGAGCTTGTTGGGTGTGAGTCCTTGCTGGTGAGGTTGGATCCTGGGGGTCAAGTGGGCATGCTGCTAACGTACCTGCCTCCCAACAGCGTTGCAGCAGCCCTCCCCTCGCTCCTCGAGTCAGTAGCCGAGCTGGCAGTTGAGTTTCCCAGGTTTATGGTGCTGGGGGATTTCAACTTGCCTTCACTTGGTGAGCACTCTGATGGGGCGCAGGAGTTCATGGCTTCCATGACAGCCATGGGCTTGACCCAAGTAATTCAGGACCCAACCCACTCGGCGGGTCACACACTTGACCTCGTATTCCTCTCGGAGCAGTGGAATTGTGATCTTGGTCTGAGGGGCATTGAGATCTTGCCCCTGTCGTGGTCGGACCACTGCCTACTGAGGCTCGACTTTCGGAGGCCAATCCCCCACTGTAGGGAGGAGGAACCGATTAGGTGGTTCCACCCCAGGCGCCTTATGGACCCTATGGGCTTTCAGACGGCACTTGGTGTTATACCTGATACTCTCGCCCGCGATTCGGTTGAGACTCTGGTCGCTGCTTGGAACTTGGTGGCGGCAGGGGCCCTTAACTGGATTGCACCTCTACGGCCGATCCGCAGCAGTGGATCCAGGAGGGCTCCTTGGTTTACTGAGGAACTCCGGGAAATGAAGCACCAAAAGAGACGCCTAGAGCGCCGCTGGAGAGCCAGTAAGTCCGTGTCAGACCGAGCCTCATTAAAATCTTGCATCAGAGCCTACCTCCGGGCTATCCGGACATCAAAAAGAACTCATATTGCTGCTCTGATAGCTTCCGCTGAGTCACGCCCAGCCACCTTGTTTAGGATAGCCAGTTCCCTCCTTAAAGGGAGGGATATGGGCACTCCCTTGCAAGGTAAGGCTGAGGAGTTCGGTCAATTCCTCGTGGATAAAGTGGCTCGGCTTTGGGCAAACCTGGACTCCAATTGCACAGAGCCAGCCAAGGTACCGAGGGAGGGTTTTGAGCACCATCGTTGGATTGATTTTCAGTCTATTACCCCTGAGGAAGTGGACAAGGCCATCGGAGCAGTGAGTGCCTCCACTTGTGTACTGGACCCGTGTCCCTCCTGGCTGGTTGCGAACAGCAGGGAGGTGACACGGGGCTGGATCCAGGCGATTGTGACTGTGTCTCTCCGGGAAGGGTCTTTCCTGTCCCCTTTAAAGGAGGCGGTGGTGAGGCCCCTACTGAAGAGACCGTCCCTGGATCCAGCCGTTTTAAATAACTATCATCCAGTCTCCAACCTCCCCTTTGTTGGGAAGGTTGTTGAGAAAGTGGTGGCCTCTCAGCTCCGTCGGTCCTTGGAGGAAACCGATTATCTAGACGCCTTCCAATCTGGTTTCAGGCCTGGCTACAGGACGGAAACTGCTTTGGTCACACTGAGCGATGATCTCTGGAGAGCCAGACACGGGGGCTGTGCCTCCGTTCTGGTTCTCCTGGACCTCTCAGCGGCCTTCGATACCATCGACCATGGTATCCTGCTGCGGCGGTTACGAGAGGTGGGGGTGAGAGGCAACGTTTTTCGGTGGTTCTCCTCCTACCTCTCGGGCAGGTCGCAGTCGGTGTTGGTTGGAGGACAGAAGTCGACCGCTAGGCCCCTTAATTATGGGGTGCCGCAGGGGTCGGTCCTGTCCCCCCTCCTGTTAAACATTTACATGAAGCCGCTGGGAGAGATCATCCGACAGCACGGGATAGGATACCACCAATATGAGGACGATACTCAATTGTATTTGTCCGCCCCGTGCCAACTCAGTGAAGCAGTTGGCGTGATGTGCCAGTGCCTGGAGGATGTGAGGGTCTGGATGGGGGTGAACAGACTGGCTCTCAATCCTGACAAGACCGAGTGGCTTATGTTTTTTCCTCCCACAAATTGGCTTAGTATTCCATCTCTCAGGCTGGGGGGTGAAATTATACGCCCCTCAGACAGGGTGGGCAATTTGGGAGTCTTCTTGGACCCACAGCTGACTTTAGATCATCAGTTGTCGGCTGTGACCAGGGGGGCGTTTGCCCAGGTTCACCTGGTGCACCAATTGCGTCCCTACCTGAACCGGGAGGATCTTACAACAGTCACTCATGCCCTCGTGACCTCAAGACTGGACTACTGCAATGTGCTCTACATGGGGCAGCCCTTGAAGAGTGTTCAGAGACTCCAGCTGGTCCAGAATGCAGCCGCGCGAGCGATTGTGGGTGCACCCCGGTACATCCACGTTACACCTATCCTCCGCGAGCTGCACTGGCTACCTATTGGTCTCCGGATACGCTTCAGGGTGCTAGTTATTATTTATAAAGCCCTACATGGTATTGGACCTGGGTACTTGAGAGACCGCCTTCTGCCGATTACCTCCCACAGACCCATTCGATCCCTCAGATTAGGCCTCCTCCGTATTCCATCTGCCAGCCAATGTCGGCTGGCGACTACTCGGAGAAGGGCCTTCTCTGTGGCTGCCCCGGCCCTTTGGAACGAGCTCCCCATGGAGATTCGGACCCTCTCCACCCTTCAGGCCTTCCGGACGGCCATGAAGACCTGGCTGTCCCAGCAAGCCTGGGGTTGAGTTTCCCCCCCCCCTACTCGAAATTGCTGTGTCTGTTGTGCTTTTAAACTGTTCGTATTGTCTAATTGTCTTTGTCTTACTTTTTGTAATTTCCCCTCCCTTGGTTTTGTTCAGCCGCCCTGAGTCCCTTCGGGGAATAGGGCGGCCTACAAATTGAATAAACTCCAACTCCAACTTCTCCCAAAGAAAGAACACTAGCAGAGCAGGGGTGAAATACTACCGGTTCGGACCTGTTCACCCAAACTGGTAGCAAAGATGCCAGCTGTTCGCTGATGAAATAAATGTCCTTCTGGGTTCGGCTCCAAGTGGGGAAAAAGACACTGGAGACATGGAGGCTGCTTGGAAAGATGGTTTATTGGTGGACAGGACCACATGGCTAGAGCCCTGAACAGAAAAGGTGGTCACATGCTTCAATGTTGGTGGAAAAGAAGGGCTGAGGGAGGGGCTTGCTAGGCTTTTTATAACCGGTTCAGTCCCACCTCTCTGTTTCCTGTTCCTGTGTAAGAAATGTATTCTGATTGGTTGTCAGACTCCCATGGGTCATACAGGAGCAACTCTCTAGGCTGTGTTTTGAATCCAGGTTTGGTTGAGTTCTCACATGCCATCTGGTGAGTTGGGGCCAATATTATCATGCTTTAATCCCATCCTCCTGGAGCTGCAGTGGAGAAGTCTTTATTATGTAAAGGGACTAGCTTGGCCTTCTTAGTGGCCCATTGACAAAGTGGGGAAGGGCAGGAAGCTACAGGGAGCTATTCTGTCTTTTAAAACATGTTTCCTTCTTTTCACATCTAGAGAAATATTCTGCCTTTTCAATATTTCCTAGGATATTTCATTTTTCTGGGAGATGGCTGGGTGATAACTTCCTACATCACCCAAACTGGTAGTAAAAAAAATGCCACCGGTTCGGACAAACAGGTTTTTCCAATGATCAGCTGTGGCCTGCGATTTATATTAGCTAGAAAGCAGGATTTCCTGCTTTCTAGCTAATCTAAATCGCATGGCACAGTGGATTCTCCCCTCCAACTCGCTGTTGACTTACCTTATTGTTCGCTTATTCACTTGCCAGTCGTGCTCGGTAGCAGGCTCCGCCCACCTGCACTTTGGGTATCACTTTGATGCTCTGCACACACCTGCGCTAATACACCTGCAGTAGCAAATGTAAGTGGATTTCACACCTGTAGCAGAGCCATGTTGACATATGTTGGCCTACAGCAAAAGTATTAACATAAAACATTTACATCCTCCTACATCATAATATGCATTATATCAGGAATTAATATATAGAATGGCTCATTATGGTTTAGCCATAGCCCAGTTGAAATGTCAGACTAATCCTCACCCATAGGGTGAAATATAAGTAAAGGTGATTAAGTTGCAACTCAGTTAAAAATTCATCTCCATTATTAAATGCCAACTGTTATTGTCAATTGTCTCATGCTGTACCTTTTGCTATTCATAATTAAGACTCCATGACAAGCTTCACAATATAAATTGATTAGATAATCAATGGATAATTCACTGATGTATCATCACATTGATATTTCTGGACTGCATTCTTATTATTTAAATACTTCCCTGATGTTTCATTTTAATTGCAGACCTTGTATCAAGGCATTACAAAGGAAATCTATTACACTCAAAGACAGTTTTCCCAATCTGGAAAATATGGTGTGGGTGTCTTTATTAATGCATTAAAGCAACAAGAAGACAAAGTAAATTTCAACTAAAGATTGGTAGAAGTTGTTTCTTTCCATGGAGCAGTGATGGGATTCAGCCAGTTCGCACCACTTTGGGAGAACCGGTTGTTAACTTTCTGAGCAGTTTGGTGAACTGGTTGTTGAAAGAAATCATTAGGGAAGAGAACGGGTTAAATTATTTGAATTCCACCACTGCCATGGACTCATTGAAATCTATTAAAGTAACCTGTTCTAAAGATAATCGTAGTCATGTTATATAAAGGTTCATGTTTTTCATAGATCCTACTAACGTGCAGTAATGTAAATAATAAATAGATGTTTCTTTTTGGTGTCTATATTAGAGGGAGAATGTTTGTTTGCTTATGATTGGTAAGCAGCCTCCATGTCTCCAGTGTCTTTTTCCCCACTCGGAGCTGAACCCAGAAGGACATTTCTTTCATCAGTTAGAAATATGTCAGCCTCTTTGATGTGGGCTATCTAAACACTGATGACGTTACCTAGTTTGGGTAATGAAACGTCTGCAAGACAACAAAGCAAGCTCACAGAGCACCAAGCACCCCTCATTCCAACTCTGAGCTACTAATATTATCCTTTATTGATAGGGAAGAAGGTAAGGGAGGAATATCGGACACCCCCCCCCCCAAAAAACCCCAATCCTATTATTTCTTTGAATGAAAATCAAACTGCTGGCAGTTCTCTTTCCCGAAATTCTGTAAGAAAATCGCTCGTTCCAGGTGAAATTAGATTATGGGTAGTTGGGCTTGCCAGAGATGATGGTAGTTGTAGTCCAGGAAAATTGAAGATCACAAAAATAAAAAATCCCTTAGCCAGCCTCTCCTCCCAGATCAAACCCTTTTCAAATTGTCATATTTTTGTCATATTTAGGCTTTAAAAGTAGGTCTCTTGTTTATTTGGTTTCCAGAAACTTCAGCATGTTTCTCGGGTGGCTGACAAAATTATATGATAGCTTTATTAATTAGCCTATAGGCCACATATCACCAATAAAATCTTATACAAACAATTTAAAATAAAAGTAAGGTAAAATACAATAGTTATAGGGTAAAATACAATTTAATACATAAATATATAAAATAGAATAAAATGACATAAGTTGGTGCGCCCCTATCCACCACGCTTTGCACAGAGTGGGGAAGGAAGTGGGGAAGGGGGAGAAGAGAAGCAGCTTCGTTCATATGTTTACATGGAACCGTGAAAATGACGCGATCTCATTTTCGTGCAACCCAGCCTGGCTTTGCTTTCGGTTATAGAAGCGGCACCCAGCGGGAGGTGGTGGAGGAGGACTCGCTCGAATGGCGGCTAAGGTCCTGCCGGGCGTCCGTTCAAAGGAAGAAGCCTCACCTGAAGTCTTCTGCGATGTTTCTCTGTTTCCTCTTTTAATTTAAGAGAAGCTGGGCAGAAAAAAAGCCATTACCAGGAGTGGGGTTCGAACCCACGCGGACATGCGTCCATTGGATCTTAAGTCCAACGCCTTAACCACTCGGCCATCCTGGTACGGTTGTAAGCGCAATCAGCAGGCACTCTTACATAGAGCGAGCAGCTGGGTCACCGTCTCCTCTCTTTTTTTGCTTGCTCCTGTCAAGCTACGGCGGGCCCCGCCTGAGTGGAACTTACGAGCGAGGGGAAAGATTTAACCGCGCTCGGCTACTTCTTCCTTCTCTTCTCTCTCCGCCCGCTCTAAGCGTTCTTTACTCAGCGCGCGGGAGGGCGCAGAAAGAGAGGAAAGTACAACCCGGATTTCAAGGGAATAAAAAGGCGCGCGAGCGGTCGGAAGTAGCCTCCTTCAAGTACCTTCCTCAAGCAAAGTAGAATCTTTAGCAGATTTGGCGAAAGCAGATTTTTTAAAAAGCTACAACCTTCCTTCGCTGCCAAGCAAGTCGCACAACCGTGCTCTGCCGCCGAAGGAAGGCTGGGCTGATTACATGGCCAGTGACGTAGTGAAATGTTTGAGTTCACACATTGTATAAAGCCCAGGTTTGTTTTGAAAGACTGTGCCACCCCTGGCTGGCTTGGGCACAGCAAGCTAAACTAAAGTTGGTTTAGTGATGGTTTGAATGAAACTCCGCCTGGCTGAGTTGAGACAGTTAAGGTGAGACACATCCCATGATGGCATAAGAGAATCTGTGAAGCTTTGGTGACTTCTGGAAGAAGTCTTTTCCTGAACCTAATCTAGTCCACCTTGCTTTCATGATTCTTACTTGAGGAGGTGTTTATTCTTCCCTTCCCACCTTTTTGATAATAGATATATTAGAGGCTGTACTGTACAGGTAATCCTCAAAACCATTCCTTTAGTGATTGTTCAAAATGCACTGTAAAAAGTGATGTATGACCAGTTTTCACACAACTGTATAGCAGCACCCCCAGCGTGATCAAAATTCCAGCACAGGAATAAAATTAGGGAAAATATTAAAACATAAATTGCTTATAGAATGAATAAAAATAATAGATTGGAACTTTATAGATGTTAGGTATTTTTCTTTCAATGTATATTTAAACAATGTAACAGGACTATATAATTTGATTAATGTGATAATCAAGAATGTTAATATGAATTGGATCAACATGAATGATATCTAGTTAAATTTATTCATACTGTTATTGTGAATTGGATTAAAATGGAAAAATGGATGAGAACTGAAGTACTAAAGAGATGTATAAATAATATGAGGATTATATAAACTTGATAAATGTGATAGAGATTATTAACAATGTAGCGTGAATTGGATAAATATAAATGAAACTTAGTTAAATTTGTCATATATAATAGAGAAATGTTTAGATAGAACAAGGAAGATATAGATGAAGGTAAAGATGAGTTAGGCATTTTAAAAATATATATATATTTGAACAATATAATAAGGATTACATACATTTGAGAAATGTGATAGAGATTACTACTATTGTTATTGTGAATTGGATTAATATGAATGATACCCAGAACTCTGTTCACAGACAATATAAATGTATAATTTTTAAAAATAATTAATTTCTTCTATGCTCTCTTAATTTGTTTTCTTGGGTTATACAGGATACTCTCAAGAATCTTCTCCAACACCAAATTCAGAAGCGCTAGTATTCTTTTTATCCTGCATTTTCGGTGTTTTCTTTTTTCTTTTTTTCATACCTAGCTCTGTGCAGTTCTGATCTTAGAGACACATTAGGCCATCTGAGTATCTTTTCTTTTCTAAGGATTGCCTGTGAAGTTTGATTAATATTATTCAGTCGTAGACTGCATTAAATCTAAGTAGTGCCGTGATGACGAATCTATGGCACGCGTGCCAGAAGTGCCATGCACAGCCCTCTCTCTGGGCATGCACGCTGTCGCCAGCTACTCTTCTGGTTTCCAGCACCAGCCACCTTGTATTTGGGTTTCCAGCAAGTGCAAAGACCAGCTGGCTGACACGCATGTGCACGCTGGGAATCCAAAGACTAGGTAGACGGCACGCACATGCACACCAGCAAGCTTGTCTTTGTGTTTCCGATGCTCCAGTACATGCACGCACGTTCCGGTTTGGGCACTTGGTGCTGAAAAGGTTCACCATCACTGAAGTAGTGTCTTTGCTATAACCTTATGAAAGCAATGCTGTTCCTTCTTTCTTTTTCATGTAATGAGTAGTATCCAATTTATCCAATTCAGTGTATTGATGCCTAGTATCTCAATATACGATCCATTTTGTCTCTGAGTTGAATTTTCCATGTTCATACTTCTTACGTCCCACGTTCGCTCTGTAATTCTTTCTTTGCAACTTTGGTTTTCTTTCTCTGCATGGTAACATTAGCAACCAGATGCCAGGAAGGCTTTAGTAGACCTGCATCATATTAGTACTCCAAAAGATCCTCAGCTCCTCTAGTAGCATGTAGTATATCATTTGACCTGACAGGCCCATCACCTGGCACTATCAGTAATTTCATTTATTTATTTATTTAAATTTATTGGCCACCCAACTCCAATTTTGTAGTGTCTATTTGTGGGGGGTTTCTTGGTAAAATACAGAAGTGATTTACCATTGTCTTCTTCTATACAATGCGAAATGATGGTTTAGCTGCTGTCACTAATAGGATCATCTTCCTCCAATATTCTCCTATATTGCTGGACATAGTAATGCAAACATGCTCATAACTTAAGAAATTATTGTGCCTAGTTTCATTGTTTTTTCTTAGGGATTACCTTATTCATTATTAACTACTTTGAACTATCATAAGAACAGTCCTATTGTATCAGACATTTGGTTTCTTACACTAACCAACCCAGTGACGTGTGGTGACCTTCATGGCCAGTGATGCAAGCGCGAAAGCCCCGCCGCAGCGTCCATCATAGAGCGGGTCCCGGTCCCACTCTATGGTGGACGTGGCGCGGGGACTTTAAAGCCCTGCCGCCAGGGCCCTCTCCCGGCCGGGCTCTTCCCTCTCGCTCTTCATCTTGATGATGTTGCTGCACAGACGGACAGAGGTAGCCAGAGCGGCGCTGAAGCGGTCTAGGCGGGCAAAGCAGCGAGTGAGCGAGCGATGGGGGATCAGGCAGCCTGATCCCCGCTTGCTTGCTCGCTGGGAGGTGCAGAGAAGAGCGCGAAGTCCAGCGAACGCAGGAATGCAAAAATGAATGCAAGGGGAGTGAAGGAAACCGCCTGGGTCTCCGCTCCCTGCCTCACCTGTCTGGAGCCACCAAAAGCTTTAGATTCTGGTGACGGTGCTGGTTTCCCGCCACTTTGGCATCCCTGAAAGGCGACTCTGCATTCTCCCTTTCCTTCGCCCCTCCTCTCTTCAAAAGCCCCCCCCCCCCCGACAGCAGCTATATTCATGGCCGGCCCGGAAGGCATGCCGGCACTTTAAAGTAAATACCGCCTTGGCCCGCCATAGAGCGAAACATGTCCTGGTTTGTGGACGGGAGGCACGCTGGCACTTTAAAGTGCATGCCGTCCAGCCACAAACCAGGACATGTTTTGCTGTATGGCGGGGCCGAGGCGGCATGCACTTTAAAGTGTCGGCAAAGTGCATGCCGCCTCGGCCCGCCATACAGCAAAACATGTCCTGGTTTGTGGCCGGGCGGCATGCACTTTAAAGTGCCAGCGTTCCTCCCGTCCACAAGCCAGGACATGTTTTGCTCTATGACGGGCTGAGGCGGCATGGCTTTAAAAAATAATAAATAATAAATAAAAATAAATGTGTCAGCCCGTGTGCCAGCAGAGGCGGGTAAAACACACACACACACACACACACACACACACACACACAATAAAAACAAATTACAATTACTTACATTACAAATAATTTTGAATCCCCCCCTCCCTCCGTCCGATCCACATATCTTTTCCAGCTGTGGATTTCAACTCTCCTCTTATTCGCCCGCCATGATGAAAGTGTAAAAAATTATATAAAAAAGCAACTTACTTAGGCAAGCCTGCCAAGGCATGATTTGCTGCTCCCAGATCAGGAGGCGGGAGAATCACATGCCTCCTTTGCATACGGAATTTTTCGCCTTTTTTCTTTTCCTCATGAGACTGGTGAGGCCCCGCCTCCCCTGCCTCCCCTGACTGCAGGTCCCTGAACCAACCACATCTGGTTCTCCAATCAGTTCTTAAAGTGAAAGAACTACAAATAAGTGAAATACGAATGTATCTAAAAATAAGTAGAGCATAATCTAATGGAAATACTGATACAAACACAAATAAAATATATGGAGGTGAGTAAAACTTTCCACTCTGTAAGCAAGAAGCCACAGCTGATTCCAGCTTTTGCTTCTGTATCCGATGTAAAGATTGCTATTTTAATTCTGGCTGCAGGCTGTTGTCCCCTCTCCCATCCCCCAATTATCTAATATAACTTGTGACTCGGCAGTTAGGAAATGGCCCTAAAAACCTCAAAGAGCTTTAAATATCAACAGATGGTTTTATGCTACTTTGTATGGTAATGTGACACTTCAGAATTAAATTTACCTTCAGTTTTAACACTTTTTAGTTGAAGTGACAGAGTTCAAATCAAATGATGGATAGAGCATGAATGCTTATTATGTACATTTTTAAAAAAATGACAAACAGCAACAGGTCTATAGTTACAGGCCACTTCCTGAGGTTCAACTTCCAATGCAAATAGTAGGCAGGATAAAATATCTCCACAGTGAATTTTCTATACGCAGAGGGGGGAGGATTAAGCCCTCTTCCATCACATGCATACTCCAATTTTCTGAGCTGCTCATTGAAATTTTAAAAAATGCATACAAAATGCATTTTTGCAGTTATCGATACATTTAAAAAATGAGAATGTCAACCATTCAGTGGATTGTGTAGCTGTTAAGCTACAGTTTAGAAAACTTAAATTAGTTCACATTTCTACTAGACTAGAAGTTTCTCAGCCTTGACAAGTTTAAAATCGGTGGACTTCACCTCCCAGCATTCCCCAGGCAGCCTGCCTGCTGAGAAATCCTGGGAGATGAAGTCCATCAGTGGTGAGTTTCCATTTTTTTTATTACCAGTTCATTCATATGTGTATGCAACACTTCTGCACATACGCAGAAGCGTCCAGGCAGATGAGCAGAGCCACCTGCCGTTCATCCGGCTGCATGGGCAATATGCTTGGAATTGCATCACATGCTTTCTGCAGAAATCAGAAAGTCAGAACCAAAGATGATGGGGGGCACTTATTTACTTTTTTTTCTAACATCTTTTGATATCTGATACCTCTTTTCCTTTCTTTTTTCCTTCTACATTCAAGAGGCTATCAGATAACTTTTCTAAAGGTCAAACATAATTAGTTGAAAGAACTCTGGAAGTGATGTTGGCCCACATGAAATTAAATCAATTCAGTCAATCAATCAATTCAGTTTATTGCATTTCATAGACTAGTACAAATGATAAACAAAATAAAGTTTAAGACAGAATTAAAAACCAGTTAACTAATACCTGTAAGAGGGATCTAGGATGTTGAGGATGTTGACTATATTAAAGTATAATGTAAACATTAAAATTATGAAATTAAGTCAAAGATTGAAGGTGGCTATAGGACCCCATGTTTTTCAGCCCTAAGATACAAGAACAATGAGATACAAATGTAACATACATATATGACTCTATTAGTCATATTTTTATTCCATCTGTGAATTATTTCAATAAGAAAGTGACAAAAAAGAAGCAAACTTGGGCAATCACAGAAGTCATTTCAAATCATTTCCCAATTGCTAAGAGTTTCTTAAAGTGCATGTCTTTTTTGTTCTGTGGTCTGCATTTTATAGTCTTTGTGACTTTGTGAAGGTTAATAGAGCCAGGATAATTTTCTGTTACAGTAATCCCCTTTGGGAATGACACATATTGATTTGTTTGACAGATAAATTAGATCTAATCCTTCCTTAAGGAGAACAACACAATTGTGTGTGGCCTTCAGGTTCTGTGGATAGAGTCCAGGAAAAACAAAGTAGTGTTTATTATGTTATTTTTTTACTTGGGTGATACAAAACCACTGCATTTCAGAGAAGGTTACCAAGCAGATTTGTGCAAAATCAGCTAAGAATGCTAAGAATAAAGACACAACTTTTTATATAAGGAAATAAATGACAGCATAGACAAAAGCAGTAGATCGGGGGGGGGGGGGGTGTCAAAAAATCAAGATGACCCATCTTTGTGTATTTATGCAACATCCATGTGTCTGCAACATAAGCAGGGGTCTTGATTGTGCCACTGTGACCATTACTGTATTGACTTTTTATCCCAATACAGTGTCTGTGTGAAAAACACACTGGCTTATATACAAACATTGATTGGATTGATGCATAATTCTAAATATCATATGCTTAGTTCTAATTATTTCTCTTTCTCTAATAAACCATGATTATGATTTTTGACTTACCACAGTGTGAATCTTTCTTTGAAAATGGCAGTGTTTGTGTTTGTGTAACATGTATGCCTCAAGCTTCACATGTTGTTCCTGCAAACCAATTATGGTAACTGCTATAGAGAGATCATGTCTGGGCTTTAACAGTGGTGAGTTGCTCTTACCGTCGCTACTGATACGCTGCTCGCGGTCTGTTCGTGCACGCCCTGGACGTGCGCAATCCACCGCCCCTGTGTCAACCAGCTGCTTGTTGGGGCTCGTGCAGGAGCTGCATACTGCATTTCCCATAAAAACAGATATAGAGCACAGGCGGGCGGGTCGGCCACATGAGCCACCGTACTGGTATGCTCTCAGCTGCTCCCGGCCATTACCGATACAGCCGTACCGGGTCGTACCTGCAGCAACCCACCACTGGGCTTTAAGCATGATTAAACAGCTGCAGACTG
The DNA here is from genome assembly GCF_009769535.1 of Thamnophis elegans. Taxonomy (NCBI): domain Eukaryota; kingdom Metazoa; phylum Chordata; class Lepidosauria; order Squamata; family Natricidae; genus Thamnophis; species Thamnophis elegans. Next base: position 50,091,182 of record NC_045544.1, on the reverse strand, counting down.
CTGGGGAAATAAGACTGGTTCCATCATTTCTGAACTCCCAAAAGCCCTTCAAGATTTCGTTATGCCAGCTAGCCTAAGGAATCCAGGGGACTGGAGAACTAGTGAAGTAGCTTCATTATTGCTATTATTGTTCTTGTTAGCATCCCTTTGCCTACTATTTCTGGTCTTAGCTTTGTTTTTATATGTTTAATGTTTGATGATGATGATGATTTGGGGTATCTATTGTTTAAGCTTTGTTATTTGCTGGCCAGAGTTACATGTTTTGTGAGATGGGTGGCTATATTAATTGGCTAGATAGATAAATAGTCACCTTGTAGGGGGAGATGGGCAGCATAAAAATGTAATTAATAGTCCTGCCACAATTTACAGAAACTAAGCATTCCATGCAAACACGATGCCCCAATTCATTCATTTTATTCACATCTGATACAATTTCACAGCTTCATATATCTTCATGTATGCATACTGAATCCTGTTTTTATATACATCTCTCTTCCCTTGATTAGAGGAAAGTACTTACTCAGTCAAAGGGGCAAGGCGGAAGTACAGCTCTCTTGTCATTCCCTTAGCTGAAGCAATTTTACTTTTCTTTTATGTAATTCTAAAATGTGAAATGGACTGATTTTGTGTTTGCAAGCCAAAATGAAGAAATAATATATGTATGTTTTATTACTACACACACTGAATTTCAGATATGATACAGAATACACATTCAGACCAAGACCTGGTTCAGTTATCAAACTGGCTGACAATATGGTTTGTTTGTAACTTAATCTCTTACTCAAACCCAGCCACATGTGCTTTGTTCTAAGTAAAACATGTCTTAGTCATTGCATAAATTCATCTCAGTGTGAACACACACATTATATGGAATAATGGCTTAACCAAGGCCTACAGAAGAAATCACAAATGGTTCGGTTGACACAATATGCAAAAAACTAAACAAACAATTTAGCAAAATATGTTAATAAGATCCTGTGTGCTACAATGTGGGCAGCTAATAGATCTCTGGAGGATTTTTACAGATCAGCAAGAATTTCTGACTCATTACTTAATCAGCAGCTATATAGCCCCCACAATCTTTCCATTTAAATAGTGTATTACTGCTGAAATGAATAAAGGGTGGGGGCAGAGAAAAGTAATTAAGCATGTGTGGAAGGAGAGATATGCATTTCCTTCAACATCATTATTTATTGGTTAATGGATGTTAGTGTTTCAGTTAAAAAAACAAATTGGATCCACAGATGCCTACCCCGCTATTCTTCTAGAGAATTCATAACCCAAAGATGTATAGTTTAAGATGATAGTAATTATCATAATGACAACAAATGTTTTGCTCTGAATCTGATTTTCTCAAATGTAAGAGAGAGTAAGACTCTCATTTCTAATGTTTTGTTCATCTATTTAACAGAAAAGCATAAATTTCAGTAACAGACCTCTTTGAAAAAATCATTGTTTAAAAATGGTGATTATTCATTTTAAAAAAGAAGATGCAAGCATATAAATGAAAAACGTATCAGTTTTTTGAAAAATATTTTAATTAGTGATTTAGTTATCATAAACTTACAAAATACTGCAACCCAATTTACATTACTTATTTACATTTGTCTGAAGAAACATGATACACCAAAAACATGAATTTCACAGTCAAGTCTCAGACTTATGAACTGAATCTTTTTTTAAGCTGATCTTTCAACAATTAAATGAAGGAGGCTCTTGGTTTCAACTTTTTCTGCTCTGATTATCCTAAAAAAACAGACAGATAAACTACCACGACTAAAACAAACCTTAAGCATGGAAGATATATTGCTTTGGATGTTTTAACCCATGTTTGGCTTAATGGGTTAATGTAATTTTTCTAATCTCCCCTACACCCCAGCCAATATAGAGATGAAAGCATCCCTTTTGCTTCTTCAGACACAGATTGCTAAAATTCAGACAAAGGCTAAAGAATGAATCAAATCCTAGCTCCTTTAGGGATCTGCTGAGGCCATCAAAGGGATGCTAGCAGGTTGCAGGCAGTCCCCTGGCTGCACATTTTGCATGCCAACACAAGAAACCACCACGCAATTTCACAATGTCTAATTTCTGATCCCCTCTATCTGTCATTCCTGTAAGACTTCCAGACTGCTCTTAGCTCCAGAGATAACAGCTCCAATCTAACTTTGACATATTGTGTAAATGAAACCTCATTTTCAAATGTTGGGGATTGTACTTTGGTTCCATTATCAACAGGTTTCTCCCTGACAGTCTAAACTATGGGGTAAAAAGCAAAGGACTTTATATAATAATTAGAATAAATATTTTTCTCATTTAATTTTATAACAATGCATTTTAGAAATGTATACTTATAGTAAATAACCTTATAGTAAATCTTATAGCAAAACTCTAAACTCAATTATGACTGCCAGATGTCTAAACCGCATTAGCCATGTAATACAGTTTATATATAATTTATAATTAGGGTTCATAATTTATTCCATATTTATTTTCTCCAAGAAAAAAAACTGGCAATTGCAATTGCTTCCTTAAAATCCATAGGATGTATTTATTTGGAAATAATTTATTACCCACCTCATCAAAATTTCCCATGGTTTTACATAGGTTCTGGTATGCCTTTCATTTTGGTAGCAATATGGGGGTTGGTAATCTTGTTTCTTATTACTTAAGTTGAATTATATGAGTGGGTAGGAATCTGTGGTCCTTTAGATGTTTTCAGACTCTAATTTCAATCCACCAGCATAGCTAATTGTCAAATATGATGTAGTCCAACAACATCTATGGAGTCATAGGTTCCCAACTTTGGTATGTATCATACTGCTACTATCCTTTGGTTTTCATAAGAAACATACACATATATAATTAATAAAAATATGATAACCATAAAGAGATGAGCACAAATTATAAGCATTCCCATAACACTGATTTGGGGCTTGAAGACGACAGTTAGCCTTTAAGGCACGATAAACAGCAGCAAAGGATTGTTCGGCAGGGATGTTTTCTCCGGTATTCAAGTGCTCTCCTCACTTCGTCTTTAGCTTCCCCAACATATTCTTGGACATTCTGCATGTTGAACGCAATGACATCAAAGGTGTCAGCCTGCTCTTCCACCAGCAATGCCACCTGTAGGAAAAGTTCATGGACCTCTTTGATTCGAGATTCAAGTTTCATCAGCTCTTTGTGCCGGGTTTCTATCTCATTCAAGGCCGAGCGAGCTCCTTTTGTGTCAGACAGCAAGTTCTCAGAGAAGACATCCCATCGGCCTTGCTCAATTATGTCCTCTATCTGGTTTCCAGACACTTCTTTGCCCATGATTTCCAGCTGCCGCTGAATCCTAACTTTGCAATTGTCCCGCTCCTTCATCTCAGTTTCATTGTAATTAAACATGGCTTCCTGAAAAGCATGCATGAGATCGACATAATGGTCCTTGCACACACGGGTTACAATTGCGTTTTCACCATATTTTGTTTCTGCATCTTCACTCAGGTCTCTCAGAACCTGAAGTTTTCTGTGGATCTCTTCCCCACGGGCCTTAATGTCCTTTGCTATGGTGTTTGTGTCTCGCTTTATGCTACTGAAACGACGAATGGATGTCAGGAAGCGACTGTTTTGCTTGCGCAAGCGTCTCACATCTTCCTTCAGATGGTGATTGTTTGTTCGAATCTCTTGAATGTTTTTGTAAAGATTTGCTACGGCATGGTCGGTTTCAAAAAAAAGCGTTTCGTGAGGTCTTTGGAAGTCATCCTCGGCATCTCCAGTATGTTGGCTGTACAGCCTAGATAATTCATAAAACTCCAAGAGTCTGTCTCTCATTTTTGTCCTAGGATGAAAAAGCAAATAAGTCAGATAGCAGTGATGAAGACAGTTTTCTTTTAATTACCATATATGCATTGAAGTTTGATATACCACATATTTCCTTATTAATCAGACATATTCCATATTACTGTATTTTTCAGAGTATAAGATGCACCTATTTCTCTCAAAAAGAGAGTGAAAATCTGGATGCATCTTAAACACTGAATACAGCATTTTTGGCCTCCCAAAACCTCTTCACCAAAATGGCCGTGCAAAGCCTTTAGGAGGCTTCCAGAGTGCTCCTGGGAGCTGGGGAGGGCAAAAATGAGAGAAAAACAGGCTGGTTTTGTTCGCTTTTGCCCCCCCCCAGCCCCCAGGAGCACTCTGGAAGCCTCCTAAAGGCTATGCATGCCCCTTATTTGACAAAAATGGGCACAGGCTGTTTTTTGCTCATTTCTGCACTTTCCCAGCCCCCCAGTAGCTGTCTACAAGCCTCCTAAAGGCTATGTATACCCTTTTTTCTTTTGACAAAAAACAGGCCCATTTTCGGGAGGTCTGCAGAGTGCAAAAACCTTTTTTTTAAATTTGCCTCTTCAAATATATTCTGGTGCATCTTATGCTCTGAAAAATACAGTAATCAGAAAAATACTATCTATCAGAAAGACACTAACTTTTTGATTAATTACTGAGTTTCAGGAATCCCTTTTTCCTATTGATAAATTAGAATATTTATAGATCCACTTTGTATAAGTAGGAAATATTTAACTCAACCTTTCCCTTTCTAAGGCCCTCCAAGTATGAATTTAGAGTATTCTTACTGAATAACTATTCATAGGTATTCGTAGAGGTATACTAGGCTGAGAAATAATGTCAATCACAGAAATGTACATTGCTATTCAAATAGAAAACAAAACTGATGTATATAGAAACCAAGAGATTTTCTGTACATTAATTCTGTACAAAAGCAGAATTTCCCATATGAAATTTAAAGCAAAAACCTGGGGAAAATCTTAATGATATTGGAGTTATTTTAAGAAGATTCTCCAGGCGATATTTTTGCTATTTGTTCAGTTTCTAACTACATCAAAAGAACTGATCTCATAAACTTGTCTACTTACTGTTTTATGTCCACTTTTAAAAAGTCAGTCAAATATTTAAGATATTACTTCTTACTTATCATCCAAGGCCTTCCACTATTTCATTTATTCATTAAACTTTTATTCATTTGAATATTCAGCTCTGAAAAATAAGCTGGGCTGAGAGAATAGTAAATGGATCAGTTTAAATTTTGGGCTGGACTTCAGGTTCTGTCTTACCTTAGCACTACATTCAGTCCACTACAATAGACTGCTTCTCTTGGACACCAAGTGGCAGCTGGAAAATAAATACTTCCATCTGGTCAGAGTTTGAGTTTATAAAGATAATAGCCACAAGCTCAAACCTCTTATACATGAACCCATAACCCAGAATTAATTTATTAAGAGGCCATTAAATATGCTAATGATTTACTGAAGAAATTCCCACACTTTTCAGCTTTTGACCGCTTCATGAAATTCCACATTGTTCGTTGAACTCCATGCTACTTTAAGTAATAGTACTATGACTAATAATAACTTTGAATAGTCACATCAGAGGTGGGTTCCTCCCGGTTCGCACCGGTTCGCACGAACCGGATCGTCGGTGAACCCGGAAGTAATTAACTTCCGGAACGCCGGTACCACTCCTGGCCCCTGTCGCTGGGTGCCTGCAGGGTTTTTCTTTTTAAAAAACGCCTCTCCGGATGATCTTGAAAACCTGCAAGGTTGCTTTGGAAGGGGACAAATGGGTAGCATTTCCCCCTGCCCCCCTCCCTGGGAGCCTGCAGCCTTAAAGCAAGCCTTTGCACAGTAAAGAAAATCTCACGAGTGAGAGTTCTTAATTGCCTTTACTGTGCAAGTTGTGGAAGCTTCCAAGGCTGCAGGCAACCAGAGATGGGGTGGGGGAATGCTGCCTGTCTTCCCCCTCCCAAAGCAACCTCGCAGGTTTTCAAGATCGTCTGCAGAGGCATTTTTAAAAAGAAAACAGTCTTCTTGGGAGGGGGAATGGGCTGCACTCAGAGGAGCCGGCGGGTTGCGCTCCTGGTTCTGGGGATTCCCCCCCCCAAAAAAAAGACCATCTGCCCATCTCTCCAAATCTTGTGGCTTTTCAATAGCAATAGCAATAGCAATAGCAGTTAGACTTATATAGCACTTCATAGGGCTTTCAGCCCTCTCTAAGCGGTTTACAGAGTCAGCATATCGCCCCCACAGTCTGGGTCCTCATTTCACCCACCTCGGAAGGATGGAAGACTGAGTCAACCTTGAGCCGGTGAGATTAGAACCGCTGAACTGCAGATAACAGTCAGCTGTAGTGGCCTTCAGTACTGCACCCTAACCACTGCACCACCTCGGCTCTTTTCAGGATTTTCCTTTTAAAAAACGCCTCTCCGGATGATCTTGAAAACCTACAAGGTTGCTTTGGAAGGGGACAGATGGGCAGCATTTCCCCCTGCCCCCCTCCCTGGGAGCCTGCAGCCTTAAAGCAAGCCTTTGCACAGTAAAGAAAATCTCACGAGCGAGAGAAGTTCTTAATTGCCTTTACTGTGCAAGTTCCGGAAGCTTCCGAGGCTGCAGGCAACCAGAGATGGGGTGGGGGAATGCTGCCTGTCTTCCCCCTCCCAAAGCAACCTTGCAGGTTTTTAAGATCGTCTGCAGAGGCGTTTTTAAAAAGAAAACGTTCTTCTTGGAAGGGGGAATGGGCTGCACTCAGAGGAGCCGGCGCTTGGGGCACCCTGAAACAACGCATCCCCGCCGCCTCATTCTACTCAGCAAGCAGGGACATCCCATCTGTGCCCGCTTCTGCTGCCGCCACCTCCGCTCCCAAATGCAACTGTCAGCTGTGAGCAGGTGCCTAAAGCTGCTGCTTGCAGTCATTTACGGCTGCAGATAGATTGTGCCTGTAGCGGGAAGCTCTTCGCCCTGTGAGAACTCCTCTCCAGCACTCCTAGTTTGGTAACATCATCAGTGCTAGAAGGGAGTGGGGTTGGGGGGGGAAGGAGGAGAAAGGACAAAAAAGAAAAATATAAGGAGGGAGAGGACTGTGGGGTCCTTTGGTGTTCTCTGAACGTGGTAGTTTTTAATTATTTTAGGGAATTTTTATTTATTTATTGTTTATAGAATGTTATTACAAGAAATGTTATTCCTTTTTGCAAATGTTTTATTTGTGATGCAATATGTTGCTTTTAAGTGTTCAGACCAGGTTTATGTGTCTCAAAGTGGCTGCTTTTCTATGGGCAGGCCAGGTTTGTTGCAAGGCAGTGTGTTTCACCCTCCTTGTTTAGGTAATTCTGAGGTGGTTGATGGTTCTGTGAGCGCCTGTCCTTTATAATTTTCCACATTGCCTTGATTGTTTTTATTCCAGTGACTTTGTCTTTCCTGTCCTTAGGCTTAGGAAAAAAAAAAACTGGTTTCATTGGCAGTCTTTTTTTTGGGGGGGGGGATTCTTATTTTTTTGGTGTTTTCCTAGCACTGTCATAGTTTGTGTGTGTGGGTGGGTGAGTGTGTAATGTCCCGCAGTTATCTACGCATTAATAATGATCTAGTAATATTAATAATATCTAATAATTAGTAATATCTAGTAATAACATTGTCTTGGCCACTCTCACCAGGTCACATGGGTGGCAGGCCACTCCCATCTGGTCACATGGGTGGCAAGCCACTCCCATCCGATCACATGGGCAGCAAGCCACTCCCACAAAGGAGGCCACGCCCACAGAGTAGGTTCAAACAATTTTTGAAACCCACCCCTGAGTCACATTGACCATTGGAAGTCAATATTGATCACTTTGGGGACCTTTACTTTACTGGGATTGTCATGCTAGTCAATCAGTCGAACATCATCTATGGGGTGAGGAGCATAGATGAATTAAAATGACAAAGATGCAAATATCTTCCATTAACCATTTTAAATCTTATCAGCTAAATCGATACTTAATCAGAGTACATTATTCCATGAAGCTTTATATATTTTTTGCACTTGAACCTGAAGCTCAGAGGTACAGCGGGTTTAAAGGATTAGGCACCTTTGCCCTGGGGATGCCCAGTTGGGGGCTCCTTTCATATGCCCAGCAGGAGCTAGAGTAAAGACAAGAACTCAACCCCACTCCTTGGGCAGGGGTGGGTTGCTGCTGGTTTTACTACCAGTTCGTAACCCGCACTGTGCATGCACATGCTGTTCAATGTAAATTGTCCTGCACGCATGCGCAGAGCAATTGACAGTGAACTGCACACGTGCAGTCACTAAAATCCAAAATGATGGCAGCCCAACAGCAGCAAGGGAACAGGTTTGGGGGCGTAGCAAGCCTGTGTAGTTGCCGGTTCTGCGACCCAGGCCTGACTTCCACTACTGGTTCAATCGAACCAGGCTGAACCAGCAGCCACCCACCTCTGCCCTTGGGCTGTCTCGGGTCTCGAACGTGGGCTTGCTAACCTCCCACCCAGCATCCTAACCATTTGTGGCACCACCCTCTTGTATGAAACCACCATACTGACTAAATTTGAACTATTTTATCTGCTGCTGAGTTGCAGCATAAATCCCTCCTTAGCATAATTTTGCTTTAAAACACAGCTTTTATTTAGTAATCTTATATACTAATTTTATTTCCTTTTTAAAATATTGACATGCTTGATAACTAGAGAGCAGATACAGCACCATAAATTAATCGCATCTACAGACTCATTAAACATTGTAGTAGTTAATAAATACACAATTTCACAATAAAGTTTTACTAATTAGATTATTTCAAATTTACCATTTCAGTAAAATGACTGTTTTAAAAATATTTATCCAACATTTGGCTTCTATTTTAGGTCAACCAAATACCCACCACTAATGTTTCATAAGAAAATGAAACATTACTGGTGGGTATTTTACTTTAAAGTAAAACCTTGTAATGAACAATAGCAGGGTGGAATTTGAGATTCGTATATATAGAGTACAAGAGGATCTAGGTATCCACAAATAAACTGTAAAGTTACTTCAAGTTGAGAGTAATGCTTCCATTTTTCCAGTCAAACTGCATTCCTTACTCTTACTACACTTTTTATGCTACCTCTACATTTGACATGTTACTCAAGAAACCTCTCTGTCCTTCCTGTCAGTATTCACAGGGTAACATGTTTCTTATTCTTTTGAAACAAGAATCAAGACATGTGCACTACTTTGAAAATGACCACTGTTACAGTAACAAGCAGGAAATTTGTCAGAGCAAGGCATTACAAATATACCTGGTGAGATTTCACCTCAAGTACTAAATACAGTTCAGAAGACCACCATTTAAGAAGGATTCAGACAAACTGGAACTACTTCACAGAAGGGCAACCAGGATGATTCAGGAGCTAGTAATTAAATCCTGTGGGGTGAAAAAGAATAAAAGCATTTCCAATGTTTAGCACCGAAGTTGAGAAGGATATGATAGCACTTTTTAAATACCTGAATATTGTATGATGCCAAGATAAGTTCCCAAATGAAAACCTTACCCCAAGTGAGTGAAACATTTTGGGTTAGGGTTGATTGGGTGGGTTTTTTTTTTCCATTTTTGGAATTATAAATGTCCTATAAAATGGGTGCCTGAAGATTTGTTGTAATTTAAAGCAGCCATTCCATCTCTTAAAATTCCTGAAATTTCCCCTCAAAAATGTATCGTAATTCTGCCCAATTTTGAATTGAATTCTTTGACATGAGATATTAAGCCTGATGTCAAACTAAGACAAGTTACACACTCACTGTATCTTAACTAGTCCTTTTAGCCAACAGATGGGAGTAGTTGGAACACTTTGTCCAGCTTTAGTTATGGGAGTGATTTTAACAATATTATTGTTTTATTGTCTTGTCAATGTTTTAATATGATTGGCCACTCAGGATTAAAATTGGGGGGAGAAGAGAAATAGCAATAAAGAATGAAAGCATTTCCAATGTTTAGCACTGAAGCTGAGAAGGATATGATAGTACTTCTTAAATACCTGAATATTGTATGAGGCCAAGACATGTTCCCAAGCATTCCAGATGATAGGGCAGAAAATCAGATTTAAATTACAGGAAGCAGATGCCAAAAGATTATTAGCAAAGCCTCCCTAATATAAGAGCAGCTGAAAGGTGGACCCAGAGAGTTGGTTCCTCTCATTGGATGTGTTCAAAAGAAGGTTAGACAACTATTTGCCAGGAATGCTAGTTGGAATCCAGCACTAAGCTCAAGATTTTCAACAAGACTCAATGGTGTAAAGCAGTGATTCTCAACCTTGGCAACTTTAAGATGTATGGACTGATTCTCAAGGTTCCATACATTTTAAAGTTGCTTATGTTGAGAAATGCTGGTCTAAACAACTCCCCTTCTAACTCTATGGGGCTATAATTCTGTAGACAGCTTATTTTCTATAACTGTAAAGACTGAAATCAAGGAATTTCTAATAAGATTCACCCTCAAGTCTTTGAGTTCATCCCATTCCAAAATACCGTAGTTGGTTGGGCCATTATGTAAATTCAATTTTACTTATACTTAAAATTATATATTTGATAGTTTCCTGTCAAGTGTTTAATGGTGTGCGTTTTTTGTCACAGTACAAATGGCAGTTTGAAAAGAGCTTCTAGAGGTCTGTGGGGGCTACGTAGATAGATGTGGTTTAGAAGAAAAACAAAAGGAAAGCTTCTACCATCCCCCCCTCTGTCTTTTATGAGATGGCACAATCCACAATACATCACGCATGTGATTAAATCCTAAATTCATAGGTAAACCACTGGCAGCCTGACTCATCAGCTAAAGGAAACATTGCTAATCACATATTCATGCAGGAACAACCCACAGTTCTTATACAACAGCCACAGTACACATTTTGGAAATTCGTGAGGATTATGTTGCCTTAACAATACAGCTACAAATATTTGAAAATTTTGTGCTGTCTGTGAATTGTTTCAGTGAGACAAGCTTCAAATGCACATGATAAACTTACAGTTTGCATTGACCTCCCAAAATTCAAAATCCAGGAACAATACAAAATTAGAATAGTTACAATTCTATCCATTTATTGTTCTTATTATATTTCTGTTTTTAAAAAGTGGATGCCCACCATGTGGATCTCTCTAATAATGTAATGAAAAGAACACTTTTTTGTAGAAATATAGAAGAGGTGCGGCTTATAGGATAAACAAGAGGAAAATCAACTAAAAAGAGAATTGATTAAAGCAGAAATGAGGGGGAAATCATGAATTCTCTCCTTCAAACTGACCTTTCACTAATCTCATCCCATCCTTTTCTACTGGGTCTTAGCTTGTATTCTATAAGATTTGGCATTAATTTAAATTGGAATTCACCAAAGTGGTCAATATCAAAAATTCTGTGAATGGCTGGAAGGGTCAAGGGGAATCAGTAAATGTATGGTAATAGAAGCAAACTGAATCTACAGTAGAAGAGCATGGTGACTACTAAATTACACAAATCATCATCCCTATATCAGTACCCTTATTGATGTTCATCAGATACATCTCACCTATTTATGATATTAACAGCTTCAGTAAAAAAGTTATTTTAAATTTGATACTTTCATATTTTAAATATTGCCTGTTTTTATGAAGTCATTATTATTGGTTTTCAAAGAATTGTTAAAGTAGCATTTATTAAATTATTTTCATATACATTTTCATAGTTATCACATCCCCTATAATCAGTAGTGGGATTCAAAAAATTTTACTACCTGTTCTGTGGGCGTGGCTTGGTGGGCATGATGTGGCTTGGTGGGCATGGCAGGGGAAGGATACTACAAAATCTCCATGCCCCGATCAACTGGGACTCGGGAGGCAGAGAATAAATGGGGGTGGGGCAAGTCAGAGATGGTATTTACCGGTTCTCCTAACTACTCAAAATTTCTTGCTACCGGTTCTCCAGAAATTGCTGAATACCACCTCTGCCTATAATAAATGTTTGGGAATTTATGAGCAATCTGGAACTTAATAAAGGGATTCATGAACTGAAGAGTTTGGGGACTCCTGATTTAAATGGTTAATAATTTAACATGAAACATTCTGCTTCAGAAACCTTCCCCATTGGAAGTAGAATTTGCTCCATGTTTTAGGACAGGAATTGCTGATATCCTCTAGACTAGAGTCTCATTCTCAATTTGAAACTTTAAGATAATCATACATGAATTTCCTCTGAAGCTGCTTTCCTGCTCACAGCTGGCAGTTCTGTTTTTCATCACAAAAGCCCCAAAGTGACTAAACTGCTACTTTGCCTAGTAATAGGCTACTTTGCCTATGGCTTTGCCTAGTAATGCTGTGAATGCAGAGCTCTTTGGGGCAGGCTCTTATAGAACTCATTGTCACACCCTTCTAACTCTGGTACAAAGATGTCCCACTAACTGCTCTCAGAGAATGTGTCCTTGAGATATTGTCTTTATCTTGTTCCCAGCCCACCGCAGAGGCGAGCTTGCATTGGGCTATGACTGTTGTTTTCTCAATAGCATTTGTTCTCCTTGACATCAACGACACCTTGCCAACCATGTGATCAATCATTTTGTCAGGGCTGGGATCACATGCCAAATTGGTCACTTTAAGCTGCCTCCCCCTCCTCTCTGATGGTTTAGTATTGTTCTCCTCTCTTATGATTTAGTATTGTTCTTTTTGGGTTCAACTTCAGGAGAGATTGGATATCTACTTCCAGAGAGCCATTGGCCTACATACAGACCTGACCAAGACCTTCCAAAGCACTTATCAAATCTTAATCAGGTTACCAATTTTAAAGAAATAGAACCAGTGCGCGCTTGATTTATCACTAGGCTCCTGGATTTAGGATGACAACTGGACTATTGTAATCATGTGGGACTCACAAAAATTCAGCAAATGCTGACTTGGATTTCTATGAAATACACTAAATTCTGTTTGACTAATTGTGTAAGTGTTCCTTCGGGGGTCACCTTAGAATTAGCTGATCATTTTTTAAGTCTCCAAGGGTTTCTTCAGATAGTCACTATTGATCTGCGGTTGATTGCATGGATCTGAGCTCTGCTGTGAAAGAGTTTTTACATATTCTCCTGCTTCATTGTTTTTCATCTGAAAATCCCTATTCTTTCTAATTTGGATCACACATTTTATTCAATGAGACAGCCAGAAGTTCTGGAGGAAAACAGAGTGGGGTGAGTGACTTTAACTCAGAGACTGATTAATGGGAAAACTTTAAACTCCTTTCTTCATGCAGCATGTCACCAGTCTTCCTACTATGTAAAGGTAAAGGAGAGATCTTTTCAAAGAAGACATCATCTGGCAGAGAATGTAAACCTAGGTTCTATTTTTGCTAAACTGGGATGATCACATCTCCGTTGTACCTATGATCATGATTGAGAGAAAGCAAGACACCAGCTTGCTTCCCCAAGAAAGAAATTCAGATAAATAGCTTTGTTGCCTAAGATAGTTAGCCCAGGAGCACACAACTTTTTCTTAAAGCAGAAGATATGATAGGAGTGGAGGGTGTATGCCAAAGGTAGCAAAAACCAGGACGCATATTACATCTAAAGTTAATTAAATGAAATAATTATTAGGCTTGTCAAATAATTTAGCTATCCAGGTGAAAGTGCCTTCTGAGCATGCAGATGCCTACCTAGATGATTCCAGCAGGTCTTAAAGGCACCATGCTGAGCTTTCATTGGTCACTAAAAGAAGCTAATACAAATGATTTGCACAGTGAATACAATCCCCTGTCCATGTATGAAATAATTTTCTCGTCATATTGAAAATTAACATTTCACAGAAAATGGGAGGAGGCACTTCAGGGTCAGTGCTCAAGGCTTTAGGGGGCTGCCACAGCTTATGCTCCCCTATTTAAATCATATCTAAGCAAAACAGAAGGCAGTGGTCTATTGTTAATAAAGGAAGGGTGGAAAAAAACACATTAACAGCTAACTGTATTTACATTTTGTATCTAGTTCCAAATGTCATCACGTATCCCTTTTCAATATCTCATAGATTACCAGGGTACTACGAGTCATAAGACACCATTTGTAATTTCCAAGTCAATATCTAGTTGTCTTGTAACAGTTAAGAAGCAAAATATGCACTGACATATTATGACTAAGCACAGAGAGCACTGTACATTCTGCATTCAATTACAGCACCTGTATTATCTCGTCACTTGATACATCACCCTTATAAGCTATATACTATTAAGTGACACAAAACCTCATGATTTTCTTGCTCACAAGTGCTAGATGCATTGCATAACAAAGTTGATTACACAATACTAATATGACATATCCAATTACTGAGCACAAATTCCCAGCATATCTCAGATTCTTTGTTTTTATCCTATACCTTTTTTATGATGTATATCTATGTATATTCATGTCCAGGCATGCAAAATGCTGAAATGCAAATGTAACAATTTATAACAAGCAAGAAATGCATGCAAAATTTAAAATAGCACTCCAAATAACAAAACAATTGATTGCTAGTTCTGCCGTACTGTTTTTTTTTCATACATTCTGAGACCTTCCTTACAAATCTTAAAATAAGGTAGGATTTGGAAGAAAGTTCCAAAACCTTAAAGTATATTGTTTTAATACTGTACGTTAAAATTTTAAAAATTAAAATAAATTAAAATCTTAATAATTAAACATATTAATTACTACATTAAAAGTTTAACAGCTTTGTTATTGCTCATAAAGAAACTGTCATATGGCCATTGCTTCTTAATTCACTATCAAAGCATCCTATCTTCCATACTCAGAAATAAGAGTCACTGAATTCATTGAAGCATAATCCCTAGCAGATTAGTAGTTATATAAAATTAAAATTAGTAGCTGTAATCTAAGTGAGGTCGATCACGTAAGAATAATTAGTAAACGCATATTGGTTTCCAGAAAAAATATTCAAGTTGTATTCCTCTTCATATTTTTGATAAATTTCAGGAAGAGTAATACTTGCTATTTTTTAATCGCATTTGCCTTAATTTATATCCCAGACAGGTAACTGTAACATCTCTGCATCTTTGACAAAGTTGATCTTGAAGGGACTCCATTAAATGGCAAGCACTTGTAACTTTAATAGATGCTAGTCTGTGGTAACTTTGGGATTGTTCACTTCCTGCTCCAGCTTTCCCTCAGCAGAATTATAAAAGTCTTCCATGTTACAATTCTTAGACTATGCAGCATAAAACTAACATTTCAGTTCCCTCAACTTTCAATCCATATTTTACAATTGCATCCTGATATACTAGAGCAAAGTGCTGAACTTTATTTTAAAAGGTTCTTGAGTATGTGCAAGCCTGTATCTCATTTTAATCCAAGATCAGCATAATACCAATACAACCACTGGAACCTAATTCTGCTGCCCTAATACTAAAAACATTTATTTGGGAACCAGCACTGTATTGTTGTAGAAAAGAATAGCACAGATAAAACAAAATTAGTATCTGTAACTGTATGTCTGACTGACTATCTATGGAGAGTGTCAGCCATTCAGGTCATAGTTGTCCCAAACCATTACTTAAGGTGAAGGTATCTAGGAGTATAGTATTCTGGCCTGGAAATTTTTGAATGATACTTATGAGTATTCTCCAAATAAAACACAAATGTCCAGAAAAGCAAGCCAAAAACTTGCTAACTGGGGATTATGGAAGAAATCAATCTGACACATCTGGTGGGGACAGATGAGATCCCCTTAGCTATTTAGCTCATGACAATAAAGGAAAAAGTTCATTTTAAATCAGTTGGGAGAAGGCCAATATTCTCCTAAAATACCAATGTCCAAAAGATAGTAATGTCATCATGTATAAATGTGTAAATTAAAGTGTGCAACAATATAATACTAACATACACTGTTTAAATACATATCCAGGTCAAAAACATTATAAAGAGTATAATGCACATATTTGTGTTGTTTTCTATGTTTCCTTTAAAGTACAAAAGATTTTAAAACTATAATAGGCCTTCCTGCTAAGCATGAAAAACTACAAGGAGAAGCTTTGAAAGTACACGCTAAGAAAAATAAATTTAATCCTATTGAAAAGCCTGAGTTAATATATTTATTGAGAAATATCCAGTGCAAGTTTTTATTTCATGGGTAATGTGTGAAAACATTCTTTCAGAATGAATATCTTAAACAAATAACATTTTAAAAATAGCTAAAAACAGAAAATATTTTTCTTATAATTAACTTTCACATTAGAATTGCTATGTTATGCTAGTAAGTAACTATATCAGTTTTAAAAATCATGGGTGCTCAGGACATACCTAATATAGAAGTAAAACTTCTACCAAAACTTCTATAGAACAGAAAAAAGAGTCATTGTAGGTCCAATTTGTTCCCAAAGTAGGAATTCAGTTATGTAATCACTAGCATGATTAGTAGCCACAGATAATCTTATTTTTCCATGAATTTTTATCAAACAATTTAAAAGCCCTCTAGCAGCTACTACAGCTGAACTTTGTGCTGCCTTTAAAACTTCCTCTTGCTTGCTTTCAGCTTTCTCATGGTCAGCCAGAGTGATTTTATTACTCAACTCCCAGCAAAAAAAACAAATTGTACATATCTCTGCCTTCACTTCCATCTCAGCTCTTTGCTAATTTTGGTAGCCCTTTCTTCTCCAGCTATAGGTGTGGTGATTAAACTGCACTTGAATCCTCTATTTCTCTACCATTCTCTGAGAAATCAGGATTCAGGTTGCTGATGCCTCCGCAAACCGAACTCCAAACGTTTTGACTCAAAACTTTGATCAAACCAGCCAGCAGTTAGTCCATAGATACAAATAGACTCCCGGTTCAGGTGATAAAACCCCGATTGTCATGGTTTGGGACTGTGGCAATTAAAAAAAACTCCTGTCAAGCAGAGAACATCTCCCACAAACCCCATCTGTGAATCCATCACTGGAAGGTTTTTAAAGAAGAGACTGGACAGCCCTTTGTCTGAAATTGTATAGGGTCTCCTGCCTGAACAGGGTAGGGTTGGATTAGATGACCTCCAAGGTTCCTTCCAATTCTGTCATTCTGTTCTATTCTATCAAGCAAACACTTACCGCCGGAGCCTGGTAGTGAGTAATCGACTTCCCTTCGGGTCGCTGTCCAGTCAAGACTACGCTGCCTCGTGAAGCAGCACCTGTCAAGCCTTTCCATCCTGGGAGTTTCCCCGCGGCGAGTCTTATCCCCGCCCCTGGTCCCGCTGCGCGTAAGCCTATTGGCTGCCCCAGTTGCTTTTTTTTTTTAAGTGTGTCAAGGATGAGCGATGCTCTGGTACGTATGTGAGGAGTGATGAGGTCTTCGTCTTGTGAAGGGCGAACGGGGTGGGTGGAAGCTGCTTGGAAAGACGGCGGCGCGGCAGATGCCGGGCTGCCCGCATCGATGATCTGCGGAATTCTGGGAGGATCTCCGAGGCGTCATCTCAGCAAAGGCGTGAACCTGAAGCCCGGGTGTCAGCATCAGTGGCAACAACGCTGCTACTTCTATTCCTCTCATTATCCATCATCCATTCTCCATCCACTCAGTTCGCTTTCAAAAAGCCGGGCAAAATACTGCCCGATATACCCGCAGAGGATATATAGGAAAGATGGACACAAAACTGTAAAGATTACTTCAGTTTTGGTTGGATTTAAAAAAAAAAATCCACGGTTGTTTTTGTGCAGCAAAAGCTCCTGAAGGACAAAAGTTTATTTCACGGATTGATTCGATTCTGGAAGACTCCTTGGGTTAGGTAGATGCTTATGTTGTTGGAAACAAAAGTGGGAA
This sequence comes from Thamnophis elegans, assembly GCF_009769535.1. Taxonomy (NCBI): domain Eukaryota; kingdom Metazoa; phylum Chordata; class Lepidosauria; order Squamata; family Natricidae; genus Thamnophis; species Thamnophis elegans. The sequence goes on along the minus strand of NC_045544.1, from coordinate 50,073,609 downwards.
CATTAAAGGAGAAAGGAATATATCAGAATAGGCGTTACTGTACATGTATCTTAACCCTTTCTTCTTGTTGGCATAATATTTATTAATCACATTTATGGCCACCCATCTCACATAAAAACGCTGTTATTATCCAACCTTTTGAAAAGTCCACCATTATTGTTGGGAACCTAAAAGGACTATTTACAAATCAGAACTGCATATACTAGTTTCTGTTTTGATTTCCCATTTCTCCCTGTCGTTTTGTTGCTGTTGTTAGTTATGAGTCATGTCTGACCCATTCGCTACCCGCATGGACATCGTTCCTCCAGGCCTTCCTGTTCTTTACCATCCTCTGGAGTCCATTTCAGTCTCAGTCTTTCTTTCTTTCTATCTATCTATCTATCTATCTATCTATCTATCTAGCTATTATCGATCTATCATCTATCTATCTATCTATCTATCTATATATATATAATATATATATATACACACATACATACACACACATCATATATCATACATACATACATACATACATACATACATATACATATACACACACACATACATATACATACATCATATATATACGATATAGATATAGATACTTTTATATATAATGTATACATAAATATATTATTTATATATAATTTCAGGTGCTGCTAACCACAGATAATGTGCAGTTATTCTATGTTTAGGCCTCCTAAACATAGAATAAATACTCCTATGTTTAGAAGTAATAAAGGTTAAAGAGAGTGTTGTATATATTACCTGTAAAATTCTTCAAAAAATGTTGAATGAGGTCAGCTAAATTAAAGGTATTTTCTCCTCAAATTCCATAAAGATAACTATATTTTCTAAAAAGTATCAGGATCCTAGCAAGATTACATTTTGCTTTTCCTGTAATGCACATCCTTATTTCCTAACATATATTGAATAGTACTTTTGTGGATTGAAGACGGACAGAAGACGCAAGAGCCAGGACTTCGAAACAGCAAGGGTTTATTGCAAAGAACGAACAGATGACAGCGATTCGAAGAAGCAGAATCCGCGCCAAGGTATTTATATGCGGTTTGTAAAACGGGGAACCAATAGGGAGCCGGGTACTGTCCAGCAACTGCTGACGCAGTACCCCGGCCAATCAGAGTGCGTTAGCTGGCTAGCAACAGGCTATGCTGCGTCCCAGCCAATCGGGGCGCAGCATAGGCTGTTGCTGGCCCTTTAGGAATATTCTCAATATTCTACACCCCTTCCCCCCAGTTCTGCGCATGCCCCAGGGTGGAGCATGCGTAGTCCTCCAGGTAGGCGGGGTGGCGCTGGACCCGCCCCGATCTTCGCAGTTCTCCTGCAGTCGTCGGAGGGGAAGGACCTGCTCGTGGAAGCTCCTCCCCGAAGGGAGTGGAGCTCCGAGCGTCGCCATCTTTGGACTGCCCAGAAGGCGGGCTCAATGAGCTAGGTAGGCTGGGCAAGGGGGCGCAGCCGTTATAGGATTGTCAAGTTGCCGGGGGGGTGGTAACAAACGGAGGGATGTAGATTGGCGGGATTCCGGTTGCGGTTTGAGACGGCAGGGGCGCTTGCCAACAGGGGGCGCTCGGGTAGGCTGGGCCTGACTTGGTGAAGGCCCATTCAAGGTGCGTTGGGTCGGCTTGAGCATTACATTCTGGCAACACGGGGTAGGCAAGGCCTGGATGTGGGAAGGCCTGTGATGTTGGCACCGGCTGGAAGGCGGCTGTGCTGTTGGGCCCTGGATCCTTTGGCCCGCTGGTCTCCGTAGGGAGGCGCCTCCTTAATTGATCCAAGTGGCGTCTCACTCAGATCCATCGGCCAGTCGACCTGTAGGAAACAGGCTGGTCATGGAATTGATACAGCAGCTACCCACTTAGGCTCCCCGCAAAGATCGGGCCCACACCAAATCCCCCAGGCGGAAGGAACGGGGAGGGGAGACCCCAGGTTGCACGGCTGGTCCCCTGAATAGAGCGGGTGAAGCCTATCCAGGGGGGATCCGCAGGCGCCGGCCCATCAAGAGTTCCGCGGGGCTTTGGTGGTTGTGTGGGCAGGGGGGTGGAGTGTTGGCTTAGTAAGTAAGCCGCCACCCTCACTGCCAATCGCCCCGGTCCATACGGCCCAGTGCCTCCTTTGCTGAGCGGACCGCCCGCTTCCGCCCCGGCCACTGCAGCCGGGTGGTACGGGGCTGTGGGCGCCATGCCGGATCCTTGTTTTGGCAATAACTCTGGAATGTGGTAGAGGTGAATTGCGGCCGTTGTCCGAGACCAGGATTGTAGGCAGCGGCAACGAAAAGCCCCACAATGGGTGACGATGTCTGGGCAGCCGCCCGCATCGTTACACCCCGGGAGCTGTTGGTAGGCCTGCGCCATATCCAGTTTGGCAATGTGCAGCCCTGCCCAGGGAATGAGCAGGTGCTGCACCACAGGGAACTGGATAGGGGTTTGCCTGAAGGACAAGGTTGATCGTCTGACTTGTAGTTGGCACAGATCCGCACCTACCCGTCTGGTTTGACTGGGACAACGATTGGGTTCTCCCGGCGAATGGTCGATGGGTTTCGAGTACGCCCTGCGCCAAAAGCTTGTCCAGCTCAGCGTCAACTTAGCCCTTAAGGCAAAAGGCACCCGGCGGGCCTTGAGCCGAATTGAGGCAACCCGGGGATCGAGGTTGAGAGAGATAGGGGTGCCCCTGTAGGAGCCCAGCTGGCCGTCGAAGATGTCAGAGAACTCTAAGAGGACGTCCTCCAGGGAGGAGGGAACCACCCTATGCACCCCCCCTGATAGAGAGACCCAAGGGAGGAAACCAGTCAAGGCCAAGCAACGCAGGGAGGGAATTCTTTACAATTAGGATGGGCAGACGCCCATGAAAAGTCCCATAGTCCACAAGGATGGGAAAAGACCCCAGGGTGGGAATGAGAGTCCCCTGGTAGTCTCTAAGGGATGTGTCCACAGGTAGTAGCTGGGCACAGGAGACGTGGGGGCATAGACGGGAGAAGGCGGCCCAGGAGATCAGGGAGCGGGAGGAGCCGGAGTCCACCTCCATGCGGCAAGGCTGACCTTCCAGGTGGGGCAATGCTGAAACCTTCCGGGCTCCGGCGGACGCCTGGCTCACGGATTCCCCGGTGACTTCTGGCAGGTACACGTGTGGCAATCTTCAGCCCGCCGAGTGGGCCGCGGCGGCTGGCGGCGCGGCTGCGCTTGGGATGCAGCAGGTTGCTGCAAGAAGGACGGTGCAGGCAGAGAAGCACGGCAAACCTGGGCAATGTGCCCCTTTTTGTTGCAGCGGCGGCAGGTGGTGTTTTTGAATGGGCAGGCTGTGCGGGCATGGCGGCCGCCACAACCAACGCACCCGGAGGCAGTAGAGGCAGCTGGAGGTGGTGGTGGCGGTGGTGGGCGCCTAGGCTGCGCCCTAAGCTGGCCAACAACCTCATTGGAGGGGTCTTCTGGCGGCAACAGTTCGTCAACCAGGCAGGCTTGCGAGGCAGGCGGAGGGCACCCTGGCATCGGGGCAAGGAGAGGCGATGCCAGCTGCAGGCATTCAATGTCGGCTGTGGACTGCTCAGAGAGCTCCGCTGCTCTGGCAGCCTCCACGGCTTCCTGCAGGGTGATGTCATGGTGCCTAAACATGCGGCTTCTTAAATGTATGTCTCTCACGCCGCACACGAACTGTTCAACTAAATTCTCGTCCAAATTCTGGAAGTCGCACTGAGCCGCTGTTACGCGGAGCGACTCCAGAAATTGGCTGATGCTTTCCGTCAGCTTTTGGACGTGGCGGCGAAAAGCGAAGCGGCGAGCGATGCGGGAAGGTGCCGGGGCGTAGTGGCCCTTAAGCCTGGCCATCAGAGTGTCCCAGCCGAGGGTGTAGGCTGGCCGAGGGGCGGCTAAGGCTCTGGCTGACGCGAACATTGCGGGGCCGCAGCTGCTTAAAAAGAAACTACATTTTTCTTCTTCAGGCTGGTTATGATTTTTGACGCGATCAGGTAACATTCGAATCGCTCCATGAAACCTTCCCAGGTTTCACCAGCAGATCCGAACTGTGCAAAAGGTGGCAAGGCTGATGCCATGGTCGCCGATTGAGTCAGTTCAATGGCAGAAGATGGAGCGGAGAGAAAAAAATTTTCCTAGCGTTCGCGCGCCGGTGGGTTAGACGCGGCTTGTGCGGCTGGCTAATTATTTCTCGCTCGTTGTCCTAGGCTCTGCGGGAATCGCTGAATCCCATCCTCGTCGCCAGTTTTGTGGATTGAAGGCGGACAGAAGACGCAAGAGCCAGGACTTCGAAACAGCAAGGGTTTATTGCAAAGAACGAACAGATGACAGCGATTCGAAGAAGCAGAATCCGCGCCAAGGTATTTATATGCGGTTTGTAAAACGGGGAATCAATAGGGAGCCGGGTACTGTCCAGCAACTGCTGACGCAGTACCCCAGCCAATCAGAGTGCGTTAGCTGGCTAGCAACAGGCTATGCTGCGTCCCAGCCAATCGGGGCGCAGCATAGGCTGTTGCTGGCCCTTTAGGAATATTCTCAATATTCTACAAGTACCATAATAGGTCATGCAATGATCAAAAATTCATTGCCATATATTGTTTTTCTACCTTTGATTAGGAGAGTTACATTTTCCCACTGAATAATTATGTGTTAACCTTTTAAAATGGGTGTCAAACTCAATTTCATTGAGGGCCGCATCAGGGTTGTGTTTGACCTTGGGGACCGGGGTGGGAATAGCCAGGGTGTTTGTTGCCACCTCAATGTCACTGGTTTTGGGAGCTCCTGTTTGTGGCCCGAGCACTCTGCCAGCAAAAATGGGTTCCCATGCTCCGTTTTCGGATGCAGTGGCCTCCTGCAACCCTCTGCCGCAACCCTCCCAAGATCAGTTTTCGCTGGCAGAGGTACTGTGAGTTGGTCCTTCGCTGTTTCTAGGGCAGCTCTGCGGGTCAGATATAACGACTCTGAGATCTGGATATAGATCCTGGGCCTTCAGTTTGACACCCCTGTTTTAAAACATTCCCTGCTGAGTTATGTATGCTTATGCAATTGGGTGACCTAGTTATTTCCCAATCAACTTATATTTCTATGACCATTTATTTAGAGATCATCTTCACTAATAAAGTGTGAGATTTCTGAGTAAATATACCAAGACTTCTTGTGTACATGAAGAGATCAGAGTATCAATTTTAGACCCATCATAAACTTGTTTTATTAAAGGGTTAGCTAAGGGATCTTTCCAGTTATTATTTTCTTGCTCATATTTAAGAGTCTGTGGACTTTTATTTTTACATAGTAAAAATAAATATTGGCAATTCTAGGAAACGCAGTTTTTTTTCTTCTTTCAGTGGTGGCGAAATTATTCATTTCCTGCAAGTGGTATAATGAGTAGTGTGTGCCTACTCCTTTCACTTTGGCCTTGAACGGACTTCCCTCTTTCTTATTTGTGATTTTGCAAACTTTAAAAAAGTAGCACACCCTTTACAGTTTATAGACTGAAAGCTATGGTCATGTTGGGTTTTCCCTCTGCAAACTTTTATCCTTATACTGAGTTTATATAATTCTTTGAAACGTCCAGATGGTAGAAAAAATGTAACAAATAAATTCCAGGCTTGCATCAGATACTCAAGAAAAACCACAGTCCTAATTTAGAAAAGTTAGTTTTGCATGTGGGATAAAAACACACAAAAGAAAACATAGTTAGGAATACGTCTTAAAAAGACAAATGCTATATTAAAACAGGAAGAATGCAGAAATTAAAGATAGGGCTGTGAATATATATATATATATATATATGTGTGTGTGTGTGTGTGTGTGTGTGTGTGTGTGTCAGAGCAGTTCCTTCTGTGAAAGAAGGGCATAAATGCAAACAAGTAAATGTCTAAGCAGGGATAATGGGGGTTTGACAAGTTCAAGTAATCATGGTTTGCTGCTGATTAAGGAATTAATATGTGAGATTGCAAGTTCAAGCTTGATACTCGATTTGATCTTATAAAATTTATCATGCTAAGCCATGAATTCCATAATAACTGATTACTCTATTCAGTTTTGTAATTATAAACCAGGTTTTCAGACAACAGTGGCTAGATGGACATGACAGGCTAATCAAGTGCAAGCTTATAGTAGACCTTAAAAACCATTGATTTTGAGTCCTGCTGGAATGGCTTCCAGGCTGTTTCTTAGGAGAAACAGGTTTTAAGCCCTCAGGGGAAGAAAAACAGACAGTGTGAAACAGGAGACAGGATGATGAATGTCAGGCTTACCCAAACTAGACTATAGCTTCACAGAAACTTGGATGAATGCAACAAGAAACTATATCTTAATTGCCATTCTGAACAGCAGCTACAACAGAAAATTGGCTGTCTCCATTAACCAGGCAGGAAATGGTACTGACTTCTACTTCAAAGTTCCAGTGCTTCTCCCTTCTGCTGCAGAGAAGACTTATAGAAATAAATAAACAAGCTTATAAATTAAATAAATAAGAAATAGAGAAGATGCATCCTAATGGGGGGAAAGCTAACAAAAAGAGCACAGATGTATTTCATCTATTGAAGACATTTACAATGTTACATTCTCTATATTTATCTATTTGCAAAAAATTCACTTCTGCTAGATCAGATTCTCCTGCCTTAATAATGGGTCCCTGAAAAGTAGAGGAAATACACCTTGCCAGATAAGAAAATAAGCACAGTTGTTATAACTGGCACTCATTACAATGAGGAGCCAAATAAATATGTGTTAATTGGAGCCATCATTTATGAAGTGTGTTGCATGTCAGGATCAAGGATCAGGGATGTCACCAATGATACCTCTCTTCCTGCTAGCCCACTTAGGAGCATATAATATGAAAAAGAATAATTACCATTTTATCATTTATTTGGAAGATCTAGAAAAGATATTCAAGTACCAAGGACTCAGACAGACTTATCATCCATTCAGTTCTAGAAGATAACTAGAAAGGGAAAGAAGAATAAACACCAGTGTGTAACTGGGAAGGCAGATGGCATAAATTAAAATCATATGACATCTGAAGCTATGACTTGAGTTAAATGAGTGAAGAATTGCTGGTTGGGATGAATTGCATCTCGGAAGGATTGATAAAAATGTGTTTTAACTAAATGTGCTGAGCTTTTAATTCTTTGAGATGTAGAAGATCAAATCTTGACATAAGGATACCAGATAAAAAGGTAAAGATAAGGAAAATGGAATGTTTCTTATTAAGCTCAGTGAAAAATCAGTGGGGAAAATGACTTGTAAAGCACATAATGTTTGTGGACTGCTCACAATATGGGGAAAAACCAAAATGAGACGGAATTATTTAACTATAGGAGAGCAAGTGAAATTAAATTTATTACATGGTTTGTTGATTGGAATACAAATAGTAAGGGAATACATTTCTTCAAATAGAAGACAAGAAATGTTAAGGGAGGAAGAGTCATACAATATTTTAAAAGTATCTACACTTAGAAATAAAATTCCAGTCAGCAGAATATCTTTGCCATATAAATGTAACTATTTTTAAGACCGGCCTACTGTTAGGCAGAGTGAGACTGCTATCTCTGGTTTTAATACCTGGATATATGCTAGAGGAGAAAGGAGCAACAGCTTCAGTAGTTTATTCTCTTATTTTTTCCAGATGCTTATTTCTATTAAATACATTGCTGTGTACTACCCCCTCAGATAGCTGAGACATGATGGAGGGTGCTGTCCCTTGGGCAGCATTAAGGAACAAATCAGCCGATAACATTTTATTCTTTGACTTGGCAAAATGTTTTGGAATGATTTGAGAAGGAATCCTCTGTCTTGGCCACAGTTTTCTGTACAGATAGTCCTTGACTTATGATCACAATTGACACCAAAATTTATGTTGCTAAGTGAAACATTTGTTGAATTTTGCCCCATTTTATGACTTTTGCTGCAGTTGTTAAGTGGATCACTGCAATTCTTAAGTTAGTAACACTGTTCTTAAGTGAATCTGGATTTCCCGTTGACTTTGCTTGTTAGAAAGTCGCAAAAGCTGATCACATGATTCTGATACACTGCAACAGTCATAAATAGGAATCAGTTGCATGGTATCCAAATTTTGATCATGTAACCAAGGGGATGCTGCAATCATAGTGTGAAAAACAGTCATAAGTCACTTTTTTCAGTTATGTTGTAACTTTGAACAGTCACTAAATGAACTGATGTAAGTGGAGAACTACTGTATCTATTCCTGTGATTTTGTAATTAGCTCTGCATGGTAATACTGCTTTGGCCATATCGTAATCGTAATCTGCTGCTACAGGAGTCATCAACAGTTAATCTCAAGACCTGATGTACATTCCCAGTTGACTATACCTGGGGATAAGGATGTTCAACCACAAGTACATTGATGAACAAAAGCCGGAGGCACTGTGGGTTTTGCTCGTGCAGGTTTGGCCTTGATGGGTATATAGTTTGGGCATTATGTAAGAGGCTGTTGTGTAAGAGGTTGAAAAGGCATAAACATTATTTTCAGAAGCATTTCCAACCTTTGCAATACAGGTAGTCCTTGAGATAATCATAATTTAGCCTCAAATTAATGTTGCTGAGTGAAAATTTTAAGTGAGTTTGCCCCATTTTATGACTTTTCTTGCCACAGTTTTTAAGTAAATCGTTGCATTTGTTAGTTAGTAACATGGTTGTTAAGTTAGCAACATGTCTGTTAAGTGAATCTGGATTCCTCATTGACTTTGCTTGTCAGAAGGTCGCAAAAGCTGATCACATGACCCTAGGACTGTGATGACGAACCTATGACACACATGCCAGAGGTGGCACGCAGCACTCTCTCTGATGGCACATGAGCTGTCGGCCCAGTTCAGCTCTGCCACGCATGCACGTGCTCCTGCCGACCAGCTGTTTTTTGGGTCTCTGCCATGTATGCCGCAGGGGGCGTGCAGGGGGCATGTACATATACACGACGGGGGCAGGGGGCATACAGGGGGCTGGCATGTGCAAGCATGTGGGGCAAGGCAAATGCACAGGAGTGCACATGCGTGGGGGGGCGCACACATTGCATTTGGAGGTTGGGCGCATGCTTTGGGCACTCAGTCTGAAAAATGTTAGCATCACTGTCCTATGACATTGCAACTATTGTAAATATGAACCAGTTGCCAAGCATCTGAATTTTGATCATGTGACCATAGGGTCATAAGTGCTGCAAACGGTCATAAGGGGGAAAACTGTCATAAGTCACTTTTTCAGAGCTGTTATAATTTTTAAAAGGTCACTAAATGAACGGTTGTAAGTTGAGGACTACCTATACAGAAGATTCTTGTTTAATGACCACTCATTCAGTTGATTGTTCAAAGTTACAATGGCACTAACAAATGGAATTGTGACTAGTCCTCAATATGGTCAATGTGGACATGTGATTACAATCCAGGTATTTGGAAGCCCACATTTCTAAACATCATAGCATCCCACAGTCATGTGATTATGATTTCCAGCCTTTCCTGCTGACGTCTGACAAGCAAAATCAATGGGGAGCCAGCCGGAATCCAGAAGTTGTAGTCACATGAGATAGTCACTTAGTGACCTCCATGGTCTCAGTTAAAAACAGCAACTGGGACTACTGGAACTGCTCTCCCTAGGTTTTTGTAGTTTGATTATGTAATTTTGATTATGACTAGTAGTTTTAAACTTGCAATCATGTTGCTTAATGACAGTTATCTGTCCAAATTAGCATTGTTAAGCAATGACCACCCGTCATGATCAGAAGGTTTTTCAAGACTTCAGAAAAGACACTTTGCATATATGAAAAACTTTTAACTTCCATTAAGGAGTGATGATGAGCTGATGCTAGGTGGAGCTGTCCGCTTTGTTGAAAACACACATCTGCCTTATTTTATGCCCACCTAGAACCCATAAGTACCACATTTTTCAGAGTATAAAATACTCCGGAATATAAGATGCACCTCAGTTTTGGGGAGGAAAATAAGAAAAAAATTATGCCTCTGCCTACCAGCCAGAGGTGGGTTCCTACCAGTTCGAAACCAGTTCAGCTGAACCAGTAGTAATTTGGCAGCTTGGGTCGCTGGAAACTAGCAGTGACCAGGCCTGCCATGCCCCTGAACCAGTTCTCCTATGGCACTGCCATCTTGATTTTTGGTTCTGCACATGCCAGAACAAATTTCATTGCAGAAATGTAATTTTCTCTCCTTTTTAAACATTTTACATATGCGCAGACCTTTTTAGGTGCAAATTTGCACACTGAACCAGCAGTAATGCTGGCAGCAACCACCCCCCTGCTCCCAGCATCCATGGGATTCATCTGGCTAGTGTCCTATCAGTGCGTGAGAGAGTTGAGAGTGTTTGGAAATAAACAGTATTGCTGTGAGAGCAACAAGGAAGGAGACGAGAAGGAGCCAGGACATGGCTTGTTCTGCACTAAAGCTGCGTGCTGTGCTGATATCTGAAACTAAACTGAAGGTGAAACTTCTCTCCTCTGCTGAACTACCATGTTGGAAAACCGCTTTTGCTATTATATAGTTACTTAATGTGTTATATTATATATAAAGAGAAGTTATTGAATCCTGCTGAATCAGTGTGTGTGCTTTCTGAAGGTGATTCCTGCTGCAAACTCTGACACATCCTTGCAGCAAATAGCGAACAGACAGGTCAGCTTCAGAACATTATTGCAGCCTGATTCAGCATGAGCAGCTGATTGGCAAGTGGATCGGCCTCCCAGAATATCCCCAATTAGCTGTTCCAGGCTGCAGGGATTGCCAGACCATCGCCTCCTCCGTGTCTTGTGTTTTTGGCTACACTCAGTGTATAAGACGCACCCAAATTTTCATCCTCTTTTAGTGGGGGGGAGGTCTTATACTCAAAAAATATGGTACATGCCACACTACGTAAGATCACCCTTCTGTCCAGCAATGAAAATAACTTGATGATTCTTAGAATTCCATCCTGTTCTCCACTGAAGGCCCTTTATTTTCTCTTCAAGTAGCTACTGCTATTTTCACCCAACAACAGGGCTGACCTAGCATATGTGAAAAAACTATTCAAAGAAATGCTTTTGACATTCTGAGTGCACCAACATCTTTCCCTGTGTGGATAATGCGACCAACATATTCTCTGAATTGCTAAGAGAAGCTGGCAAAAAAGAAAATGCAGCTGCAAATAGTCATTAAACTTAATGAAGTTGTTAGAACAGACACACCTTATTTTAGGCAGGGTGTGAAAGTGTGAAAAAAGAGAGTATTTTAATCATTAGGAGTGTACTGTGTTCTTCAGAAACTCAGGAAGCTTTGGTTAGCTACATCATGGTTCTCTGGGTCAATAAAGATGCTGTTACCTATTTATACTCAAATGAAGTCCTATTTTCCTTCAAGATACGCTGACAAGTTATTTAAGTATATTTGTTTCCCCCACACATTCCCAAAAAGTAAATTCACGATGTAGAAAAGATGTGGACACTGTAGAAAGAGTGCAGAGAAGAGAGACAAAGATGATTAGGGGACTGGAGACTAAAACATATGAAGAACGGTTGCAGGAACTGGGTATGTTTAATAGAAAGAAGGACTAGGGGAGACATGATAGCAGTGTTCCAATATCTCAGGGTTGCCACAAAGAGGGAGTCAAACTATTCTCCAAAGCACCTGAGGGCAGAACAAGAAGCAATGGGTGGAAACTAATCAAGGAAGAAGCACTTAGAACTGAGGAGAAATTTCCTGACAGAACAATTTATCAGTGGAACAGCTTGCCTCCAGAAGTTGTGAATGCCCCAACACTGGAAGTCTTTAAGATGTTGGATAGCCATTTATCTGGAATGGTATAGGGTTTCCTGCCTAGGCAGGGGTTGGACTAGAAGATCTCCAAGGTCCCTTCCAACTCCGCTATTGTATTGTATTGTATTGTATTAAATCAACAATTTAGTGGACAAAATACAATGAAGGAAAAAATAAGTCATGTATGATCTAGCAAGAAGAAAGCCAATGTGTTCAAAGGAATATTTGTGCCTCTCCCCAGCAATCAAAGACTTTAAAAAGCCTTGGATTCATCAGATCCAAAGGAGAAGGAAACCTGTTTGGGCAGGAATAATGTGGAGTTCTTTTCATTAAATTTCTAATGTAATTCTAGGAAATGATAAGGTATTCTTTTACAATTCTAGATCAGGATAAATTGGGAGCTTCCTGTCTATGCTTTTAAGAACAGGCAGTGGCATAAGAAAATGCCATCTAGAATTAACTCCAAGTTAAATTGCATCTTGTACATATTCTCGCAAGCAGATGTTCCTACACATATTCCTACAGGGGAATGTCCTAGTCACAAAATCACTTCCAGCTACTAAGGTCTGTGGTTGCTAATTTCATATTTTTCTTTAATATATTATTAAATATATTTAATTGTATATTAAATATATTATTTAATATAATATTAAATATATTATTATACTATTATACATCCACATGTGCATCTACACATACGTGTACAAATGCATGCTCATCCATCATATGTGTTTAAGATTTTTTTTAATTTCATCTATTGGGATAAAGGATTTAGAAAAGTGTGGAGTGGTTTACACACACAGGTTTTTATAAATGAAATTGAGAGGAACATGATCCCTCGCCTGCCAAGGAAATATAAAGTGAAGGAAAACCACACCATAGTTAGGATTATTCTCACATAGAAATTGTGGGTAAATGGTTTTTTTCTAGAGGCTCTGCCTTTTGTGACCATGAGATCCCAGCCAAATGAGGTTGCCCACTAAGGGCTCCTTGTGATTGTTTCAACTGGGATCCAGTCATTCTCTGTCTTTCTGTATTGGTTATAATACTATTGTTTAAGCATGGGGTACACAGACAGCAGGATAACTCACCCTAGGAATAGATGTCTGTTATCGCTTTGTGAATCATCATTTTAACTTTACGTCCTAATCATGAAACAGTTCACTGGATTATATAATGCTCTCATAGACCATGGCAACCTGACTTGGTTGGATTCAAAGCAATTCTGTAGGTCAGTGTTTCTCTGCTTTGGCTGCTCTAAGATGAGTGGACTTCAATTCCCAGAATTCCCTAGCATGGGGAATTCAGCCAAGCGGAGAAACTCTGTCCTAGGTTCTTTCATTCCACCTGCTTCCTGGTCTTTTTATCAAAGAATTGGGGGATTAAATCAGGAGTTTTCAGCCAAAGATAGATGCACTCTGCTAGCAGGAAATTGTGTCTTCTTCCTGTAAAAGAAACTCATTAGAATAGTCAGAAGCAATTCTTCCTTGTTCCCAAAACACTAGTATTTTACAGATGTAAGGGTAAAGTATGCATGAGATAACAGAAGTGGACAAATTCTGACTTGGAATCAGGTCAACTAAGAAAAAAAACACCAGAATGTGATAAAGAGGTCAGGGGCAAAAAAAAGAAAGAAAAAGACACCCCCCCCCTTCCCTGCAGCTCCCTTGATGTTTGTACATCTTTAAAAACGAGAACTTGATTTTCAGTGTACTGCTATTCTGCAGCAAGAATAGATTGCCTGATATTTTTTCAGGAAGGATCTGATTATAGGAACTGTGTCTTTTTGTGTCCTTTTAATTAACCCTCTTTCCTGGATGAACTAGTTCTCCTTTTGAAGTTCAATATGACTGAACTAGATTTGAGCCATTTCCCACCCATGCAGGTTATTCTATACTTAGCACTTGGCAACTGAATAAAGACTAGCTTCCGTGCAGAGTAAGAATTATTTTTACTTACTAATAATGCTTATTGAGATGTAACAGTAAGTAGTTTGTGAGGATAATATGACTCATTAATTCAGAAAGTATGTTCATATCAGTGCATTTAATTGTGAATTCAAAGTGTTCACATGGATCTGCACCAATTAAAATCAATAAAGAAACCAGTACTAGAATAGTTTAGTTTAGTATTACTGGTAGTGATAATGTTACCTCCCAATTTTCATTTCCCTTGGATGATCAATACAGCTTTTTCACAAAATACTTTGATTTGTACAGAAGGTCTAGAATACAAACATACTGTGGTCAGATTGTATACAAATGAGTTGGTCATACCGTGACCCGTCAAAACCGCGGTCCACTAAAGCGCGCCCGATTAAAGCGCGTACGTGACGTCATCAGCAGCGCAACAAATACGACCGCGGAGAAAAAAGGGCGCTTTAAAAAGCGCTTTTAAAGCAAGCCGATTCACATAAAGGTAAGGGTTAGGTTTAGGGTTACGGTTAGGTTAAGGGTTAGGGTTAGGTTTAGGGTTACGTTAAGCGTTAGGGTTAGGTTTAGGGTTAGGTTAAGGGTTAGCGTTACGTTTAGCGTTAGGTTAAGGGTTAGGTATAGGGTTAGGTTTAGGGTTAGGTTAAGAGTTAGGCTTAGGGTTAGGTTTAGGGTTAGGTTTGGGGGGGTTAGGTTTAGATTTACGCGTTAATTTTAAGTTTACCGATCACAGCGTGCTGTTTTCGTCGCGCTGTGATGACGTCACGTACGCGCTTTCGTCGAGCGCGCTTTAGTCTACTGCGGTTTTGTGGTGGAACCGGTCATACAAATAGATCCTTGACATTTCCTGTCTAAATCAGACAATGTTACATGATTGTATTATCATAAATATGATCACCAAACATTTGCAGTCCAATATGCAATTAAATTTTTTAATCACCCTTCCTCACCTACAGTCATACTTTTTTAAAAAAATGAAAATAGTACAAAGCTAGTACCAGTTAGAGAATTTTAACACCTGATTCTCAATTAAATACTGTAGTGCTCCAGTCCAAAAGACAAGAATTATTGCAGTACCTGTTCTACCGGCCTAACAAAACAAGTTTTTTTTCCCCTGGTCAAAACAGTTATTCAGTGAAGAAAAGGAATGTAACAAAACAGGAGTACATTTTCTATCATCTGGCCAAGCTCTGAATTTTGAAATAAATTTTATATGAACTCAGACAATTACAATTATTTCTCAAGTTAAACTTGTCCTTGATTAAACAGAAATAATTCACGCAGTTTTCAGAGCTTCTAGGGTCCAATTACTAAACCATTCATTGAAATTGTAAATAGGTGCAGCACACTGAAGAAACTTTTCTCACCATCTTCCATTATAGGTTAGCATTGAAGAATGTAATATTGAAACTGTTATGGTAAAATATTTTGCGCAAGAACAAGATACTTTTTAAAAGGTGTACAGTATGTATGCACAAGTTTGTTTACCAGAATGAAAAAATATATTACAACTCAGTATTCTACCATCCAAGAACACAAATTTATTTATTTATTTAAATTTTTATAGGCTCCCATCTCAATGATTCTGAGTGGCTTGTAATTCAAAAATATATACTAGAATTAAAACAATAAAACATTTTAAAACAGTAAAAAAAAAACTATTAAAAAACCATCCAAATAAATATACTATAAAATTAGCTGCACTTATAGTGCAGAAACTATACAACATGGTTCTGATAGATCTTTTCTGATTCTCAAGACACAGAAACCATGCACACACATGTATTACTGTAACTTCTGTGCAAAGTAGGAAATTATGACATCCAGCGGCTATTCTTTTTAACTACAGAGGCAGACATGCTTGTAATCCAAGCAACATTTCAAAACTTTTTAAAAATATAGTAGTTATTAAGTGTATGAAGGAAATCAGAATAGTTATCTGTCCCCATCATTTGCTCTGATGAAAGTTTTGTAAAGTTTTGCTTTCATAGGTCCATTCTTGTATCAAAACAAAAGGATAGGAAGGATCTCCTACAAACAGAATAGCCTTACAACCAAATTCTTATTATTTGGCTGTAGACAGCAACAGTAAACATTTGGCACACTCTCAGAGATTCTTTCTTAAATTACTGCTTCAAATCTTTCATATAAACGCTGGTGAAAACACTTGACTAATCTGAGAAATGAAGACCTGGCTTGCACAAGAGTGATTTGGGATTAACTAATAAATAAACACATTCAATAGTAAGAATGAAGAGACAGTAATTCTTTTTGAGGGATTGCTTTAAAGCAGCCATCCAACTTAATCTAGAGATAATATTAAGAGTTTTTAACTTCCGATAAGGGAAATTATCTGGAACACTAAGCAAAATTCCGCCTGTTTAATTTCTGCCTAGGAGACTATCCCGAAATTCCTGTTCCGTAAACTAGAAAGTCATTTTAAAAATCCCAAAGGGTGGCAGAATTAGAGCATTTCGTAGCGCTGCCGAGAAAATTATTACAGTAGATCCTATAGGCAGGTCTCCTGCTTCAGCAAGGGTTGGACTAGATGACCTACAAGATCCCTTCCAACTCTGTTATTCTATTCGTCGTCTTCTTCAACGTCACATGAACATTCTTCTCCACAGACTCCAACCCCCAAGATGCACTTCGACTGTCTTTTTTTTTTTTAATTGACGTTTTAAAATTAAAAAGGAAAAGGAAACCGGCCCTTCCATTCGTTTAAAAAGAAGGCGGGAACAACCCTTACTGGGCTTCTTGGCCTCTAAAGCCCTCCCTTTCCCACCTCGCGAAAATTATGATCGTAACCATCGAAGGATGGCTAGAGAGGACATTTAGCCGCAAGGCGACCTGAGGATGGTAAAGCCGGAAGCGGAAGTGGCGTCGCCGGGCCACCTTTTTTTCCCTTCAGGTTCCATTTTCTGAGGACCGTTTGGTGCGCGCCGGGGCCTGTTTCGAGGTGGCGTCCTAACCTCTCTTGCGCATCATGACGGACCGTTACACGATTCACAGCCAGTTGGAGCACCTGCAGTCCAAGTACATCGGGACCGGCCATGCCGACACCACCAAGTGGGAGTGGCTCGTGAACCAGCACCGGGACTCCTATTGCTCCTACATGGGCCATTTCGACCTGCTCAACTACTTCGCCATCGCCGAGGACGAAAGCAAAGCCCGCGTCCGTTTCAACCTCATGGAGAAGATGCTGCAACCCTGCGGGCCGCCCGCCGACAAGCCTGACGAGTCTTAAGCTTTGCAGCCGTGCAGCCCACCCGAACGAGGAAGGAAGGAAGGAATCCTTGGCCGCCGGGGAACGATTGGATTCTGCACCGCCTCTTTCCACCCACCCGTGACTGCTTGTGGACTTGCGCAGTTAAATTGATTCCGACGTGTTTCGTACACCGTGCATGGCGGGGAGGGCATTGTCTGAACTTTTGCCCTCTGTAGCCTGTGGGGATTTGGGACGGAGCAGAGCGGGGCCCGATGGTTTCCCGTAGACCGGCACTGGGGTGGCTTGCTTTGAAGACTTGCAAATGCATCTCTCCCCCCCCCCTTTTTTTTTTTTCATTTCCCACTTTGGAGTGTTTGGGAGGCATTTTCACAATTCGGTTTAATAAAAGATTATGCTTTTTTAAATAAATAAATTAATGTGTGGGTAATCAATTAAAACAGCAAACTAACGAACCCCTGACAGATGGGATAGTATTAATGCATCTCCAAAATCATCTAAATGTGTACCTTGTGGCTATGTAGCCCTTGAGCGATCTCTGGTAAAAAAGAAAAAAGGAAGAAAGTGTAATTGGCCATTTGTATGATGGTTTCTGTACAAAGATCCCTATGCTTGGTCACCCTACTTTAAATTAGTTTTAATGACAGAACCAAAGGTTTATATTTGTTAACTAGTGTATTGCTCAATAGACTAATGTAAAACGTATTTTGCATAACGTATTTTGTGATACCTAACTGGGTGGTGCTGCCCCAGATAAAACCAGTACAAAATTTGGGGCTCCTGGATTCTGGGCTCCTGTTCAATGAGAAAGTAAGTAGCTGTGATCAAGAGGGCTTTTGAACAGATCTATTTGGTGTGCAAATTATGTCCTTTCCTGATGAGTAGGCCATTCACACAGTCATTCATCCCTCAGTCATTTTCCATTTGCACTGTTGTAATATTCTCTTCAAGAGCCAGTTTAGTTGTCTGCAGAAATTGGGGGACTAGGAGTTCTAGTTTTAAACTTAAAGGTAGCAGGGTGACTTTGGGCCAGTCAATCCCAAACCTTGGAAGAAAACAATGGAAAATTGCTTTGGAAAAATTTGCAAAAGAAATTGCAGGAACCAGCCTCAGCAATCACCAGAAATTAAGACTGATTCAAAGGCAGCACACCAAAATCCTCTACATAGGTAACAGCTCAGTTCCTAGTTAGCTACAGGGATGTTTTTCTCCTATGGTTATTGCCTAAGTAAGATCTGAAAGAATTTGAAACTTGTTTCCAGCTATAAAACACAGACCTGGTGATACCTTAGAAGACATTTCTTGGTAGCTCAGTGAAACAACATATCCACTGAGTTCTGTGGCCCAACACTTTGAGGCTTCCATAAAAAACCTGGCTCTTATTATACCTGCAGGAGGATAGACTAGTGTGTAATATGATGAAAAATATATTTGTGGTGTTACGCTTCCCAGTCAGTCCTATGTATGGTATTTGGTGATACTGTTTAATTGTTTTTAGTTGTTATTTACTGGACATTTTAGTCCTATTGTGTAAAATGTCTAGAGTCACTTTTTGATTAAGGCAACATAGGAGTTGACCAAAGAGGGGGAAAAATAGAAAACATAGGCCATAAAGCTGGAAACATTCTTATACATAAGATTATCACCTGTAAAAACGGAAATACGACTTCTAGTTTTATTATCACACTTCAATCCATCATACAAGTTTTAAAAGTGATGGTAGGCTGAATGTATGTAAACTGGTTTTCTGAGCTCTTCTAATTCAGGTGCTGTAAAAAGTAAAGGCTGCTATTCAGAAATTTGGTGGGCATGCTCTCCTCATCTTCTTCCCTGAGTTGGAGCCCTAAGAGCAGTCAAGCATTAATTTAGGTAGTCTGAAATAAAGCAGATGATAACACAACAGCCTGATGCACTGGCCAATTTGAGAAAGTACAATATGGTTTCACGGTCATGCTGGACATATTTGTTCTATTACATTGCATCTTTGGAAAATAGAAGAACAAGTAGCACAGGAGAAAAGGGAATATGAACAAAAAGTTGGTTTAAGAGACTGAAGGAAATAAATTAGTTAAGTATGTACAGGATGAAAAGAGTGGAAAAAACTGGGAAATAATGTGCTATTGATAGCTCCAGTTTGCAACTATAAAAAACTAATTTATATCAGACACTATACCAATAACAAAGCCAGTTTGTTGATGTGGTTAAAATGCTGGCCTAGAAACCAGGAGAACTAAGTCCTAGTCCTGCCTTGAGCATGAAAGCTGGCTGGGTGACTGAACCAATCGTTTTCTCAACCCAATACTCCTCATAGGGTTGTTATTGTGTAGAAGAAGTATCAGGCATGTTTGTTGCCTTGGGTTATTTATTTAAAAAAAGATGGGATATAAATAAACTGACCAGGGAGGCTTAAGAATCCACAGGAAGTATCAGAATTTTGGAACAATTTCATATTTTATAACTAAAGCCTTTGATAAAGAAAGCTGTCAGTATAGTAGTTATGTTTAATGAAACTGATCTGTGGCTTGGTATTTCGAGTAAATCAAATGTATATAAATGAGAACAAGTCATGCAAATAGTATGTTTATGTAAAGATAAACATGAAAATGAAGTAAATATTTGAGAAATAAATAACTAACATGTCATAGATATGAAGCATACAGTAAATGCTACAGTTTTCCATTTCATAACTTATTTCTATGCAACAAAACAGCCTAGTCTTTTCTGGAAGGGAAAATAACAAGAAGAGCTGGATTTTATGATTCCTGGGTGATTTAAAGCTGTTTCCCATGTATAATCCTGGTTTTTTACCTATTAGGTACTCCTCAGTGTATGACACAATTGTATCAGAATTTCCATTCCTAAGCATGGCAATTGTTCAGTGAGTCATGGCCTTTTACGGCCTCCCCCCCCCCCCCAAAAAAAAAAATGCTTGTTAAACGAATCATGGCAATTGTAAAGAGGATCATGCAATGGTTAAGGGAATCTGACTTCCTCCATTGATTTTGCTGGAAAAGTCACAAGTGACCCAAGGATGCTGCTCATGTCATAAATACATACTGGTTGCCAAGTGCCTGAATTTTGATTACATGAACGTGGAGATGCTATGATGGTTTAAGTTCAAGGACCAGTTGTAAATCACCTTTTTCAGTGCCAGTGTAACTTCAAACAGTCACTAAATTAATAGTTCTAAATTGAGGACTACCTGTACTTTACTGATCTAGGAATCATATGGGCCCAAATCCTCTCAGATCAATATGGTAGATTAGACTATAGCCTTTTATCTACACAATGTATCTTACCCAGATTCTGTTCCAGAGGAAATGGGGGATATTTTTTTGTGTACTGTTCCAGCTGAATTTTCAATACCATGTCCTTTAAAACAAGAATAAAGAACTCTGAAAAATATATCTTAAGAATGATCAGCACATTCAAGCAATTTAATTCAAATTACAGAACTGAAGCATTAATTCACCCATTTTACATTAAATGGTGGAATTTAACAGTAGCTCAGTAGTTGTTAATCCTAAATCCATCTTTTGAACGTTACTCAAATAGAAGTACGATGCGTGCTGCTTGCATGATATAATTTTGAAATTAAGTCAGAGTAATTAATCAGCAAAAAGATATTGAGCATCAATTTTAGCTCACCCAAATACTACATGTTAATATGAATGTCAGTAACTCGAGAAGCAAACAATGAGAACAGTTACCTCCAATTTATATTACATGATTTTGCTAGATTGTCCCAAAATTATTTATTCTCTTAAGCATTTCACGTGAATAAAAATTATACAATCAATCATGCTTTTAAATTAACAATATAGAACAGCAAAAAAACTGCAGAAAACTATACATTAGACTAGATTATGTATTGTTCCATTGTATGTCAAATTAATATGACATAATTGTAAATGCAGTTGTCCTATCAGTAGCTAAGCTTGATTTTATAGTATAAGATTTATGTAACAATATTGTAGAGAAGATTTTTTTTTAAGATTTCAAAAAATGCTGTATTGGATATAAAAACTTCAACTCTCAGAATTTCCCAGCCAGTCATTCTGGGAGTTGAAGTCCACAGGTCTTAAAATTGTCAAGGTTGGACATTTATGATATATGGTATCTGCAAATATGGCATTATTGGTAAAATATAGCTGTTGCAGTTCTGTTGGGATGACTTTAAGCATTCAGTATTTCTAAGCATTTCAGATATGTTGTCATTTACCTGTTACAGATTGGCCAGTATTTGCCCCTTGTAATCTATTTTGAAGTAGTGTCCCCACAGCATTTGTTAAAGTTGGTTCTTTTTTGGAAACTCCTTGTTTTCCCTAGAAAACAGAGTGTACAGAACTAAACAGCATCGAAATGGAGGCTCTCACAGTGTAATATAATCATTTTTACATTTTAAAAAATCTTCAAAGGAGCAAGAATAAAAGATACGTTGATACTGATTGATCAATTTTTATATATTCCCAGTAAACTTCACTTGGCAGAGAAAGTCCTATCTAAATAATTTTCCTAATTCACTACTGTCTACCACATATCTTTGATTCTCAGCTGACTTCGTCATAACTAAAATCCATTTAAAAATCCATTTAAAATTCTTTATAATTGTTGCTGAGCTAAATAGACTGCAAGCTTTTAAAACTTTTGCATCTCAACCCAACCCAAACATAGAATACTTCAGGAGCAATTACTAGTTCTATTCCTTGCTTGCTAAGTAGTAATAGAATATTACAATCTAGTGCAATTTTCAGTTAATTATATGAATGATAAATATGTTAAAGGTATAAGGACAATTCTGTGAGTCTTGATAAACACAGTAATATTTGCAGAAAACCATAAAACTCTCTTGCTTCCAAAGAGAGCTTTAAAATCTCTTGTAATCTTAACTCTTATTCCAGCTCTGCTCATAATCATGCTACTGGGCAGAATAGCAATAGCAAAAGCTCTTAGACTTTTATACCACTTCATACTGCTTTACAGCACTAAGTAATTTACAGAGTCGGCATATTGTCCTCAAAAAAATGGGTCCTCATTTTAGCAACGCTGAGTCAACCTTGAGCTGATCAGGATCGAACTCCTGGCAGTGGGTGGAGTCAGCCTGCAATACTGTGTTCTATCCAATGGCTCGTTACTATAATAAACTCCAGTTTGTAGTCCCAAAGATGCTTTTACAGGAGGCAACTTGACTTTTTTGTTTTTTTCTTTTGAAGATGTTTCACTTCTCATCCAAGAAGCTCATCATTGAAGCATTTGGAGGGTGCTCATCCCAAATTGTATAGCTTCAACGACCCTCTAAAACAGGGTTGTCAAACTCGTGGCCTGCAAGCTGGTTGTGCCATGTGCTGCCCCCTCCCCCACCCGGTTCAGTGAAGGAAAAAAAGTCCCAATACATCATTTGACGCCACCTTGATGACGCGACTTAGATACCTCTGCTCTAAAAGGATGCAAATCTCTACAGACTTTTAGTTATACAATTTGGGATCAACACCCGTCAAATGGTGTGGGAGTAGGAATGGATTTCCAGAGGAAAAAAGAAAAAAATGCAGACTACAGGAACCAAGAGGACCCTGAGGACACAAATAAACTTCCAAGTGCTTCAACAACCTTCTAAAAGGATGCAGATGACCAGCTGTCTGCAAGGAGTATAAATCCCTCCATTTCCCACTATCCTGTCAGATTTGAAGAAGCTTCTTGGGTGAGAATCAAAACGTCTTCAAAAGAAAAAAGTCCAATTGCCTCCTGAAAAAGCACCTTTGGACAACCATGACCTGGATGACTGAAAAGCTCTATAGACACAATTTATAATATATTAATAAAAACATAATAAACAATTGTTTGCTGCTGAGTAAAGCCAATTCTTTTGACTTACAGTCTTTGGAGAAGTTAAAAAGTCTGTATTTAGAAAGTGATGCTCCAAATGTCTAGGAATTGCAGAACCCAAATTTCTTCTAAGATTTTCCTTTGATTTTTGCTTTGAGCTCAGCATGTAAAAACCATGTAATCCTCCATTGGTCAGTTGGAGAACTGTCATCATCTTCCCAAAACATTCACTTTGAATATATTTGAGTATGGTGAGCTTTTTTTAAATTATGGCTTCTGAATATTGTATGCACATAATTGAGCCATCATCTTTTTCTAAGTTTCAGAAAAGGTAACCATTAGGAATTCTAATTTAATATTCTAGTCCAAAGAAAGTTTTTATGTAAAAAAATAACTGGAAAAGAAAAAAACTGTAGTTTTCGTCTATTCCTTATCCCAAAGGATTACTTGTCATTTCCTGAACCTGAAGTAAAAGAGCCACAACAATGACATAATTTTGACCAAATTTTGGTCAAAATTCTGCCATGTATGATGATTCTTCAAAAAAGGATGAGAGAAAAATGGTAGAAGCAAAATAGCTTGAATACAGTCCAGTTACTTACTGAAGCTGGTTTGCCTCCCTTCTGGCCTGGGGCAAAGGATCGTCTGGCAGCTTGTTCTTTGCAAAAGTTGATGTGCCTTTCTGCCGCAGTCTGATTAAACCTTCTCATACAATAAGGACACTGAATATAATCTGAATACAAAAAAGCACCTTGACT
This sequence comes from Thamnophis elegans, assembly GCF_009769535.1. NCBI lineage: Eukaryota > Metazoa > Chordata > Lepidosauria > Squamata > Natricidae > Thamnophis > Thamnophis elegans. Next base: position 50,050,152 of record NC_045544.1, on the reverse strand, counting down.
ATCTCAAATGATATTTGGAGAATGAGTGTATGAATGACAACTTTATAGAAATGGAGCAAATGAATGAATGAATGATATTTCCATAGTTCTACTCTTAAGAATGCTATAGAAAGCTGTTATTCCTCAAGCCCTAGGCAAGAAGAGGGAAAAGCCCTGCTCACAATACATGTTTAGTAATTGTCAGAATTATACCAGTTTTTGACTCAGAAAGTTATCTACTTTCAGAGAACGTATTGTATCTACAAATATATTTGGTCATTTTAGTCATATTCTCTTGAGTATTTATAACCTTTTCTTCTTTTTTAAATTCCTTTGTTTGGAAACAGTAACAAAGTAGAAGAAGATTTAGTGTAAAGAGTCACTGGAGAAAAGGAGAGATTATTACCAAAAAGCATACATTAAGTCCAAGAAACAGGAAGTTTGAGAAAGAAATTCAGACAGATTGAATTCTAATTCATTGGGGTGTGAGAGGGAGGGAAGGACAAACACACTCCAGCTTTCAAGATTTTATAACTATATCAATAAAGCCAAAGTTTCCTGTCCTGCCTCAAAGGTTGACAGCTGCTTACCTAATATATTCCAGAACGTTTTCTTCAAAAACTTTCCAAATTATTTTTTAAACTCTTTCAAGTTTTGAGATTAGATAGAAACACTGTTTGAAAATATTAGGGCCACTACACATTCACTGAAAGAATCATCATCTGCAGCCATCATATAGTAGGAAAAAAATTAGGCTGAGAAACCTTTAGAGACTCTCTATCACCATGATTCAGGGACATCTGCTCTGGTTCTTCAAACAAACTTTTCTGTTTTTTTAAGCCAAGATGTAGTTTCAGTACAAGTAAACCACCTGGGTTAATGGACGGAGGTGGTGGTGGTGGAAGAGGACGGCCTTCTTTCATGGCTCGAGTTGCAAGTTTAGCGGCTCTGATGGCTGAAATAAAATCTTCATGTTGTTGTCTCCAATTCAATTTTCTCTCCTGTCCATTCTGCAAAGGAATTAGATTTCCCTTTCGCCAATCAGAGCACATATTAATTACAGGTGTTGCTTTGAAAAACAATTTTAAGAGATTTTGTACAGATTATGAATAATAAAAGAATTCCAATGGCTATTAAAAGAGACAGCTTGAGTAGTGGTTAAGACAGGGGTGAAATCCAGCAGGTTCTGACAGGTTCTGAATAACCGGTAGTGGAAATTTTGAGTAGTTCAGAGAACCGGCAAATGCCATCTCTGGCTGACCCCAGAGTGGGGTGGGAATGGAGATTTATCTTTCCCCTGCCCTGCCACCAAGCCACACCCACCAAGCCATGCCCATAGAACCGGTAGTAAAAAAATGAATTTCACCACTGCGTTAAGCCATCTGGCTGGAAATGGAGATACTCTGAGCTTTTGTCCTGCCTTAGGCACAAGACCAGCTGGGTGACCATGGTGCAGTCACATCCTCTCAGCCCTAGGAAGCAGGCAATAGCAAACCACTTCTGAAGATGTTGCCAAGAAACTGCAGGGACTAATCCAAGCAGTCTCCAGGAGTCAATACTGGCTTGCGGGTACAAAATATGTGTATATTATTATTATTATTATTATTATTATTATTATTATTATTATTATTATTATCTGTTTATGACAAACAGAATTTCCCAGGTTTGCTTTGTTGTGGGAGCGCCAATAGTCATTGGATGGAAGTGATGAATGTTTGGAAAAGGAGATTGCTTGGGAGGTCTGACGGAGTAGGACAAATGGAAGGGAAGGTGAGAAGCAGCGTATTACATTACACCTTTTTTACAGAAACATAAACCAGCGTATCTAACACTCCCTCCATTATTTCCCCTTCCACCACAAGCCTGAAAGATATATTGGGCTGAGGCGGAATGACTGTTCCAAAGCCATTTATGTGCCATGGCTGAGATTATGGATAAGGTGAGAAGCTAAATTCATTCATTCGGGGGAAGAACATGGTTGAATCCTGATAGCAGCTACATAGATGACGCAAAAAGGGTGCGCCCTAAAAGTTTACATTTCTAGGCCTGAAAATACAAATGACACCTCTTTGTAAATAAGGGATGAGCCCCTAATGCTATTCCTGTTAACAGCATTTATTTCAAGTGAATGTTGGCAGGGCAGCAGAAGACAAATAATGTCCACCCCATTTTATATCCAATAACAAAAGGTTGGAATTCCAGGCATTAGCTGAATGTTGGTGATCAAGTAATAAATGTTATGGGACCGTCCAAACCTCTATATTAGGACAGCCCCAGTCTGTATAAAGAATCCAGACATCCACTTCTCCAGCTCTATTGTAGCAAATCATCTAATGGCAAGGCTTTGGTACTCCTTAAAACATACCCTGTTTTCCCGAAAATGGGACCTCTCCGGATAATAAGCCCAATCAGGCTTTTGAGTGCATGTGCTAAAATAAGCCCTCCCCGAAAATATTTAACCACATGTGCAGCGAGAGGGGGGGAGGGGGGAACATGCCCCATGCACCCCACACACCCTTACCTAATAGCCGCTCCCACAACCCTAGCCAGCGAACCTCTTCTGTCATGCTAATCGCCACCGCAAAAAGAGTGGCAGGCCCAGCGACGCACAACATAGCAGTAGCCATGAGGTGACCACGCTTGCCGCCTCCTGCACTTCAAAAATAATAAGACCTCCCTGAAAATAACTCCAAGTGTTTATTTCAGGATCAAAAGAAAATAAGACCCTGTTTTATTTTTGGGGAAACACAGTATTGATGAAAATATGGGAATGGTGTTGAGAGATCTACCTTTGTGGGTGGCTTCTTTTTCACTGTTGGGATATCAGTTCCCTGTAGTCGTTGTTTCAAGGAATTGAATGGCTTGCGCTTCTTGTTGAAAATTTTTTTGCATATTGGATTGTGTCTTGCCTTAAGGGAAAGGAAAAGTCATACAGTCACGTTCCTCAACTAGCACAGGCATATATTATTTTTGATTTGATACTTTAAACTCTCATTTCAACCTTTAGTGTAGTACAGTATCTTGATGCTTAACTGGGAATAATAATGTGCTTGTGTGTCACACAAAATTACAGGTTACTTCTGTCTGCTCCAATTCATGGCATGTAATCACTGCTTTTGGTAAGCTAATTGGCTAATCTGTTTTGAGTCCAGTTTAACAGTTAGGGAGGGTTGTGTATCACAGAGAAAAACTGAGCCAGTGGCTATTTCTAATCTGTATGTATCAGGTTTATATCCCATTTGTTTATAACTTAATTATAGGTTTCATGTGCGGTTAGTGATTCCAAATGTTGTATTTAATTTTCTCTGAATTGTGATACAGATGCTGGGAAGATTTATAATACATGACTTAGATCCACCCACCCTCACCCAATTTAAATATTAAGGGTTTGGGTTTTCCCTTCCCTAATATGTAGTTACTGGTAGTCCTTGATTAATGACCAAAATTGGGACCAGAATTTCTGTGGCTCAGCAAGACAATCATTAAGTGAATCAAGCTGGATTTTATGAACTTTTTTTTGCCATGGTTGTTATGTGAATCACTACAGTGGTAAAATGAATCATAAGATTTTGAATCCTGATTCTGAATCAATAAACATGAATTTCCAGAGTTGGACTATATCAACACTCTCACATTTAGTATAGAATTATACACTTTGATGAACAAGTCTGTGCTTCACAAAGGCTTTTGTTTTGCTTGCAAAATCAGTACAATTGTCATCAATCTTCCTGCTAAACATCTTCCTTCTATTTCACTTGTTTCTGAGGAGATGTTCATTGAGTGAGTTTGATTAAAACAGGTACCTTTTTATCATTTAAATACATTCAGTACAAGATGCTCTTATTTTACCAGTGCTTCCAGTGCAAAATGCCTTCCACAGGTGTCGCAAAGAAACAAATTTGGTGCGCCAGCCTCTGTGTTGAACAGGAAAAATTACTATTTATCGCTTAAGTATAAACAGTTTTCAAACATCTCTGTAAATCTAGTCTTAAGCATCCTTCCTAAGTCTAAAGGAAATAGATTAATAGTATCCAGAACTTATTTTATCTGTTATGAAGGAGTAACTGAATAGTATGCTCTAGCCGAGTTAAAAAAAAGTTCCAGTGCTCAATAAAACTTAATTCTAAATCATATAATGACTTAATACTGTTATGAATTGCATTGCAAGAACAGTCCATTTTATACCATGTTTCCTGAAAATAAGACAGGGTCTTATTTTTTGACCCCCCCCCCTGAAATAAGTGCTTGACCTCCAAAATAAGCGTGTGGCCTTATTTTTGGGAGGTCTTATTATTTTTGAGGTACAGGAGGTGGCGAGCGTGGTCACCTCATGGCTGCTGCTGTGTTGCAATATTTTTGGGGAGGGTTTATTTTCAGGGGGAGGGCTTATTTTAGTGCATGCACTCAAAAGCCCAATTGGGTTTATTATCCGGGGAGGTCTTATTTTCAAGGAAACAGGGTACTTTTTCGGCTATATATGTCTACAACTTTAAAAGTAAAAAATGTGTTGAATTCATTCATTCTGCCTCCATTGAATTTCTTAATGTAACTTTGAGGCAGAGGATGCAGTTTTAATGAAAATCCTCAGATGCTTAAGATAAAAACTAACAAAATCAATGGCATCATCTTGCAGGAGCTATTTCAAGAATTTTGTTTCAATGTACAGATTTCTTTGAACGCAGATACCTTAAAAAATAAAATATTGCAGCAAGTCATTTACATATTTATTTTATTGCTTTTAGGATTCTAAAGAAGCCTAAGAAATGTTGCTTGAGATAGCTTGTTACTAAGAATAGAAGTATACATGCTGAGTAGATATTTCTTTAAATTACCCTAAATAAACATTCTGAAACAGTCATTCATTTAGAATATTTTTATCCCAACTTTTAATTCAATACTCTCAAGTACAAGACTTTACAAAAATAAATAGTATGTGGGGCTATTTAAAAACTGTTTAGGAATCCACCTGAAATTATCAGAGTATGACAGAGCATATTTATGTGGCTTTTGGCTTTGGCACTGTAGCTTATTCAAAAATTATCAGTTTCCTTAGCATCATTTGCAAACCTGGCTAATGTCAGTGCATTTATATTAGAGAATCATGGTTACACAATCCTTGTGATATCTAGCTATCCATTCCCATTAAGTATGGTTAAACATCATAGTCCTGATCAAATATAGGGCATAATACAGGAGTAAATTAAATATTCTTAATTCTGCGCTTACTGTATATGTTAATTCTTACAATATAGCAATAGCAATAGCAGTTATACTTATATACCGCTTCATAGGGTTTTCAGCCCTCTCTAAGAGGTTTACAGAGTCAGCATATTGCCCCCAACAACAATCCGGGTCCTCATTTTACCCACCTCGGAAGGATGGAAGGCTGAGTCAACCCTGAACCGGTAAGATTTGAACAGCCGAACTGCAGAACTGCAGTCAGCTGAAGTAGCCTGCAGTGCTGCATTTAACCACTGCGCCACCTCGGCTCTTACATACATTGAATTTAAAATTATTTGAGGGGTCCTGGTGCTCTCTCAACTTGGTTGTTTGCTTGCAGACATTTCATTACCCAAATTAGTATTATCAGTACTAGTGGGGAGTGGGATTTGTTCTCAATTCTACAAGTAAACAACTAAATTCAGAGAGCACCAAGGATCCCTCATTTCAACCCTGAGCTACAAAAATTCTTCTCTATTCTTATTCTATTGTTTTGGTATCCAAAAACAAGAGTGTTAGAGAAACAGTTAGGCTCGTCCCTCTTTTAAGAAAACATCTGGGGCAAAAAGGTCATATCAACAATTCTTATCTAAGTTGACAGATATTGTAACACAGTTACAAAAATTAGAATATCGTGCAAAAGTTCATTTATTTCAGTAATGCAACTTAAAAGGTGAAATTAATATATGAGATAGACTAATTACATGCAAAGCAAGATAGTTCAAGCCGTGATTTGTCATAATTGTGATGATTATGGCTTACAGCTAATGAAAACCCCAAATCTACAATCTCAGAAAATTAGAATATTACATGCAATCAATAAAACAAGGATTGTGTGCATTGTACATAGAACAATATCGGACCTCTGAAAAGTATAAGCATGCATATGTACTCAGCACTTGGTTTCGGCCACTTTTGCAGCAATTACTGCCTCAATGTGGTGTGGCATGGCAGCTATCAGCCTGTGGCACTGCTGAGGTGTTATGGAAGACCAGGATGCTTCAATAGCGGCCTTCAGCTCTTCTGCATTGTTCGGTCTCATGTCTCTCATCTTTCTCTTGGCAATGCCCCATAGATTCTCTATGGGGTTCAGTCAGGCGAGTTTGCTGGTCAATCAAGCACAGTAATCCCACAGTCATTGAACCAGGTTTTGGTGCTTTTGACAGTGTGGGCAGGTGCCAAGTTCTGCTGGAAAATGAAGTCAGCATCCCCATAAAGCTCGTCTGCAGAAGGAAGCATGAAGTGCTCCAAAATCTCCTGGTAGACAGCTGCATTGACCCTGGACTTAATGAAGCACTGTGGACTAACACCAGCAGATGACATGGTTCCCCAAATCAACAAAGACTGTGGAAACTTCACACTGAACTTCAAGCATCTTTCAGTGTGTGCCTCTCCATTCTTCCTCCATACTCTGGGTCCTTGGTTTCCAAATGAGATGCAAAAGTTGCTCTCATCAGAAAAGAGGACTTTGGACCACTGAGCAATAGACCAGGTCTGTTTTTCTTTAGTCCAGGTAAGATGCTTCTGACGTTGTTTGTTGTTCAGGAGCGGCTTGACAAAAGGAATATGACATTTGAAGCCCATATCCAGGATCCATCTGTGTGTGGTGGCTCTTAATGCACTGACTCCAGCCTCAGTCCACTCCTTGTGAAAGTCCCCAACACTTTTGAATGGCCTTTTCCTGACAATCCTCTCCAGGCTGCGGTCATCCCTGCTGCTTGTGCACCTTTTTCTTCCATACTTTTCCCTTCCACATAACTTTCTATTAATGTGTTTGATGCAGCACCTTGGGAACATCCAACTTCTTTTGCAATTACCTTTTGAGGCTTTCCCTCCTTATGGAGGGTGTCAATGATGGTTTTCTGCACAACTGTCAAGTCGGCAGTCTTTCCCATGATTGTGATTCCTACTGAACCAGACTGAGAGACCATTTAAAGGCTCAGAAATCCTTTGCAGGTGTTATGGCTTAATTAACTGATTAGAATGGGACACTTTGAGCCTAGAATATTGCACCTTTTCACAATATTCTAATTTTCTGAGATTGTGGATTTGGGGTTTTCATGAGCTGTAAGCCATAATCATCACCATTATGACAAATCACGGCTTGAACTATCTTGCTTTGCATGTAATGAGTCTATCTCATATATTAGTTTCACCTTTTAAGTTGCATTACTGAAATAAATGGATTTTTGTATATTTTTATTATTTTTTTATTAACAAACATGTAAAATACACACACACAAAACTTAAGACGTACACCACATTTACACAATACAATACGAACAGGAGCTTCCTGTTCTTTCTAATAGCAATTATCAATCGATACCTCTCACCTTATATTATTTCCCCTTCTTTTGTATTTCATTTGGATTTCACCATTCTTCACCCTCTTATTTTACCCATAACTATTATTTTTTGAGTTTTGTTATATTCCTTCATTGATTCTTGTTTCTTTCCTTCATTCACCTATACCATTTATCCCATATCTGATAGAATTCTAATTCTTATTTTCCCTGGATTTCTTTAGTTAGTTTGTCCATTTCAGCACAATCCATAACCTTTCTTATTATTTCATCTTCACTTGGAATTAGTTTTTCCATATTTTTCGAGTTTCACCTGTACATCACTGCATGGGATTTATCATAAGGTAGTCATTGAATAAAGGCTAGATACTTCTAAACACATCAAGCAAAGATACCAGTTTGAAATACTTTTATATAAAAACACTGACAAATTGTTTCACTGTGATAGTTAACCAACATTCAGAGTAGCTATGTTGTTAGATACTTCATACCTGTGGCATTTGCTTTGTTTTCAGAATCCAAACTCATTTCATAGCACAGTGTTTTCAGGTTCTCTTTAATATTATTTTTTTTTCCAGGGATACAGATGTACCTGATAGCTGACTTTCTGTTGTCTAGTTCCCTTGCTTGCAGGATTCCAAGTGAAATGTCACTGGCTGACCAATTAAACAATTATGACACAGACAGTTCACCCATCATGTAATGATGCACAGTATTATGTATTTTTGCTGCCTTACTTGTAAAATAATAAAGGGAAGATAGAAATTTAATAAATAAATATGGAAACTTTAGCCAGTTTCAAAGCTGTTTTTAAAGCTCATAGAATTCTTTATTGGCTAAGTGTGATTGGACACACAAGGAATTTGTCTTTGGTGCATATGCTCTCAAGTGTACATAAAAAGACAAGATACATTCACAAAAGGCAGCTTTTAAAGAGTGATGCCCATTGATGTGAAATTTTACAGATTCCTATAAAATCTTAAACTTGGCTTCTGCCAAGCCCAGTAATTTTCCTTGAATCTCTCTCCTTTATACAGCAACCAAAATATAAAAATAAATTCATCTTCCTCCTAGCATTATTCCCAGAGGTGCAGGGTCCACTTTTTGAATTGATGAATGTCATCTTGTATATCAAATGTACCATCCAGGTCCAACTGAACAGTTTTCATGTTTGAATTTCTTGTGTCTTGCCATCTTTGCTTCAGTTTCCATTGGGTGCTTGCCACCTGTGTTAAAATTGATGCAGGCAGAGGTGTGGGGAGGCTGCTCACAGGACATGGCCATATTACTGGCCATGTTTCTCCTGCATTTTCTCAGGTATTGGAGCAATGCCCATTGGCTCCCATACTGTGTCATTGGTGACATGGTCAAAAAGAGAAACACGTAATAACCAACAAAGCATGTGCATCTCTATGGCATGTAAAGAGCACTCAATGAATTTAGTGATTGGCCAGCATTCAGTGCCATAAAAAGCTACTGGGTGCCCCATTCTTTTAAAACATAAAAGTGAATTACTTTATTATAATGAAAGGTGACAGACAAATTTGAAATGGGGCTTTATTGTTGTTGTGAAAATAGAAATACATTACCTTGATTTTGTTGTTGTGGTAACAAAAAACCAGTTTACATGTAAGTAAAAACATTGGTGGTTAGACTTGTTTAAACCACACATTGTCATTATTTTTACACTTCTGGGGTGTTAAATCAAAAGTATCTTTTCCAGTTAGCAACCAGAAGGAAATGGCCATCGTCCTTAACAAGAAGCAGTTCTTTCATTATGACAGCTTGAGTCCTTGAAGATTCTGTTTCACGTTAAGCAGCTCTTTCTCCTGCCTTGTCTTCTCTTGCTTGAAGACCGACTTGTTTGCTTTCTTTTCTATCCTGCGTTCCTAACGGGGAAATAATTTACAATATTAATGTATTGCTTCATGAAAATGTTCTCAAAGCAATTAGCATTGCAGATACAATTTCAACAATATCTGTCTCAGAACTCTTGGCAAAAGAGGCCTACTGCATTGAAAGGATGCTTAATTTTTCAGATGTTAATAATTCCTTTCATATTTTTTAAATTAGGGCACATATCTTCATTTTTTTTCTTTTCACTGCAATAACAGTAAAACAAACAAAACAAAAAACCCAGATTCCCCCCATACACACACACACACACACACACCCTCTGCATAGTGTGTGCCATTTAGAGATGATCTAATTAAATCGTTCCAAATCATTTTACCCATATCTTGCGTAAGAGGGAAATCCACCAGTCTTAGCATCTTATATCTCCCTGCTTCTTCCTAAGGAAATGTTTTCCACAAGAGACTAAGAGAAAAAAACTCACTGAAAGGGAAGAAGGGGGTCAAAACCTCCCCACAATGGACTATTAGGGAGACCAAAAGAAGGGGCAAGGTTTAGTTTGTTCCAGTTTTCTCTTACCAGTAGCTTGTTGTGAAGTGGGTCTCCCCTCCATAATTACTAAGTTACAGTGGAAGACATAGAATTTGCTAATTGATGTTGAGAAATCCCATCCCTTTTGCTCTGGGATTCTGGGATTTTTTTTGAAAAAAATTAATAGATTTTTCTACAGCTTTGGGCTAACCATAAATATTTGACTGAGTTCTCAATTACTGCTCCTGAACCATGTAAAACAACAATTTGTATTTCACTCAGCTAACCTACAGTTTTTACAAACTCAGGACAATTTATGAAAAGCAAACAAACAAAATCAATAAGAGTAAAAAGTAGCTGTCACCACTTTCAAAAATACACCCCCCCCATGTATGTATGTATGTACACACACACACACACACACACACTGTATTTTTCTGAGTATAAGATGCACCTTTTTCCCTCCAAAAAGAGGGTGAAAATCTGGGTGCGTCTTTTACACTGAATACAGCATTTTTGGCCTTGCGAAACTCCGCCCCTTTGGCAAAAATGGCTGTGCATAGCTGTAGGAGTCTTGCAGAGTGCTCCTGGGGGCTGGGGAGGGCAAAAATGAGTGAAAAATGGGCTGTTTGATGCTCATTTTTGCTCCCCCAGCCCCCAGGAGCACTCTATAAGCCTCCCAAAGGTTATGCATGCCCTTTTTTCTTTGACAGAAAATGGGCCGTTTTGGGGAGTGCAAAAACTTTATTTTAATTTGCTTCTTCAAAATCTTGGTGCATATTATACTCTGAAAAATATGATGTGTGTGTGTATGTGTATGTATATACATATACATACATATACATACATATTCATACATACATACATACATACATACATACATACATCATACATACATATATACACACACACACACACACACAAACATATACTGTATTCATTTGAGCTAATCTATGGAACAAAATTATTTCTACTTCCTTAAGTAGAGCAAACTCAAATCCTCAATGGACAATGGTATTCCATAGTGTGAGAATTGCTCTTGAGAAAGCATGCCTGCAGGTCCCTATACCTTCCACTTCATAAGAGCCAAAATCCCTCTCAAAAAGAGCATACAAGATAGCCTGAATCTGACAGGGAAAGATGGTACTGTAAGTACACAAGTGGCAAGCCATGTAGACCTTTACTGATTAAAACCAGCCCCTTGAATTGAATCTGAAATTCAATTCCAAGGAAAGGGTCTGGGCCTCTTGGATTGGTGGGACGCCTGTGCCGTCCCTGCCCCGCTCCACCCAGTGTTCCTTTTCTACGGTGTTCCAGTTAATGACTCTCACATTCGCTTAATAATTGCTTTGCTTGACGACTAAAATTCAAGGCCCAGTTGTGGTCGTAAGTGGAGGACTACCTGTAATCTAAAATGTTTTTTTTCCAAATCTCCTTTTCTCTCTACCATTTAAGAAACATAAGACTAATTTATTCATATTACCCTTTAATTTTACCTTATATCTGCCATAGCACAACTTCTAATTAGGCTCATGTCATTTCTTCATTCATTGGGATGGTTTTATACTTGTCAAGTTCTACATGTGTATGAAGCCACAATCTCACTAAAGCTAAATTCAGTGCCTAAATGAGAACCCTAAATAATCTATTTTGAGTTCCATCCTGTGGGAATAATATATATGCTAAGCAAGTCGTTATTTAATATGACATAGCACTAATCCCTCTTGCTCCAGTCAATGACAGGTTAATAAAATTAATTAAATACATTTATTTTTAAAAATTCAAATAAAGCTTACTTTTCGTTCTTCTTTGATAGCTTGTTTCCTAGCTTTCCGATCCTCCTTACTCTCATCCTTAGAGCGTGGCTGTGTGGATATTCTTGGCAAATCAGAGTCATTAATCCTTTGCATTTGCTCAGTCTGTTTAGCTGTAGGTCCTCTCTGAGGCAAAACATCTAGTGGGATTCCTGTCTTCTTGGACACTTTAATTGATTTAAGCTATAAAAAATACATAGAACTAATGAATTTTTAAAGCAATGTGTTAACTGGATCAATGAAACGTGCAGAAGCCAAAATACTAAGACAGGTAATAAACTGAACAAAATGTTTAGGTGCCACTTGGGGGGGGGGGATGGTACTTATATTAATTCATATTTGAATTCCTTATACATACAGTATATATTCATTCACTCATCCATTTCTGTTCAGCACTTCAATAAATTACAAGCTGGATCCACGCTTAATCCTTTCTTCCTCTCTTTCTCCCTCCTCCCTTCCCAATCTTAACTTTGTACGTATCTAGATACTGGAGGTGAGTACTACTAGGAAAGAGCTAACCCCTTCCTCCCTCCACCCCCCCTTCTCACACACATATGGCTGCTCAACTCACACAAAATAACTTTGGATGGTGTGCAAAAATTGAATAAAACAGCAAGTGGGTAAAAACAATTATAAAAGGATAAAAAGGAATAATTAAAATAAGAATAATATCAAAACATTTTAAAATATACAAAAATATAAAACACAATGGAGCCAACTAAAATTGACTCCAGTTCCACTAAACCCCAAGGCCAAATGACATAACTAGGTCTTGAAAGACTTAGGAGTGAGCCTAACTTTGAGAGAGTGTTCTACAAGAATGTCCTGGCAGAGAAGGCCTGCCTCCTGGGACTAATGCAAATCCCTGACTGATGGAAATCATAACACATCTTCCCGGTTACATCTAAAGGGAAATCCATTTGTTACATTTTTTTTTGTCAGTTCCTGGCATTTATTTCCAGTTTCCAGCAAAATTTTGGAGACAATGGATTCCCTTAACGGTCATAAAAATGTTTGCAACTTTGAGTCCGATACATGATATTTCAGTATACCATTACAATGATCTGCAAACATAATTTTGGACTCAATTATGGTGGCAAGTCAAGGACTATCTATATTTGAAATTTAAAATCCAGTTAAGTCAAATTTTGAATATATCTTTAATAGTTCTTTGGATTCCATTTATTGTAATAATAAGTCTTTAAAGTGTAAAGGAAACTTCCACTCACCTTTTTTGGCACCTCAATAACTTTTGGATGATTATATAAGTTTGAATAAGTACCTGAAAGAGAAGACATAATATGAAAGGTTATCTTATTAAGAAACTATTTTTTCCTGAACTTTTGATTTGAAATGTTATTAATACAAAATTTTAAACCTCAACATATCTATGAAGGTCTTTGAGGCTAATATTCTATTAAAATATTCATGATTCTGCATGATTAAAATATTCATAATTCTGCATAATTCCTTGGTACTCTCTGAGCTTGGTTGTTTTCTTGTAGACGTTTTAGTACCCAAACTAGGTAACTCTGCATATTGCTGTTGCTATTAAATGCTAGATTAATAAAGCCTTGTTTTATGGCTGACCTGATGAGGATTGTTGAGATGTGACTGGGTCCGGAGATTTCTCTTTGAAATGTGCCTCTGTGAGTTCTGGGCGAGGCAATTGTTATATAGGAGTCTCTGATGGCTTTCAAAAGAACAGTTCCACAAGTTACTGGATGTGAGATTCTGTTCATTAATTTGGGGGTCTAAGGATCAGTTGAAATCCCTGCATCCTGCTGCCTAGCAACCTCCCTGCCCGAGCTCCTTGATAGTGAAAATCCCCAGGCCTGGGGTATTTCAATCTGCATTCCTTGGGAATGGGCTCCAGGGTCCCTCAGGAGATCATGGCCAACATTATAACAGTGGGCCTATCCCAGGTAATCCAGGGCCAGTGGTTACACATTTGATCTATTGTTTTCCTCTTATTGTGGCAGCAGTGGTATAGTGATCTGGAATTGGAAGACCTCTCTGTGGCTCTTCTGTCATGGTAACCTTGAGATTCTCTGGTATTGTCCTCCACCACAGGAAGGCTGGACCTTTTCAATCAGTTTGTCTATGGCAACTGTTAGGCCCGGAAGGGTTCCAGAGGGAGCTGGAGGTTGTTCTTAAAGGTCTGCAGCATGCTTTGGTTCTGGTTGTCACTTGGAATAAGAGGCAAAGCAGATTGTGGCCATGCAACTTCTCCTGGTACATGGATCTTGTCACTTTCTAAGTGTCAAGGAAGAGCTAAGGGAGACGAAACGGGTTAAGAGAGATCTGGAGTGTTTCTGGAGATCAGTGTGGAGTGAACATGACCTAACATGGGTGAAGTTTTAAATGGTTTGTATACAGTATATTCTTTATTACTATGTGTATGCCATCCAGAGTCACTATATGAAATGGACAGCTAATACAAATATGAATACATAAATAAATACTCACTTAAAATGGATTCACAATCCCATTTTTCTTTTGGTTTTTCAATGATTAAGGTTACCATTTCTTCAATCTCATCTTCTTCCTCATTCAAGGGCAACTCTGCTTCTTTCTTGGTTTCAATATCATCAAGTTTCACACAACTTTTAAAGAAAAAGATACAGAAGGCAAATAAATTAAATTTAAATCTTTTAAAATACTGTGATTTTTTAAAACCTGTCAGGTTTTCTTACTTAAATCAATATTATTTAGACTAGCTATTTACCTGACAGTTATGGTCATAGGACTGAACTGACCCAATTTTATTAATTTTTTTAGTGGTGAGTTATTAAGTGAATATTGCAGTTATGAAGTAATTTTTGCCAGAAACCTGAAATAAAAGCTGGGTTTTGGCAAAAAGATTGTAAATGAGAAATTACAAATGCACGCTGGTTGCTGAGCTCCTAAAATGCATTCATAGTTTAGAACCATGTCATAAGTATCTTTTAGAAAGGATATTGTAACTTAAGATTGGTTGCTAAACAACTGGTTAATAGACCTGTTAACACAGTAATCAATCCAGATATAGCCAAAGTCTTAACTGGGTTTCTTCCCCAAATGTACCACAGCCATATGAATTATTAAAGAAATATATTCATTTTATCAACAGATGTTTTACTGAACTCGCTAGAGATCGATATAAAAAGAGACCAGTAATTAAAAAGATTCCCTACTCTTAGCATTAAAAGAAAAGATGAAGTTCATGCCATCTACAACAATCATTGCTCAATCTCTAGAGAGAAGAAAGGCTTACTAGAAACCTACACTGCTGTTTGGGCATGAGGCAATACTTCTAAAGTGAGACTTTTTAAGGACTGAGTTAATTATGCTTTAAACCACTGGATTGAATTTAGTAATATTACTGTTCTAGCTATAAACTGCTCACTGCTGAACAGGTATGCAGAAATTTTCTAAGAAACATACTAGCCAGTAAGAACACTTTACATACTCCTTTGCTTTCTCTCTGAAGTAGTCATTCAAAACTTCCTGTAATCGAGCACTGTCACTTTGGATAAAACCTTCTAATTCAGCATTATCCAGTGGTCCAATTTCATCATCATCAAATTGTTCGAAAAACTAAATGTGAAAAATAATATTATATTTAAATCAATTCCATATGCTTTCAATAACAAACTTAAATCATAACCCTCAAATACATTTTAAAACAAATTTAAAATGTATTTGAGGACAATTATTTTACATTTCTTCCCCTTTATATAACCAACACTTTCCATCGATGAAAAAAAGCTCATGAAACAAAAGTTACTGTTATCCCTGTGATCGAGCTGTCTATCTTTCTAATTTATATAGCCAACTATCTTACAAACAGATGATTCCAAATGGCATACAACAAAACTAAAACATTATCTAAAATCATAATCACTGGCAAATATTAAAGTGTTAGAAACTAATTTCTTTTAGACAAAAAATAAGGCAAAAGTCAAGGTAAGTCATAGCATTAGATGCAGTATTATAAAACTCCTTAAAATTCTTAAGGAAAAGCACATTAATAGAGAATAGTTTTATATACAAGGAATGTTAAGAGATCCAATTAAAATTAATATTTTCTAAGTATATGCCAATAATTACAACTATTTTAAGTTTATTTCACCTTCTCAAATCTTTCATCCAGAAGTGTCAGTTGTTCATTTCTTTTCATGACTGAAGAGGTCATGGAATACTCTGTGAAACGGCTCTTGGTCTCTTCTTCCATGAAGATAAATTCTTTCATCTTCCCTTTAAAATCACTGTCATCTGACAAAGGACCCTCAGAATCACATTCTTCATCTTCTCCATCCTCTTCCTCCTCCACATCTTCCCATGCATCTTCATCTTCAGATAAGCTGGCAATAGCATATACATTAATTGGCTTCTTTAGATTTACACTTCATTTTATTAATATACTGATTAATAGTTCATGATTTTTCATGTACTACTGTACAGTATAACTAAGAATGAAATAGTAATCAATCAAGACCTGAAAAATATATAAAGAGTGGAATAATTTTGATACACTCAGTATTGGGATTCCCTCCCCAGTAGAAAACTGAATAAGTTAATAAAATAGTAGTATGTTTTTCATTCCATTACCAAGAGAGTTCCTTCTCCTGTTCTAGGCTTCCAGGTTTATTAGCTGCTAAGATGAAGTCATCTTCAAGCAGATTATCTGGATTGTCAAAATCAAAGTCATCATCTAGTGCTGCAATAATGTCGGGATCAAGATCCGGTCTAGGTCCTATTGTTAGATAAAAGACCATGTTAAAAAAGCAGTTTTGACAGGATTAAGTCATTTCTCAGAACTGTCAGTTTCCCTGAACACAAGTTATTTACCAAACAGAGAAAAAATCATTCACCACAACAGCAATTCTTTAGAAAATTACTTTCTCTAGCTACCCTCAGATCAAACCTGATAATTTTTCAGAAATGTTTGAAGACTGAATTGAATGGAAGAGGGAACAGTGTTGTCTTCTTGCCTTGATGGCACAAGATATCGATCAAGCAAACAACAACGTATGAAACCCTTATAATCTATCTTTTTACAGATTAAGATAGTAACAGAATTCCTCAATCACAAATAATGCGAAGGACAGATTTTTAAAAAATTAAGGAAAAAGTTTCATTTTACACATCAAAATATAAGTGCACATAAAAAATGTAGTGTAAATGAAGTACCTGGAACAGGAGCAGCTTTGTTTAATAGTCCCACATCTTCTTCAAATTCTGATGCAAATACTGAAGAGGGCAGATTAATGGTGGGAGCCTAAAGAACAAAGAAAATGTAGTATTTTTTTTTAAACTGTTCAAGAAACCAAGTATCCTCACCTGAGTTTCTAGCATATACTTTTCATTTGATACAATGCACAAATCTGTACATGGTGCATGATAAAATTTTTTGGAATGCTGTCAATAATTTTAGCAGCACCACTAATGAATCAAAATGAGGTAGTTTTAGGGTCTATCATAAAAGAATTCAATGGTGATTGAAAAAGGTATGCGAAAATAAAAAACATTGTTTAAAAATTTAAACTTTACATTTAAGAATGTAAAGCTTGATTTGAACATACATAATGGTAATTATAGGAAATACCACCACAGCAGCCAAGAACATTTTTACTTACCAGAATATGTTGAATTTCATCTACCTCCCCTTCTGTAGACCCTACAATCCTGCCTTTATTTGGGAAGCTTGATGGAACAAGTTCAGAAGGTCCTGAAGCTTCTTTCAAATGTTGCAAGTAATTGTAACCATCATCAAAGAACACTCCATATTTCCGCTGTTCTTCTTTTCTTTTTTCATCATTTCTCTAAAGGCATTGAAGAAGGAAATTAATGAATTTAGCTAATGTTGCTATCAAACTTAAAGAAAAAAAAAGCATGATGGTTCCAATTGGTTCTAGCATATACTTTTCATTTGATACAATGCACAAATCTGTACATGGTGCATGGTACTTTCTACACATCTTCGTAGCAATGTTGATTGTCAGCGATTTCAGAATTCCTCTACTAGGAGGAACATATGGAGAGCCTTGACATTTTTTCAGCAGCATCATTTTCCCACAGCCAACTCAAATGTCTCCTGAAAGCCCATCCATAGGCAGAATAGCCCTTCCCTATCCTTTCACCTAAAATAAGCATTAGCCTGCTTTTCTTCAGCTTTGTCATTTCTTATTACCTTTAATGTAGGCAACAAAACTCTCTGGGGTGCACTATCATCCGCTGTCAAAGGGTCCTTCTGACTTCTGTGCACTACATGAAATGTTACAGCTTTTTTCTTTTCTATGAAAGGTTTCTTCCGCCTGTGGGGCTACAAAACAAGAGGCAGTTCTCTGAAAATGCAACGAAACTGATAAGGGTTTCACTACTTATCTAAGTAAATAGGTTATTCAAATCCCCCCATAGAATATAATTGTAAAAAAGAAACAACAATTTTTGTGTTTTAGGTTTTTAGGTTTTATTGGGATTTATATGCCGCCCTTTTCCCTGAGGGGACTCAGGGCGGCTTACAACCACAGGGGAGGGGAAGTGCAAGGTCAAAACAAACACTTTGTGAACAAAAGAAAAATAATAAAACACAACTTTCATTCAGCAATCAAACACTCGGGCGGGTAATTGGAAGCCTATCCCCAGGCCTGCTGGGAGAGCCAGATCTTGAGGGCTGCGCGGAAGGTCTGGATCGTGGTGAGGGTGCGGATCTCCATGGGGAGCTCGTTCCATAGGGTCGGGGCAGCAACAGAAAAGGCTCTCCTCCGTGTGGTCGCCAGTCGACATTGACTGGCAGATGGAATTCGGAGGAGGCCCAGTCTGTGCGATCTGATTGGTCGATTTAGGGAGGTAATCGGCAGAAGGCGGTCTCTCAAGTACCCAGATCCACTACCATGGAGTGCTTTAAAGATGGTCATCATTATCCTGAAGCGCACCCGGAGACCAACAGGCAGCCAGTGCAGCTCGCGGAGGACAGGTGTAACGTGGGCGAACCGAGGTGCGCCCACTATCACTCGCGCGGCTGCATTTTGGACTAGCTGTAGTCGCCGGATGCACTTCAGGGGCAACCCCATGTAGAGCCCATTGCAGTATTCCAGTCTAGAGATCACAAGGGCTCGAGTGACTGTTGTGAGGGCCCCCCGATCTAGGTAGGGCCGCAACTGGCGGACCAGGCGAACCTGGGCAAATGCCCCCCTGGTCACAGCTGACAGCTGATGGTCAAAAGTCAGCTGTGGATCCAGGAGGACTCCTAAGTTGCGGACCCTATCTGAGGGGTATAAAATTTGACCCCCCAGCCTAAGCGTTGGTGTATTAGCCAAATTATTGGGGGGGAAACACAACAGCCACTCGGTCTTATCCGGGTTGAGCACCAGTTTGTTAGCACTCATCCAGTTCTTAACGGCCTCCAGACCCCGGTTCATCACGTCCACCGCTTCATTGAGTTGGCACGGGGCGGACAGATACAATTGCGTATCGTCCGCATATTGTGCTGCCCAAGGGTCACATTACTCTGATCTGGGCAACCATATAGACCAAATAAATAAACAAACAAATCTGTTTAATCTTTACTTAGTTCACTGATGCATATTTAGAAGCCGAGGTGGTGCAGTGGTTAGAGTGCAGCACTGCAGGCTACTTCAGCTGACTGCAGTTCTGCAGTTCGGCTGTTCAAATCTCACCGGCTCAAGGTTGACTCAGTCTTCCATCCTTCCAAGGTGGGTAAAATGAGGACCCGGATTGTTGGGGGCAATATGCTGACCCTGTAAACTGCTTAGAGGGGGCTGAAAGCCCTATGAAGCGGTATATAAGTCTAACTGCTATTGCTATTTTTAAAATGCATTAAATGTAACCAGAATAGATTGATTTGAACTTTGTTGGGATGGTTTATCTGCTTCTGGGGTTGTCCAGAACACTGTAATTTGCAGTGCTCTGAACATCTTCTGGCAGATATGTTTGGATCATCCCATTGCAGAGAATTTCCACACTGATTGTTTTTCCCTTTGATAAGTTTTATGCTTATCTCTTTCAGGAGATCTAGATTATTCTCGTGATTTTATATACTGCATACTATTGAAATATCTCCTCAATACATAATAAAAAAGCATAAAACCAAATCAAAGCCACAAATAGCAAAAATGACAAAGTAAAAATAAAAGGCTTTTTCCTAAAAGATTTGTTTTAAGGCCTTCCTAAAATGCAAACAATGAAGTTAGATTCCACAGTTCTAGTAAACTTGGTAGATACAGAGAAGACTGAACTTCAGGTTGCCAAGAGACAAGCTTCATAGCAGGTAAATAATCTCAAATAATCTCAGTATATTGGGGAGGGGAAACAATGGAAATGATAAAGGAGGCATTTGCTTAGTTAATCCTAACACAAACCATTTAGTTTTTAAAAGTAAGTAATTTATATGCCATCAGGAAACAAATCAGCAACCAACACAATGCCTTCAGCATAAGAATTTGACTCCATCCTAACAGCATCTAAGAAAGTAAGGTGAACAAATACTTCTAAGTGAAGTCCCATATAAGTGTCACAGTTATATCAATCTTCAGGAAAGAAGACAGGAGAGGATAGTTATGATTACTTTTTTCTGGTGAAGTCCCATATCATGTGCAATTTGCAGCTACCTTTAAACCAGGTAGGTACCTCACACAGATCTCCAAGGGGTGACATATTGTCAAAGCTACACTTTTTAATGGCTTCACATAATTTCAAAAAACGTACCTATTCACAGGAAATTATATCCTGTTAACAGTTAAAATTTTCAGTGTTGCTATGTGATGTCATAAAATATGTGTAGCATCCACACTCTGTCACCACTTGGATTTCCGCGGGAAGCTTCCTCCTGGCAAAATCCTAATTGATCTGGTCATATAGCCATTGTTTCATTATTATAAGTTTTCACAAAAAAATGTTATTTTATAGTTATAATGTACACTGAAGGTGGCATTTAATTTCATTGTACAAAGTGCAATGACACTAAACTAAACTGCAAGCTATTCTTCATTCCATTAATTTTCATTAACTGTCATTCAGCACAGCTGCAAGTTTCAAATAATTGCGCTTCTAAGGCAGCCTCAGAGTCAATGCCTGCATGGCATTATAGGGCATCATGGCAGGGTGCCTGAACGTGCTGGTGCCTCTATTTGGATTTCACCCATCCCGAAATGTCCCCCCCCCCTGAAAGTTACAACAAATTTATAAATGCTCTGTCACTTGTGAGATAGCCAGATTAACAGAATTGGAAGGGACCTTGTAGTCATCTAGTCCGACACCCCACCCCACCCGCCCAGGCAGGAGACCGTACACCATTTCCCAGATTATCCATCTTGCACCATAAAGGGGGGGGGGGGACTGACAACCGCAGCCCAAGACTGTCAGCCTGCTCAAGCCTGAACTTCATGCACCGCTCACCATTGTGCCGTCTCCGACACTAATGGCCGTCAAGTGCCGAATGATCCACGGAACTCGCGAGCCGAGTTCCCAAACTGACAACTCCACACCGAACGAGCTTTGCTGCTTTCCGTTTTTCCGCTTCCGGAAAGGGATCGGCCTTCCGAAGTTGTCGCGCTTAGTTTCCGTTAGATCTCAGCCATCTTGGAATATACCAATTGTTGTTGAAAAGGGTGACAAGCAAATAAATCGGCTGGCTACAATATCCAGGAGCTCTAGAAATATCGTCAACAGAGAATGCAGTATGCAGTTTTTCTTTCCATGCAATAATAACGTGCTCATGTCGGGGATGATCCCAACAAAACCATAAGGCACAACAATGCGCTCTCCCTTTTCCAGCGGAAATAGTGGTAGAAAAGAGCAACTGCTTAGTAAGGGCCAGAGCGGCATAGTTGATATCACAGTGATGTCTCTTTATAGAAAAAGAAAACTCTTTGGTATACCGGAAGTGCCCATAAAGGTGAGCTGCAGCGTTTCTTTCACGTGATCTTTGGTGGATTACAGCTTGTCTGCTCCGAGTGATGTTTGTCATTGATGTCTATTCTGCCTGCTCTGAGTGATGTTCGTCACTATGTGAAA
Organism: Thamnophis elegans; assembly: GCF_009769535.1. Classification (NCBI taxonomy): domain Eukaryota; kingdom Metazoa; phylum Chordata; class Lepidosauria; order Squamata; family Natricidae; genus Thamnophis; species Thamnophis elegans. The sequence continues at coordinate 50,028,428 of NC_045544.1, read as the reverse complement.
GAGTACTAACGCACTATAAATCTTAAGAGTTTGTAATACTGAATTGCAGAATAACAGAGTTGCAAGGGACCTTGGAGGTCTTCTAGTCCAACCCCCTGCTCAAGCAGGAGACACTGTATCAATTGGAACAAATCCCAAAGGTGCTTTTTTTCAAGAGGCAACTGGACTTTCTGGTTTTTCTTCGAAGACCTTTCGCTTCTCACCCAAGAAGCTTCTTCTCATTGAAGAAGCTTCTTGAATGGAAGCCAAACGTCTTCAAAGAAAAAAACAAAGTTCAGTTGCCTCTTGTAAAAAAACACCTTTGGGACAATCATGACCTGGATGACAGAGTATCTCCAGAGACAATCCTAACAAATGGCTGTCTAGTCTCTTCTTTTAAAACCTCCAGTGATGGAGCACCCACTACTTCTGAAGCCAAGCCATTCCTAATTGTTCTGACAGGAAATTTCTACTTCCTAGGTTTGGATCTCTCTTTGTAAAGCTTCCCCATCTCTTACTTCTTGTCCTACCCTCAGGTGCTTTGGAGGATAGGTCAACAGCCTCAAATATTGGAAAATTACGTCATGCTGAGCCCTCTTTGTTAGACTAGTCATACCTAGTTCCTGCTACTCTTCAACCTATGCTTTAGCCTCCTGTCCTCTATATTTTTTTTTTGTTGCTCTTCTCTGTACTCAGTTTCTGAGTCTCAACATATTTTTTTTGTATTGTGGCGACCAAAACTGGATGCAGTATTCCCAGTGTCGCCTTATCAGTGCAGCATAAAGTGATAGTAACACTTCACGTGATCCTGATCCTATCCTTGGGGTGGGGGGCTGCAGTCTAGGACTTCATTGGCTTTTTTAGGCAGCTGCATCACACTGCTGAATTACATGATTGTTCACTAGTTCTCCTAGATCGCTCTGAGTTACCAGTATCGCCTATCCTATACGTCCGTGTTTGGCTTTTCTTGCCTAAGTATAAGATCTATTTCTTCTCATCACTGAATTATATTTTGATGGCTAGGGCCCAACGTTCAAGTTTTGTCAAGATCCTTCTGGATCTTGAGCTTATCTTCTGAAATGTTGGCTATTTCCTTCAGATTGGTGTTGTCTGCAGACTTGATGAGTTCCCTTTTTATCCCTTAATTTAAATCATTTATGAAGATGTTGAAAACTTACTGGGCCTAAGACAGAGCCTTGTAGTATTCCACTGTACTCTTCTCTCCACATATATGTAATTTCAATGAGGACCACACACTGAGTGTGATTGGTCAGCCAGGTATGAATCCATCAGGTGGTGATGCTGTCTATTCCATATTTTTCTATCTTACCAAGAAATAAGCTGTGGTCCACCTTGTCAAATGCCTCACTGAAGTCAAATATATGTCCACAAATTTTGCTAACCTACTATAATTTAGTTACTTTGTCAAAGAATGCAAAAGGTTTGTGTGGCATGATCTGTTTTTTTGTGTTTTGCTGTACTAAAGTGATCTTTACTATTTATTTATTTAGTAAACTTACATATCACACATGTTGCCTAGCGGTGACTTACATGGTAGATATATGGCCTTTGTGTAAAGAATTTCTAAAGTTAAAAGTAACTTTAAAAAGTTAAACTACGAGTTTGAATATTTACAGGAGTTCCTTGCTTTATAATATTAATATCAAACTAGATTGCTTATATATATTCCTGCTTTTAGACCAGACAGGATCTCAGACTGTATCTGCCTTCAAACATTACAATGTGAAACGAAATAAAAGCAATCAAAAAAGAAAGAGGGAAGGTACCAACTCTTAACTGTTTATCTGTTTAATATTCTAAGTTAAAATATACAGCTGCATCTGTCGATGGTGCTGTATAGCTATATTTTTGTAACTTGTAAAAAAAAAAGGAAAAATGGATAACTCTTTCATTTGATTCCAATAGAAGACACTATATGTACTTCTGGGTTGAACTGTAGAGCCCTTGGTACCTCTGATCTTGGAAAAAGGAGCAACTAGAAAGGACACATTAATATTATCAACAGAATCTTCAACATAGTTGGCTAATAAAATATCTGCAAGCAAATACCCAAACTGAAGCCTGAAGGAATCTTTTCATTTTGAGTTTGACTCCTGGAACTATTAAAGGTACCATATCTGAAACCATCTATAAAATCTGCAAATATTTGGATAATCACTAGAGGACACTAGAAAGGCAAAAAAGATCTATGGTACAAGTGGTTATCTGGATTTTTTTCTGCCCAAATAAAGTAGCCTTAGCTTAGACTATATCCATGATTTTCTTGGCAACAGTGGAGAAGAAAAAAATGTTCTTCAAGTTCTTTTTACTTCTAACCTAGAGCCTTGAAATTATCTAGAAGTTTTCATCCACATAATCTATCCTGATCCTGCTTAACTTCCACTCTCAAAGAAAATCTGTAACATTGACCATCCTCAAAACTATCACAGATCATCTGGAAGCATCTCCCCTAATTATTTTATTTTAATCTATTTAAGACTAGTTCGAATCTTCAGTTTCTTCTTACAAATAGTACTGTTTGAACAGTCTCTGTTGTGTTAAATCAGTCACATTTAGGTTGGTTTAAAAAAATGTAGAACATAATGTATACATTTATATGGGCATATGGCTAAGTTTTTGGTAAACTCAGTAGGCCTTATTTCTACATTTACACATATATTCTGATAAAAAAATTAATTTCCCAATTAAAAAAAAGGAATAAAAGTTCTGATGTTAAAAAAATCATGACAGAGATCATTTATTGCTGAAAAAAAATACATATCTTTTATCATTAGGAACTAAAGAGAACACATGGACAAAAATAAAAGGTAGTATGTACAGACTTTAAAAAGGATAAATAATACACATATATTCTAATACTGCCCTTGTGTATTTCAGGTCCTTAAGCTTTACCGTGTACATTAAAAGGATAAATAAGTGCTAATATGAGACAATTTTTAGTGTAAACAATGTCATTGGCTTATAATAAGCCACCATATTTAGGACCAACATAATAAAGCACTCCACCTTTTACTGTTATACTAATTGGATATTCATAGATACAGTTACAAGGTAATATAAAAGTAGACCGACCATTTGCTCCACATAACCACACACAACAAAGGCTGTAAGTTTAAAGTCCCTTTTGGTAGTTTTCTCATGGTCCTAAAGGAGGATTTAATAGATGTCTACAGCATCAAGTCCCTTTCCCATTAAAGTGTGCCATCAGCTTTCTAAGGCAAAGGACAAAACCTGAATCATTCCAAATGCTGCTAAACTGCAACACTGAATACTTTTAGTCAACCTAATTCAAATTCTAAGTCAATAAGAGTTTGAGTGTGTGTGTGTGTGTATGTGTGTTCCTTGACTCTGATGAGGGATCTTTCTGTCATATAATAGTATTCTGCTCTGACCTTTTGCTTCCTTAGCGTGGAGATGTTCAGTGCAACAGATTCTTTGGGGAACAGAAGAACTATTCTTTTTGGAGATCCCTATTATTCCTCTTCTCCTCAGTGGAAGGGTAGATTGAACAAAAATAAATGTGGGCAAGGCTCCCATTCCCCAGGCTGACTGGTGTGATGTCAAAGAAGCAAAAGAAATAAAAACAAAGCACTGTTATGGTAGGAATCCATCCATGTGCAGATGGTGTGCTCAAGCAGGGAAGATTTGTGTCTGTAAGAGTTTTATTTGTACAAGCAGTAAAACTTCAAACTAATTGGATATGGTTCAGATTCAACAAAAATCCACTTATATATATCTTTATTGTCATTTTTACTTGTGCATAAACTCCCATGTGCCTTTGAACAACCATTTCAGTGTGAAGGACTCCCTCTTCTATCCCATTAGTTTGTTACAATGAAGATTTACTGTAGTCCCAAACATAGCAATGTAATGCTAATTTATTCTATGTGATTTGCCAGTCCCCTTCCCCTCCCCCAAAACTCCTGCCATGACCTTTCCTATTCTAATAGAAATAAATCCTGATGTCAATATAAATCATCCTCTTAATCTTACATTGTTCTTATTGATTTAAGGACCAATTAAATATAGCTCAACTATCAAAACGGAGGGGGGAGGGGGGAAAGTGTCCATGTGTATTTCATCTTTGTTGACTTTTGAGTTTGGCTTGAAAATCTGATTATCACTATTGTCTGATCAAGCAAGATTCTTATCGATTCTTTTCACAGCATTCTTATTGCCTCCTTTTTTTTTCTAAACATATTTTTCAATTTATTCATGATTACAGAGAACCCTTGGTGGTTCTGTTAAATTTATCAAATTTTTAAAAAAAGGAATTTGTGTTGCAGTTCTAAATAATAAAGATACATTTAGCAATTTTAATGTTGTACAACTCATAATCTAGTTGCAACCCCCACTGGACATTTTAGAGATCATAACCATACAATCATAACCATAACTGTGAATTGTACTAATTACTTCCAAATTCACATATTACATCAAATTCCTCTATTATTTATGAGAAGTAGAGCTGGCAATTCTCCCAAAAAGGCATTCTGGAAGACAGAAAGAAAATTGTTCACATTCCTGGTTTTTCATGTTGCTGTAGTAATCGAGTCTCTTAATACAGTATAAACTTACTTCCATGAAGGGAAAAAAATGTATTCTATTAGTTGGCCCATAAATAATAGTTCAGCTATGTCTATTCCTATTCTATTTGAAAATGGATTGTGCTTCTTTCCTATGAATAGTCATTTTCTGTTCACTTAACTGTTGATAAGGAAAGAACAGTAAGATTTTCTATTCAAAACAAAATACTAAACATTCATATTACATGGCCATTTTGTATTCTTTTCTGTATCTCTTCTAGTTGTCTCTCTTTGTTAAATATGAGGACCCACAACATAGAGTAACCTCAAGTTTTAAGGTGCTGCAGACATTTCAGTTGTGATGTACTCTGGGCTTCAAGATGGAGGACTTTCCTCAGGAAAGATAGTTGTGCTCAACAGCAGAATATTTTCAACACTTAAGGACGATGAAACCTGAAGGTGAAAAATAAAATGTTTTGATTTTTTCTCTCATCATCCTCAAGGTACAAGAAAGATAAGAACAATTGTAAAGTTCAAATATTCAAATTCTAAATGTTAAAACATCCTCACAATACCCATATGCTATACATACTACTTTCTTTCTTAAATTGATTGAATCCATATTTCAAAAACATATTCAAGTCCGACTAACACTGCTACTAAATTTTTAAGTATTAATGAATACATTTATTTACTTCTTGGCTCATTGTGTGCTATGCTATCAGGAATAATATTTTAACAATCCCACAGATTAAAATGAGTTATCTTGAAAGGTTTAGAAAGACAAAATGCTTCCAAACTACTAATGAACTGAGATCCCATGACAATTTTTTTTAATTGATGGGGACCCTTTGTTTAGAACTGTTTCACATAGCTGAATAATGCTGTTCAGTTTAAGAATAGGATGTCACCCTTTTGTTATTATTTCATTTGCTTCAGAGATGGGAGAACTAATAGAACAAAAGTGTTGCGTCATTGGATGCATGCACAGGGAAAAGGATTTTAGAAGCTTTTGATCATGTCTGAAGCCATTCATAAAAACACTATGCATTTCAAATTTATGGGTCATCATTATAAGTTATTCTTGTCTGTTTCTTGTTATCATGTTTGCAATCATTTGAAACCGTAAGCACATATATGACAAGTACCAGATTTCTGAGTCAATAAAGTTGAGGTTTGAGAACTATTTTTGGACAACCAAAAAACAAAACTGAATAAAATACAATGTCTACTCTGTCAAGGCAATGTCAGAAATTGAGTCACAATATTGATTGCAGAAAAAAACAACCCCAGGCTGATACAACTCTATTATATACCACCATCACAAGTTACAGCAATGTGCAAAAGTATCCCTGTGATACAAAAGTGGAAAAGAAGAGAGACATAAAACTGTAGTCTGAACAGCAATGTATTTACCACTGGTCCAGAGCAATTATTGCATTGCTATCTACTGAGAAAACACCAGAATGGGAATGCAGCTGACAAGCAATATAGCAACTCAGTATTATCCACTTGCCTTCTCACACTGAATATTGTTGATACCATATTCATTTAAGACAATAAACTCATTATAGCTCTGAAGATTCCATGCAATGCTGAATGTGCAGCCCATATATGCACATATACACACTGACATGTACATTCCCAAACCCCACTCCTAAACTGTGCTGAGGAAGATTAGTATGAGTGTAGAGAAGAGCAACAAAGATGATTAGCGGACTGGAGGCTAAAACATATGAAGAACAGTTGCAGGAACTGGGTATATCTAGTTTAATGAAAAGAAGGACTAAGGGAGACATTATAGCAGTGTTCCAATATCACAAAGAAGAGGGATTCAAGCTATTTTCTAAAGCACCTGAGGGCAAAACAAGAAGCAATGGGTGGAAACCAATCAAGGAGAGAAGCAACTTAGAACTAAGGAGAAATTTCCTGACAGTTAGAACAATTAATCAATGGAACAACTTGCCTCCAGAAGTTGTGAATGTTCCAACAACGGAAGTTTTTAAGAAGATGTTGGATAGCCATTTGTCTGAAGTGGTGTAGGGTTTCTGCCTAAGCAGAGTTTTGGATTAGAAGACCTCCAAGGTCCTTCCAACTCCATTGTTCTATTCTAAATGTCCGAGAAGTATTTGAAAGTTCTTTCCCAGCACACTCTCTTAGCACAATTATGCCAGTCTACCAATTAACCAAATGATGGATCACAAGAGTATAAATCCACTAAAAAAGAAAGTAGAAGTGAATAGTCATTTCTGTGATAGGAAGAACAATAGTGTGAATGTAAGGGGATAGGTGATGAATTTGTGGAAAAAAGTAACAGGTTCCGACAGTGGATTATAGAATGAGGATTGCATTATTTTAGCATTATCTTGCTAAGATGCTGAATGCATAAGAATAAAATGCGTAACTTTTTGCTGCAGCTAAACATTTCTGAAAAGTTCTGCTTCTCCCTAATTCAAATAAAGACCACAAAATCAGTATAAATAGCCAAGGAATTGTTGATAAATTCCTAAGTTCATGTTTTTACAATCTTGCTTTCATATGTCACAATAAAGTGGCAAATAAATCTGTTAGAATACTGTTTATTTTTTTAAAAACTGTAAAATCCCTATATTTCTTAACAAAATTAGTTTTCTTGATCAACCAAATAGTTGCTCAGCATTTATATTGTCAGACCAAAGGCAAAACCAGAATGTATTTTTAGCTATATCATTGCCAATTTTAAGATATGAGTCTTTGGACATAAGATCAGCATTTTAAGTGAAAGGTAGATGATAGGCAAGTGAATCTTTGGATTCTCAAAAGAATATATCATTTTTTGGCTACCATTGGCAGCTCAGTTGGGGCTTATGAAGTCTCCACACTTTGTCAACTGCTAAAACTTCAGAGGAAGACAATTATTCCGTCTCTGGCAAGCTAGCAGTCATGGTGTTAATAGACTGTGCTTAGGGAGGGGTAGTAGAGCTTGTGCGCCTGCGCTGGGAAGATGGCTGCCTGAGCTTTTCGCTCCGGCTGAGAAGAGCTTCAAACTGTCCCGAATTGAACTGTTTGCCAGACTTAAACAGTGAGGGGGCTAAGAGAGGAGCTTGAGCTGAGCCTGGGATGGTAAATGAATTTGTCAAGCGTTACCCGGAGGCTTGGTCGAGGGCTCTGGAACGGACTTCAGTGCTCCGGTTTTCAGCGTTCTCAGATGTTTGTGAACGACCTCAGCTTGTTGGGCGTCTTCTCCCCCCGCCTCGCACGGACGAAGAGAAGCAATGTTCCCTGCTTTTTAAGGTGGAGAGCGCTCGGAGCTTAAGGTGGAGAGTGCTCGGGGTGCTTGGGATGTGTGAGGTGATATTGCTTTCGAACTGTTGTGTTTGAAGGCGTTAAAGATGCCAAAGACGCTGAAAACGCCCAGCTGACTGGGAGATCTGCCGGAGGTGCCATTTGTTCACTGGGACTCTAAGACCAGCTGGGAGTGTCGCGATTGATGTGAGCGGCACCTGAAAGATCATTATAGCCCAGCTGCTGGGAGGGGGTCCCCTCTGTTGATTTCTCTCCTTTGACTGCTACAACCATCGTGGCTACCTGAGAGCGCCGTGGCCGTTAGGAGCGCTGAAGCCTTTCCATGTGAGCTGCTGAGAACTAAGCCTTCTGTGTGAGCCTTCTGTGTGAGCTGCTGAGAACTGCTAGAACTATTGAGGCCACTTGAGAACATTGTGGCCGTTTGATAACGCTATTGTTTCTGGATGCGGTGGAGTTTGTGGGCTTTATCATCTTGCGAACCTTGTTGGGCCACCTGTGGTGAGAGGCGGGCAGTGGCCCCCCCGACCACCGGGGCCGAAGACACCTGTTGGAACCCGGAAGAGCAGGCTGAAAACCGTCTGGCTGCCGTGGAAGCGGCTATCGGTGACTGCTGGGGGGCCCTGTCCCCCCCGGGATTGCCTGACGCCTCCTCTGCTGTTTGTGCCGCTGTAGGGTCAGGCTAGGGACAGGGTAGGGTTAGGTTAGACTTTAGGGTGGGTTAGTTTAAAAAATAGTTAGGATAAGGTTAGGATTAGGGTGAGGGAGGGGGTGGGGTCGCTAGCCTGATGGCCTACCGATGGGCTGCTTCCACGGGTAGTGTCACAGTACAGCCGGGAGTGGGGTTTCCCCCCCCCTTTTACCGTGGGGTTATCCCTGGCTCCCGGGTGTTCTTTACCCCCGATGGGAGGGGGTGCTGCTGGCCGCCGTCTCCTGCGGCTGGCCCTACAACTTTCGCCGTTATTACCTGCAGCCCACTTGACTTTCAGGCCTGCCTGGTTTCGCTCTAGAACTACTATTCTATGCCCCACTATCTTCGAACCGAGCACTTTTAACAACCAGCACCAGAGAGTACATTCGAGCAATTAGGACGTCTAAGAGAAAACATATTGCCTCTCTGATTGCGTCCGCTGAGTCGCGCCCAGCCGCCCTGTTTAGGATAACCCGTTCCCTCCTAAATAGGAGGGATACGGGCGATCCGCTGCAGGGCAGGGCTGAGGATTACGTCCAATTCCTCACGGACAAGGTTGCTCGGTTCCGGGAGGACCTGGACTCCAATTCTGCAGAACCAGCCGAGGCACTAGGGGATAATCTGGTAAGCCATCGCTGGATTGATTTTCAAGCTGTTACCCCTGAGGATGTGGACAAGGCGATGAGAGCTGTAGGTGCCTCCACATGTGTGCTGGACCCGTGCCCCTCCTGGCTGGTTGTAAACAGCAAAGAGGTGACACGAGGCTGGATCCAGGCGGTTGTTACCGCCTCCCTATGGGAGGGGATCTTTCCCCCCGCTTTAAAGGCGGCGGTGGTGAGACCCCTCCTGAAGAAACCATCCTTGGATCCAGCCGTCTTAAACAACTATCGTCCGGTCTCCAACCTCCCCTTTGTGGGGAAGGTTGTTGAGAAGGTGGTGGCCTTTCAGCTCCAGCGGTCCTTGGAGGAAGTCGACTATCTCGGTCCATTCCAGTCAGGCTTCAGACCTGGCTGCAGCACAGAAACCGCTTTGGTCGCGTTGACCGATGATCTCTGGAGAGCCAGGTGCTCCTTGACCTCTCGGCGGCTTTCGATACCATCGACCATGGTATCCTTCTGCGACGACTGCGGGAGGTGGGGGTGGGAGGCGCTGTCCTACAGTGGTTCTCCTCTTACCTCTCGGGCAGGTCGCAGTCGGTGTTAGTCGGGGGGCAGAGATTGACCCCTAGGCCCCTAACGTATGGGGTGCCGCAGGGTTTGGTCCTGTCCCCCCTTCTTTTCAACATCTACATGAAACCGCTGGGTGAGATCATCCGACGGCACGGGATAAAATACCACCAGTATGCGGACGATACGCAGTTGTATCTGTCCGCCCCGTGCCAACTCAATGAAGCGATGGATGTGATGAGCCAGGGTCTTGAGGCTGTTAAAGACTGGATGGGGGTTAACAAGCTTGTGCTCAATCCAGAAAAGACCGAGTGGCTGCTGTGTTTCCCTCCCACAAATTGGCCTAGTGTTCCATCTCTCAGGCTGGGGGGTCAAATTGTACGCCCCTCAGACAGGGTTCGCAACTTGGGAGTCCTCCTGGACCCACAGCTGACTTTCGAACATCATCTGTCAGCTGTGACCAGGGGGGCATTTGCCCAGGTTCGCCTGGTACACCAGTTGCGTCCCTACCTGAACCGGGAGGCCCTCACAACAGTCACTAGTGCCCTTGTGACCTCTAGGCTGGAGTACTGCAATGTGCTCTACATGGGGCTGCCCTTGAAGAGTATTCGGCGACTTCAGCTGGTCCAGAATGCGGCCGCGCGAGCCATCATGGGTGCACCTCGTTTCACCCACGTAACACCTATCCTCCGCGAGCTGCACTGGCTGCCTGTTGATCTCCGAGTGCGATTCAAGGTGCTACTTATCACCTACAAAGCCCTTCATGGTATTGGACCTGGGTACTTGAGAGACCGCCTACTGCCAATTACCTCCACTAGACCGATACGATCGCATAGATTAGGCCTCCTCCGAATTCCATCATCCAGCCAGTGTAGACTGGCAACTACCCGGAGGAGGGCCTTCTCGGTGGCTGCTCCGACCCTCTGGAACGAACTCCCCGTGGAGATTCAGACCCTCACCACCCTCCAGTCCTTCCGCGCCGCCCTAAAGATCTGGCTGTCCCGGCTGGCCTGGGGTTAAGACCCTAACCCCACTCGAATTGTGTGACTGTTGTGTTTTTAAATGATGTAGTGTCTTTATGTTGTAAAATGTTTGTCCTCCCCCCACCCTTTTTGAACTGTGAGCCGCCCTGAGTCCCCCCAGGGAAAAGGGTGGCATACAAATAAAGGGAAAATGAAATGAAATGGGAAATGGACTTGGATATCTGTTCTTCGGGAGGCTTGGACGCTATCCCCCGGCTTCCTTGGACTATTCAATTGGCTGGACTGCGCAGGCTCATAATCATAATCTTAATTTTTATATATTGGTAAATTTTATTCAAGTTTTATATTTTATGTGTATGGGGAGTGCATGGTATGACTGTAACTGATTGAATGTCCCACTTTTATTATTATATTGCTGTTTCTGTTTTTAACTTGTATTGTGGGGGAGTGATTGGCTGTATGTATGGGTTTGTCTGGCGGGCTGGGAGTTTAGCCGGGACCTCCTGCACTGAGTGCTTTGGCAGAAGTGCTAGGGGGCCCCGGGCCTGGTTGCGGCCCTCGGTTGTGTGCGTCGAAGGGCCTGCCGATGAATCCGGCAGCTGGGGGAGTGAGTGAAGGGACCACAGATGCGGGAGTGGGCCGGAACATAGGGGTCATAATGGGGAGGGGCAGATATGGCGGGAACTTCAGGGCAAGCCATTACCGGGGAAGGAGGGTTCCCTATATTAGAGGGATCCCCCCTTCCGGCCCTGTGAGTTCCACTCCAAGGCAAGATGGCGTGAGTAGTCAGGACCCTGGTCTCAGGTTGCTGTTGCTAAATGCCAGATCTGTGGTTCATAAAGCTCCCCTCGTCCAGGACCTAATTATAGACGAGGGGGCAGATCTGGCATGTATTACTGAAACCTGGCTGGGCCCGGAGGGAGGAGTCTCCCACACAGAAATGTGCCCAGAGGGTTTTCAGGTGCTTCATCAACCGCGATCCCAGGTAAGGGGCAGAGGAGTGGCCATTGTTATCCGACAGTCTTTAGTTCCTCGTAGGATCCCTGCTCCAGAGCTTGTCGGGTGTGAGTCCTTGCTGGTGAAGATGGACCTTGCAGGTCAAGTGGGCTTGTTGTTGACGTACCTGCCTCCCAACAGCGTGACAACAGCCCTCCCCTTGCTCCTTGAGTCAGTAGCCGAGCTAGCAGTTGAGTTCCCCAGACTTATGATACTGGGGGACTTCAACTTGCCTTCGCTCGGTGAACACTCTGATGGAGCACAGGAGTTCATGGCTTCCATGACAGCCATGGGCTTGACCCAAGTAATCCAGGGTCCGACTCACTCAGCGGGTCACACACTCGACCTCGTATTTCTCTCGGAGCAGTGGAGTTGTGATCTTGGTTTGAGGGGTAGTGAGATCTTGCCCCTGTCATGGTCAGACCACTTCCTACTGAGGCTTGACTTTCGGAGACCAATCCCCCGCTGTAGGGAGGAGGAACCGATTAGGTGGTTCCACCCCAGGCGTCTTATGGCTCCTCAGGGTTTCCAGACGGCGCTTGGCGTTATGCCTGATACTCTCGCCCACAGTCCGGTGGAGACCTTAGTTGCTACTTGGAACTCGGTAGCGTCTGAGGCTCTCCACCGGATTGCGCCTTTACGGCCGATCCGCGGCAGTGGATCCAGGAGGGCCCCTTGGTTTACCGAGGACCTCCGGGAGATGAAGCGCCAAAAGAGACGCCTAGAGCGCCGCTGGAGGACCAGTAAATCCGAGTCAGACCGAGCACTTTTGAAAACCTGCATCGGAGCATATCTATCGGCAATACAGACAGCTAAGAACAATCACATTGCCGCTCTGATAGCGTCCGCTGAGTCACGCCCTGCTGCCTTGTTTAGGGTGACCCGCTCCCTCCTAAATACGAGGGTTGCGGATAACCCCTTACAAGGTAGAGCAGAGGCATATGTCCAGTTCCTCGCGGACAAAGTTGCTCGGCTTCGGATGGACCTGGACTCCAATTGCGCAGAGCCAGCCGGGGTACCGGGGGAAGGTCTTGAACAACATCTCTGGACTGACTTTCAACCTGTTGCTCCTGATGAAGTGGACAAGGCCATCAGAACGGTGAGTACTGCCACTTGTGTACTGGACCCGTGTCCCTCCTGGCTGGTCGCGAACAGCAAGGAGGTGACGCGGAGCTGGATCCAGGCGATGGTGAATGCTTCTCTTCGGGAGGGCTTCTTCCCACCGGCACTGAAGATAGCGGTGGTGAGACCCCTCCTGAAGAAGCCATCGTTGGACCCAGCTAGTTTGAACAACTACCGGCCAGTCTCCAACCTCCCTTTCATTGGGAAGGTTGTTGAGAAAGTGGTAGCCTCTCAACTCTGACGGTCCTTGGAGGAAACCGATTATCTGGACGCCTTTCAGTCGGGATTCAGGCCTGGCTACAGCACGGAAACCGCTTTGGTCGCACTGACCGATGATCTCTGGAGAGCCAGGGATGGAGGTTATTCCTCCATCCTAGTGCTCCTTGACCTCTCAGCGGCCTTCGATACCATCGATCATGGTATCCTTCTGCGACGGTTACGAGAGGTGGGAGTGAGCGGCACCGTTTTTTGGTGGTTCTCCTCCTATCTCTCGGACAGGTCACAGTCGGTGTTAGTTGGGGGAGAGAGGTCGACCCCTAGGCCCCTGAAATATGGGGTCCCTCAGGGTTCAGTCCTATCCCCCCTTCTGTTCAATATCTACATGAAGCCACTGGGTGAGATCATTCGACGGCACGGGATAAAATACCATCAATATGCGGACGATACTCAGTTGTATCTGTCCGCCACGTGCCAACTCAGTGAAGCGGTTGACATGATGTGCCAGTGCATGGAGGCTGTCAGGGTCTGGATGGGAGTTAACAAGCTTGTACTCAATCCAGACAAGACCGAGTGGCTGTTGTGTTTCCCTCCCAAGAATTTGGCCAGTATTCCATCACTCAGGCTGGGGGGTGAAAATTTACGCCCTCAGACAGGGCGCGCAACTTGGGAGTCCTCCTGGACCCACAGCTGACCTTAGAACATCACCTGTCGGCTGTGACCAGGGGGGCATTTGCCCAGGTTCGCCTGGTGCACCAGTTGCGCCCCTACCTGAACCGGGAGGCACTCGCGACAGTCACTCATGCCCTCGTGACCTCAAGACTGGACTACTGCAATGCGCTCTACATGGGGCAGCCTTTGAAGAGTATTCGGAGACTACAACTTGTCCAGAATGCAGCCGCGCGAGCGATTGTGGGTGCACCTCGGTACACCCACGTTACACCTATCCTCTGCGAGCTGCACTGGTTACCGATCGGTCTCCGGATACGCTTCAAAGTGCTAGTCGTAACTTATAAAGCCCTTCATGGTATTGGACCTGGGTACTTGAGAGACCGCCTTCTGCCAATTACCTCCCACAGACCCGTTAGCTCGCACAGGATCGGCCTCCTCCGGGTTCTGTCTACCAGCCAATGCCATCTGGCTACTACCCGGGGGAGGGCCTTCTCTGTTGCAGCTCCGGCCCTTTGGAATGAACTCCCTGCGGAGATTCGGACCCTCACCCCTCTCCAGGCCTTCCGGAAAGCCGTCAAAACCTGGCTGTGCCGGCAGGCCTGGGGTTGATGAGTTCCCCTCCCCTCTCGACTTGTATGGCCGTATGACTCTTGTGTATTTTAATTATATGTATTGTGTTTGTATCCCCTTTCCCCTTTTGAGTTGTTCGCCGCCCTGAGTCCCTCCCGGAGAAGGGCGGCATACAAATAAATTAAATCTGAAATCTGAATCTGAATCTATTAATCAATCTATTGAGATGCAGAAAATAAACTATTTCAAGCTTAAGAAGCAATCTCTCATAAATTAGTGAGTTTTTATTGATTCTTATCTTCAATAAATGGTAAACTAATAATCCAATGTTTTTCCCTTAGTTTACAGATAAAAGTTCTCTCTTCGGCTCAATAAATATTAAATGATCTGAAGATTCAGGAGCAACTTGTTTTAAAAGAGTTTGCTATTTGTGCATGAATGGTTTCTTACCTTGTAAACTGTCTACTTTCTTCATGTACTTCCATTTCTGTGCTTTTGAATTCATTCAATTCTTTCCGTATTGCTGCCTGATGAAAGAAAACATGAATGTAATCTCAGATTGTCTTAAACGGAAATACATTAGTACTTACAATGCAACAAAGTGGTCAATCACAAAAACGTGGCAAAATACATTTTGTGAGCCAAATTTCATAATCCCCAACCATTGGCTAAATTTCTAAGGGTTTATGGGAGCTAGTCAAAAGCTTTGCAGAATAATAGTTTGTGTCCCCTTTTAATATGTCCTCTTTTTAGCTAACTTGCTTTTTCACTTCTTATAACATGGAGTTTTATTTGTTTGTTCAATTTATATATGTGATTCTGTATTTACTTTATATAGAAAATTTTACTATGTGAAATTGGACAGTGTAGTGCTTCAAGCTTAATTAAAAAGCAACACTTAAACTTAGCACTCTGATGGGGCGCAGGAGTTCATGGCTTCCATGACAGCCATGGACTTGACCCAAGTAATTCGGGGGCCGACTCACTCAGTGGGTCACACGCTTGACCTCGTATTCCTCTCGGAGCAGTGGAGACGTGATCTAGATTTGAAAGGCATTGAGATCTTGCCCTTGTCATGGTCTGATCACTCCCTACTGAGGCTTGACTTTTGGAAACCAATCCCCCACTGTAGGGAGGGGGAACTGATTAGGTGGTTCCGCCCCAGGCGCCTGATGGACCCTATGGGATTTCAGACGGCACTTGGAGAAATACGTGACGCTCTCGTCCACAGCCCGGCGGAGTCCTTAGTCGCTGCCTGGAATACAGCGGCGGCAGGGGCTCTAAACCGGATTGCGCCTTTGCGGCCTCTCCGAGGTTGCGGATCCAGGAGGGCTCCTTGGTTTACCAAGGAACTCCGGGAGATGAAGCGCCAAAAGAGATGCCTAGAGCGCCACTGGAGGGCCAGTAACTCTGAGTCAGACCGAGCACTGATGAGAGCCTATATCAGGACCTATCTTGTGGCAATACGGGCGGCGAAATGTGCGCATTTTGCTGCTCTTATTGCATCCGCTGAATTGCGCCCAGCCGCCTTGTTTAGAATAACCCACGCCCTCCTGAAAGGGAGGGAGGCGGACGACCCTTTACAAGGTAGAGCTGAGGAATTTGTTCAGTTTCTAATGGATAAAGTCGCTCGAATTTGGACAGATCTGGACTCCAATTGCATGGTAACAGCCGAGGTACCGGGGGAAGGTCTTGAGCGGATTTTATGGAGCGAGTTTCAACTTGTCGCTCCTGAGAAAGTGGACAAGGCCATGGGAGCGGTGAGTGCCTCCACATGTATACTGAACCCGTGCCCCTCCTGGCTGGTCTCGACCAGCAGGAAGGTGACACGTGGCTGGATCCAGAGGATAGTTAACACCTCTCTCCGGGAGGGATCCTTCCCGCTCCTCCTAAAGGATGTGGTGGTGAGACCCCTCCTGAAGAAGCCTTCTCTGGACCCAGCCATTCTAAGTAACTATCGTCCAGTCTCCAACCTCCCCTTCGTAGGGAAGGTTGTTGAGAAAGTGGTGGCCTTTCAACTCCGGCGGTCCTTGGATGAAACCGATTATCTGGATTCCTTTCAGTCCAGTTTCAGGCCTGGTTACAGCACGGAAACTGCTTTGGTCGCACTGATCGATGATCTCTGGCGAGCCAGGGATAGGGGTCACTCCTCTATCCTAGTGCTCCTTGACCTCTCAGCGGCCTTCGATACCATCGACCATGGTATCCTTCTGCGACGGTTACGGGAGGTGGGAGTGGGAGGCACCGTCCTACGGTGGTTCTCCTCCTACCTCTCGGACAGGTCGCAGTCGGTGTTGGTCGGAGGGCAGAGGTCGACCCCTAGGCCCCTCAATTATGGGGTGCCACAGGGTTCGGTCCTGTCCCCGCTCCTACTTAACATCTACATGAAGCCCCTGGGTGAGATCATACGACGGCACGGGATTAAATACCACCAAGATGCGGATGACACGCAACTGTATCTGTCCGCCCCGTGCCAACTCAGTGAAGCAGTAGAAGTGATGTACCAGTGCCTGGAGGCTGTTAGGGTCCGGATGGGAACAAACAAGCTTGCACTCAATCCCGACAAGACTGAGTGGCTATTGATGCTCCCTCCCAAAAATGGTCCAGCTATTCCATCCCTTAGCCTGGGGGGGTGAAAGCATTTGCCCCTCAGAGAGGGTTCGCAATTTGGGAGTCCTCCTGGATCCACAGCTGACGTTAGAACATCACTTGTCGGCTGTGACCAGGGGGACCTTTGCCCAGGTTCGCCTGGTGCACCAATTGCGACCCTACCTGGACCGGGAGGCCCTTCGGATAGTCACTCACGCCCTCGTCACCTCAAGTCTGGATTACTGTAACGCGCTCTACATGGGGCTGCCCTTGAAGAGCGTTCGAAGACTTCAGTTAGTCCAGAACGCAGCCGCGTGAGCGATTGTGGGTGCACCTAGGTACACCCACATTACACCTATCCTCCGCGAGCTACACTGGCTGCCCATTGGTCTCTGGACACGCTTCAAGGTGCTAGTCGTTACTTTTAAAGCCCTGCATGGCATCGGACCTGGTTACCTGAGAGACCGCCTCCTGCCAATTACCTCCCAAAGACCGATTCAATCGCACAGACTAGGCCTTCTCCGGATTCCATCTGCCAGCCAATGCAGGCTGGCGACCCCCCGTTGAGATCCGGACCCTTACTACTTCCGTAAAGCTACTAAGTCCTGGCTGTTCCGGCAGGCCTGGGACTGTTGAAGTATCCAGCCCCACTTTAATTGTGAATGTTGTTGTATTTTAAATTTTGTATTGTCTTATTTATCCCCCTTCCCTTTTTTAAAATTTTATTTTAGTTTTGTTACATAGACAACATAATCACATAACAATAGAAAAAGAAAGGCAGAGGGAAAAAAGAAAAAAAAAACCCCACACACAAAAAGAAAAGAAAAAACCCATCATCCCATACAGTATGTCATTTGATTATAGGTGCATCCCTACTACGTTTCCCCCCATACACACACCCCGTATCTCTCTGTTATACATTTAATAGACACCACAATAACCTAGGGTTTAAAAAAAAAAAAGGGAAAGGACCCAAAAAAGGGGAAGAAAAAAGAAAAAAAGAAAAAAAAAGAAAAAAACAAACAAACCATCATCACATGCAGCATGTCGTTTGGTTACAAGTGTTTTAACACAGTGGTCCCCAACCTTTTTATCGCCGCGGACCAGTCAGCCTTTGATAATTTTACCGTGGCCCGCTGAGCGTGCGCAGGGGTGGGGGGGGGCGTTGTTCGCGACGACACATTGATTGTTTATATATCAGATTGTTTTGATTAAACTACCATATATAAAAGGAGATACTATCTTAAATAACAAAGTGGGCCCCCACCTCCAAAATATACTAAAAGAAAAAAGATTCCATGTGCTCAACTAATTTTTTTTAAAATCATCACTATATTATGGACTACAGACATATATATATATATATATATATATATATATATATATATATATATACATACATACATACATACATACATACATACATACATACATACATACCGTACGTATGTACGTATGTATATATATAATGTCCAAATAACAGGAAAAGCGCTTCAAGGACCAAAGTATATTCCTTTTTTGCAGCCTTAAGAGAACTCTCGTTTTTTGAGGCTCAGAACCAGGCATTCTCGTGGGCTGCAAAAAGGAAACGCGACCCGGGAGCGCAGCCTCCAAGAGTCCATATCGCCAATAACTACGCGTGGGGGGAAAGGAAATGTGTTTTGTGAGGAAGAGAAAGAGCGCGCTTCACCGATGCCCGTTGGCGAAATTTTGGAAGAGAGGCAAGAGACTTCAGGCACCGAGCCCCCACCCCTGGCTGCGGCAACTGGAGTGGGCGGGAGGCAGGGAAGGGGTGGGCAAGACCGCCGCTTTTCCACCATGCGCTGCAATAGCGGCAGCGGTGGCCTGAATCTGGCGACTGCCCCTCACCACCTCAGGCGGCGCTCATACCCTCCCCTTTCCTGTGCTACCGTTAGACTCCTCTCAGCCCCCCACCCACGCCTGTGGAGGGCGCACACGCGCCAAAATCGCGCACCCCCCATCTCCCCTCAAAAGACCCCCCCCGCCCTCGGCTGCCCGACGTTCTCTCTCTCTCTCTCTCCCGCCGTTCCTTCTCACAAGCCAAGGCCGGGCGGGGAAGCGCCGTCTCCGTCCCGGGCGCGCCGCCCCTCCCTGGGCAACTCGGAGACGACTGAGCCGCTTTTTCTCCAACCGCGCCGCGCCAATGCCGGTCGCCACATAGACGAAGTAGAGGAACGAGGAGGACAGCGAGAAAAAGAAGAGAGCGGCCAGCAACGACCGCCGGGGAAGCTGCCAGGGCCTCCAAGGGCTCCGCTTCCAGCGCATGGTCCGCCCCCTCCTCGCCTTGCTTCCAGGCGAGCCGACTGAGGCGAGAAAGGAGAAAGAGGCGGAGGCGTTCACTGAGGGGACGGCTGACTCGGGGAGGGGGCGGAGGTGGTGTAGTAGCGGGGGATTCTTCCTCCTCGCCTCACTTGCTCCTGTGCTTCCGCGCAGCTCCCCCCCTCCGGCGACGATCATGGCCCCCGGCTGCTGCGCGGCCCGGTGCCAGGTACTCCACGGCCCAGCACCGGTCCGCGGACCGGGGGTTGGGGACCACTGTTTTAACACCTGCATCTTCAAGTATTATTTACCATCTCAAATGTTTCATCTAATATAACTAAAGGCCACCTTTCCATTCTACAATATATATTCAGTTAACATTAGCATTATTTTTCCCTAGAAAGTATACTTATATTTATTGTTAACCCTGCATTTCATACCTTCAAACAGAGATCTTATTCCTTCATTTTTCAACAAAACATCGCTGCCTATATATACCAGTTTTCATTTGTTCCCCTATTAGAATTGCTTATCAGCAGCGAAATATCATTATAATAAGTTCTTAGCCTTATACATTATATCACCAGACCTTATATTAATTCTTCATTGTGTCATTGTTAGATTGTTTCACAGCAAAATTATATCATTATTTACTTTCTTCAATTAAAGCATAAGTATATCATTTTTCATTTCCAAAGTTTTTCCCCCCCCCTAGCCACCGATAAAACAAATCCCATATCTTATAAAATTGTTCATCCTCTTGCTCTCTAATTTCAAATGTCAATTTACTCATTTCAGCACAGTCCATTATTTTTCGGATAACTTCTTCCTCTTTTGGTATTGTTTCGTTTTTCCAGTTTTTTGCAAATACAATTCTGGCTGCTGTTAACACATTTACAATCAGATATTTTAAGTCTTTGTTGTAGATTTCTGGTATGATCCCCAATAAAAAGACCTCTGGTTTAAAGTCTGTTTGTGTGTCATTTTCTCCAACCACATGTGGATTTTAGTCCAGTATCTTTTAGCTTCAGTGCAAGTCCACCACATGTGGTAGTATGAGCCAGGTATCTGGTGACATTTCCAACACTTTTCTGATTTATTCTTGAACATTCTTGTGATTCTGGTCGGGGGTAAGTGCCACCTGTAAAACATCTTATACAAGTTTTCTCTATATGCAGTAGACATTGTCATTTTATAATTTTGAGACCACAATTTCTGCCAATTCTCTAAGTCAATCCCATACTTAAAGTTTTTTCCCCAGGCTATCATAGTTTCTTTAACTTGTTTTTCATGCAATTTAAACTCCAATAAATATCCATATAGTTTTTAAATTACTTTTTCATCAGTACCTGTTAAAATTTTGTCTAACTCAGTCATTTTATTATAAAGACCTTTAGTTTTTCTATCTTCATTATATCTAGATTGTATCTGTACATATGAGTACCAGTTCATTTCCATCCCTTCTTGTTTCAACTCTTGAATAGATTTGAGCTCACCCTCTGTATTCAATAATTCTATATATCTAACTGTTTGTTCCTTTTTATATATTATTGGATATGAAAATGCTTCAATTGTTGATATCCAGACTGGAATTTTCAAATAGTGTAATCTTTTAACCTTTTCCCAGTTTAACAACAACGCCTCCCTTATATAATGTCTTCTAAAGTAACCATGTGATTTAGTTCCCTTATACCATAAGAAAGCATGCCATCCCAACAGTAAGTCGTGACCTTCTACTTTCAATAATCTAGAGTTTTTTAATGATATCCATTCCTTAATCCACATCAAGTTTGTTGCCTGATAGTATAGCTCCCAATTAGGTAGCGCAAATCCTCCTCTAGATCTAGCATCTTGTAGTAATTTAAGTTTTATTCTCTGCTTTTTTCCCTTGCCAAATAAATTTCAAAACTATTTTATTTAGATCTTGAAAAAAGTCCTTACCCAATCTGATTGGGATTGTCTGAAACAGGTATAGAATTCTAGGTAGAATGTTCATTTTAATTGTAGAAATTCTTCCCATCATTGATAAGTGCAAATTTTCCCATTTCTCCAAGTCAATTGCTATTTGTCGTTTTAGTCTGGTATAGTTCTTTAAGAGTGCTACATCTAGGTGATAAGTGTATCCCCAAATATTTAACCTTGCTTGTATTTTGAATCTGCAACATTTCTGACAGCTCTTTCTTTTGTGTTGCTGGGATATTCTTTGTCATGATCTTTGTTTTATCTTTGTTTATTTTCAAGCCTGCTACTTCTCCATAT
Organism: Thamnophis elegans; assembly: GCF_009769535.1. Taxonomy (NCBI): domain Eukaryota; kingdom Metazoa; phylum Chordata; class Lepidosauria; order Squamata; family Natricidae; genus Thamnophis; species Thamnophis elegans. The sequence goes on along the minus strand of NC_045544.1, from coordinate 50,007,076 downwards.
TCCTCTATTCTTTCCAGCAATTTGGGTGCTGTTTCTAATGGATCTTCAAGAATAAAAACTAAGTCGTCTGCAAACGCTTGTAATTTATACTCTTCTCTCTTAATTTTCATTCCTCTTATTTCTTCTTCTTCTCTGATCTTTCTGTTTAATACCTCTAGTGTTAGGACAAAAAGTAGTGGTGATAGTGGGCAGCCTTGTCTCGTACCTCTCTTTATTTCAATCGGATCTGTTAGTTCTCCATTTACCATTATCTTTGCTGCTTGTTTCTGATATATCATTCGTATAGTTTGAGTGAATTTCTTGCCAAAATTCATCTGCTCCAGTTGCAAAAACATAAATTGCCAATTCACATTGTCAAAGGCCTTCTGCGCATCGAGGAACATCAGTGCCATTTGCTTTTCAGGATGGGCCTCATAATATTCCAAGGTATTCAAAATCATTCTCGTATTGTCTTTAATTTGTCTTTTAGGTAAGAAGCCATTTTGATCTGAGTGGATGAAGCCATTTAAGTATTTTTTAAGTCTCTCAGCTAGTATAGATGCAAATAGCTTGTAGTCTGAATTTAATAAGGAGATTGGCCTATAATTCTTGATTTGTGTTGGATCAGTCTCTTCCTTGGGTAGTAGTGTGATATACGCTTCTGACCATGACTTCGGTATTTTGCTCTCAGACATCACTTCATTCATGACTTGTAGAAGTGGGAAGGTCAGTGTTTCTTCAAATGTTCTGTAGAATTCCACCGGTAGTCCATCTGGTCCTGGAGCTTTCCCGTTGTTTTGTTTTTTAAGTGCCTCTGTTAGCTCCATCATTGTTATTTTACTTTCTAACATTGTTCTAGTTTCGTCTGGTACCTGGGGGAGATTGGCATCTTGTAAGTACTTTTTAACTCGTCCCTCCTCCACCTTCTCTTGTTCATAGAGTTTAGCATAATAGTCTTGTATAATACTTTTTTTCTCAATATTTCCATACTGAATTTCTCCTTGTTTATCTCTTGGTTGAACTATTTTCTTTGTTTCTCTCTTTTTTCATCTTATATGCCAACCACCTGCCTGGCTTATTCGCATTTTCAAAATAATTCTGTTTGGCACCTCTAATTTTTTGTGCCAGTTCTTCCTTTTCAAATAGGTCCATTTTGTGTTTAATTATGTCCATTTTTATTTTGACATCTTTTTTTTGTGGTGCTCTCTGTAGTTCTCTTTCAAGTATTTTATAGTCGTTATCTAAAGCTTTATGCATTTGTCTTTTCTTTAAGTTTCTCTTCCTTGTGTAGTCTATTGTCAAACCTCTGATAACAGCCTTCATTGTATCCCAGAGATTCTGCAACGATGTGTCTTCTTTCCTATTTTCTTTAAGGAAGAGGACTAGCTCTTTTTCCATTTTTTGTACAAACTCTTTTTCTTTCAATATAGTGTTATTTAGTGTCCATCTAGGTCTTGCCCTTTGGCCTTTCCATTTAATTAAAATTGGATTGTGGTCCGCCCAGGTACTTGCTCCAATCTCAATTTCTTTTATGTTGGAGCTCAACTCCGTTGAGACCCATATCATATCTATTCTAGAAAATGAAGAATGTCTGTTTGAGTAGAAGGTGTATTGTTCTTTTTTAGCATTTCTTTCTCTCCATATATCTTTTAAATTTACTTCATCTGTCATCCTAAAAAAGGATTTCGGCAGAGGCTTCCCATTTAATTTTTTTGTTTTATGTGTTTTATAGTCCATATTTATCCCCCTTCCCTTTTTATTGTAAGCCGCCCGGAGTCCTTCGGGAGTGGGCGGCATACAAAACTAATAAACTAAACTAAACTAAACTAAACCCATAAAGTATATTAAGAGAAACATACTACTCAAAATAGAGAGAGGTCCCCAAAATTACTCTGAGTTTCAAATCTATCAAATCATTGCTGAGGAATAATTCAGAGTTATTTCATATATCATTCTGGTAGAATTTCCTTTACAATTAACATAGGCCTAAAATATATGTCTACCCCCCCCCCCTCTCTCTCTCTCTCAAAAAACCCCACTGTTCCTAGAACTTCAGCATGTTCTACTCTAGAGAGAGATATAAAACACAAGATTGGAAACAATAAAAAAACACAAGATATATGGAAGCATAATGTTATTGGCATAAACCCAACAAGTTGTTAGTTAGAGATACTGGAGGTCATAAGGGTGAGCAATTGCCAGGTGCCTGAATTTTCATCATGTGACTGTGGAGTGAGTAGTTATACAACAGTTGTAACTTCGGGCCCAGGTTGTAAGTCCCTTCATTCAGCACCACTGTAATTCTGAACAATCGCTGAATGAACAATGTCAAACAAAGGACTACCTATATTCCAACATTCCACAAATACTATGATATGAAAAATAATTACTCAGAGACAAGGGACCCAGATTTAGTGCACTGCTCCTTCTGAACAAAATTGTACAATTTGTTTTTAAATAATTCTAGAACAATCACAATAAAACAAATCATGTCTGGGGTTCATGAAATCTTAATTAATGGAGAATTATTTTGAGATACAGAAAGACAATGTATTTAAAAGGGGTTGGTACTTACCTGATACGCCTCTTCTCATAGTGGGGGGAGGAGTATCAAGTATGGGTTGACCTTATCCTCTCGTGATTGGATTGAGTCAGATAAGCTCTTTGGACAACGCCCCCTGGCACCAGGAATCCCCAGTTTTAATGACGAAGAGCTCTATCCAACTCGTTGCATCATTCACTCCAGACTCTTGATTCAGTTTTTAGCTTTTATTGTCTTCAACATCAATATTTATATAACTACATAAACAATGAACATAACACTTAGTCATACAAACATAGTCAGGGAGGGACTGGATACTCCTCCCCCCACTATGAGAAGAGGCGTATCAGGTAAGTACCAACACCCTTTCTCCATAGTGAGGGGGGAGGAGTACCCAGGATGGGACGTACCAAAGCCTGCACGTCCCTAGGGAGGGAGACCCCTGAGGCCCCGTGTCCCCCACTCAGGCCTGTTGAGGCGTAGGTCCTGCCCTGTGAACTGCCTGCAACACCCTGCGGCCGAACGAGGTTTCTGGCGTGGCAAAGGAGTCCAACTTATAGTTCCTAACAAAGGGAGAGGGGGAAGCCCACGTGGCTGCCCTGCAGATTTCAGCCAGGGATGCTTGTGTGGCCCAGGCCATGGATGTGGCTGCACTCCACGTGGAGTGGGCTGTGATATGATTTGGTGTCTGTAAACCCTGTGATTGGTACGCAGTGGCAATGCAGGTTTGCAACCACCTGCCAATAGTGATGGAAGTTACCTTGTTACCCAGGGATCCTGGTTGGAAGGAGACAAACAGGGCTTCGGATTTCCTGTTTGGCCTGGTTCACCTGAGGTAAATCCTCAGAGCCCTCCTTACATCCAGAGTGTGCCACTTCCTCTCCAATGGGTGAGAAGGGTCCGGACAGAAGTTGGGCAAAATCAGTTCCTGGGCTCGATGGAAGCAGGAGCACACCTTGGGGATGAAGGACGGATCCAGCCGTAACACCACCCTGTCTTGGTGGAAGACACAGAGATCCTCCCTGGTGGACAGCGCTTGCAGTTCGGATATCCGCCTGGCGGAGGTGATGGCCACCAGGAACGCCACCTTCAGGGTCAGGAACTTAAGGGAAACTGTTTGTAATGGCTCAAACGGAGCGCCCATTAGAACATCCAATACCCTGTGTAAGTCCCAGGAAGGATACCTGTGTACCGTAGGTGGTCTGAGATTGGAGGCCCCCTTAAGGAATTGCCTGACCATGGGGTGGTGCGTCAAACTCTGGTTTCTGCCACACAGGAGAACTGATGAGATGGCTGTAACCTGTCTCCTAATTGTGTTAGGAGCTAACCCTCTATCCAGGCCTGCCTGGAGGAAGTCCAGAACCTGTGGCACCGTAGCCTGGATGGGGCTGTACCCCCGGGAGTTGCACCAAGAGTCAAAGGCCCGCCACGTGGAGCCATAGATGCGCTCCGCGGAGGGTCTGCGGGCGGCCTGGATAGTCCTTATCACCGTGGTGGAGAAGAGGTCTTTCCTCAGGATGCTCCGCTCAATCGCCAAGCGGTCAACTGGAGCCATTGAGGATCCGTGTGCTCCAGCGACCCCTGGCTGAGGGATATCCTCTCCTGGGGGATTCTCCAGGGCCTCTCCACCAACAGAGACTGGAGATCGGCAAACCAAGGCCTCCGGGGCCAATGAGGAGCCAACAGAACCACTTCCGCCCCCTCCTGAAGGATCTTCCATATGACGCTGGGAATCAGGGGCAAGGGAGGAAAGGCATACAAAATACCCCTGGGCCATGAGCTCCGCAGAGCATCCGTCCCTTCCGCCCCCCGTGTCTGGTACCTGGAGAAGAACCTCGGGAGCTGAGTGTTGAGGGGAGTGGTGAAGAGATCGACCTCCGGGCGCCCAAAGCGCTCGGCCACCTCCTCAAATATCGCAGGCTGCAGCCTCCACTCTGAGTTGTCCACCTCGGCCCGGCTGAGCCAGTCGGCCCTGGTGTTGTCCACCCCCGCTATGTGTTCTGCCCACAAAGACCGGAGGTTCCTTTCGGCCCACTGACCCAGACATTTGGCCTCCTTCATGAGGGTCCTTGATCTGGTCCCCCCCTGCCTGTTTATGTGGGCCTTGGTGGTGATATTGTCTGTGAGGACTAATATGTGCTGGCCCCTGACCGAGTTCTGGAACCGTAACAGGGCCAGGCGGACCGCCCTGAGCTCCAACCAGTTTATGTTGTGAGTCCCTTCCGCCTGAGTCCACTGTCCTTGCACCATCTGAGCCAGCAGATGGGCACCCCATCCGGTCAGACTGGCTTCCGTCGTTACCGTCAAGCGGTCTGGTGTCCAGAGGGTTTCGTCCTTCGTGATCGCTGGGGACATCCAACAAGTCAGGGAGCGGGAGACCTCTACCGGGAGAAGTACCTTGGTCTGCGAACAGCTCGTGCGCCTTCGCTGGAACGGCAAGAGGAACCATTGGAGATCTCTGGTGTGGAGGCGAGCCCATGGAACGATGCCAATGGCGGAGACTATGGTGCCTAGTAGTTTAGACAGAGTGGCTAAGGACACCTTGCGCTTCCTGGCTATCGAGGAGGCTAGCTGTCTAAGCGCTATCTGTTTGTCAGGCGATAGGAAGACCATGCCCACCTGGGTGTCTATTCTGGCTCCTAGGTGAATCAGACTAGTAGAGGGGTGGAGGTGACTCTTGGCTAGGTTCACCGTAAACCTGTGGTCCCTCAGGACTGTCATGGTGACGTCTAGGTCTCGCAGGGCGCCCCTAAAGGAAGATGACTGCAGAAGCAGGTCATCCAGGTAACATTGGATGCGCACCGGGACCTGTCTCAGGTGCGCTGCCAGCGCTGCCATTACCTTTGTGAATACCCTTGGGGCCGAAGACAGCCCGAAGGGGAGGGCCCGGTACTGATAGTGGTGTCCCATGTAGCAGAATCTGAGATACCTGCGGTGATCCTGGGCAATGGGAATGTGCAGATAGGCCTCAGTGAAGTCTATGGAAGTGAGAAAGTCTCCCTGTCTAACCCCCTCCAAGATAGAGTGCAGGGAGTGCATCTTGAACCTCCTATAGCGGATGGAACGGTTCAGGCGCTTCAGGTCAAGGATCGCTCTCCAGCCCCCAGAGGCCTTGGGGATGACAAACAGAATGGAGTAGTGCCCCTGACCCTGTTGCTCTGGAGGCACCGGCTGGATCGCCCTGATCTCCAACAGGTGTTAGATGGCCTCCTGCATCAGCAACCTCCGGGTCGGGTTCTTAGAAACCGGACATATCCGGAAGAAGCTTGGGGGACTGGAAAGAAATTCGAGTGAAAGGCCATGCCTGATGGTCTTCTGCACCCACCTGTCAGAGGAGATGATGTCCCAGCGGTCGGCGAAGTACGCTAAGCACCCCCCAATGGGGAGAACGCTGGGCCTAGCTTTAATTTCTGCAGAAGGATCGCCCCCCTCCGCCTCCACCCCCTTGAAAGGGCCGCTTCTGCTGCCTGCCTCTCTGCTGTCTGTCTGGGTACCTCTGCCTAGCAGGGAATCCCCCCTGGTACTGCCTGCTTCCAGAGAACCCTGCCTCTGACCCCCTAAAGCAGTCCTGACCCCGAAAGAAGGAACCAGAGTCCTGACCCCGGGAGTAGGAGCATCTGGGGTATGGAGTCGACCTGAAGCTGCCTTTCTTCTGGGCAGTGGCCAGGACGTTCCTCTTGTCCTTGTTCTCAATCAGGAACCAGTCCAGAGCTGAGCCAAAGAGGGAGTCTCCTGTGAAGGAGGCCGAAGCCAGGCACCACTTGTGACAAACCTCCGCCTGCCACTGTCGTAGCCACAGCAGCCTGCATGATGCCACCGACGATGCAATCACCCTGAAAGCAAATCTGGCTGCAGTCAGGGTGGCATCCGATGAGAACTGGATGGCTGCTACCAGCCTGTTTATGTCCTGATGTGACCGGGCATCTGCTATGTTGCTGTAGCTCCTGCAGCCACAGCAAGGATGATCTGATGATGAAGGAGGCTGTGGTGGATGCTTTCACAGCCCAGGCCGCTGCTTGATGACCCCTCTGCAAGGTGAGGTCCGCCTTCTTGTCCTCCACCTTCAAGGCATCCTCTGGCTTCCCAGGCATGTTGGTAGATGTATGAAGAGCCACGACTGGATCATCTATGGCGGGCTGCGCAAGTAGCTTAGCCAGTTCTTGGTCCACACTGAAGAACACCCTGTCTGAAGAGGAGGGTGAGGGGCCAGTTGTAGGAGATGCCCATTGGCGCCTTACCAGGTCGAGGAAGGTCTTGGGCGTAGGAACGGTGTCTGCCTCGATGGCCTGCTCATCGAAGATGTTCTCCGCTGAGAAACCCTTGCGCTGAGGTGTGGCCTCTGCTGCTCTGTTGCCTAGCTTGACTGTTGCCTTGGCCTTGAAGAGCAGGGACTTAAACAGTGAGGGCTGGAACAACCCGGTGAATGTAGGTTTAGGAGGAGGCATGCCTTCATCCTCTGACAGTTTGACCTCCCTGATCTCGCCTTCCTCACTTTCATTGTCACTGTCCTCCTGGGATGAATCTGAGGAGCTGTGAATCTCTTCCTCCTGAGCTTCTGGGAATTCAGGAGCCCTGGGGGGTGGGTGGGAGGGGGGCCCCCTGAGGCTGTGGCTGTTGGAATGCTGCTGCCATGTATTGCTGAAAAGCCTGCATCATTAACTCCTGGAAGTTGGGGGCTCCTGTGGGAGGTGTCTGGCTGGGGCTGATGCCCCCCTGAGGATGGGGACTGCCCAAGAGGGGAAGTCCAGTAGGCAAGGCTGCCCCCACAGTAGGAGTGGTAGGGGATTGCCACCCCTGAGTAGAGCCCCAAAGTCCTGAGGTGTCTATAGGGATCCTTGCTGGCATTCTCCACTGAGCCTCCACTGGATAAGGGAGTGCCTGGATTTTCTCCCCCTTTGCCTGGGGTGGCCTGATGGCTGGCAGCCTTCTTGCAGAGCCTCTCTAAAGCTTTATGCCTCCTCCGCTCATACTTCGAAGGCTTGTGACCCCCCCTTCCTCTGGATCTGCCCTGGGGGAAAGGTACTTGGTTTTGCATTTAGCCTTTCCTCTCCCCCCCGCCTTCCTCGGGCAGTCTCTGGGGAAGCCACTGACCTGGATGCTTGCTCTTCTGCCCATCCGGTGGGGCTGCAGTCCATGTTTGCAGCTGCCTGGGATTCTCCTTCCTGGTAGCTGCTGGGCACCGCCATCTTGGACCACGTGGGTCCTCCCGGCTTCAAAATGGCGCTGACCAGCTTGCAAAGGGGCGCGAAATTTAAAAGTGCCTGAAGAGCGGCTTGTGCTCCAGGGAGCTTGTCGCGCGCGCTCCCAGCCGGATTCTCTTCCTCCTGCCTCTTCTCCGATGCCGCTGTGGCCAGGAACGGCTTCTTCGGCTTCCTCACGATCCTCTGGCCACGTGGAGGCAGCACGGGCGCTCCAGGGCATTTGGAAGCCCCGGTTCGTCGCTCAACCCTTGAGGGGAGCAACGGAGTGCTCCAGCGACTTACAAGCCTCAACGGTAGGGCTGCCTGCTAGAGGCTTTTGCCTGTCCTCCTGCTGCCCGGCCAAGGTCCTCACTGAGTGTCTTCAGATGTGCTCAGTGGCCAGGGCAGTGTGCCGCCCCGGGGGGCTAGTGGCAGTCCCAATCCTGCAGGAGGAGGCTGTGCGCGGAGCAGGGAGGCAAAGCTCGACGGGTCCAACTGAATTCCCCTTAAATCCTAGTAAATTGCTGGAGATCCAGAATGAGCAACCTTTCACGATCGATTGAGTCAGAAAAACTGGGGATTCCTGGTACCAGGGGGCGTTGCCCAAAGAGCTTATCTGACTCAATCCAATCACGAGAGGATAAGGTCAACCCATTCTGGATACTCCTCTCCCCTCACTATGGAGAAATTTCAGCTCTTCAGCCATTCATTCATCCACTCACTAACTTACTTACTCACTCACTCCAATTCATGCAAGGTTTATGCCTCTTACCTTGTCTGCAGGTGTTAATCTTGCCCAGGGTTTATCAGCACGTCGATCATAATCTGGTGAATCTGTTACTTCCACATATTCATTAAATCGTAGGATTCTTCGCGCCTGAAGTTCAGCCACTGTTGGTCTCAAACTAAGCTGCAAAAAAGCAAATTTAATAAACTCCCTCCCAAAGAATCTGGAGGTTAGGGTTAACCTAATACAAACACCATCGACAGGACATAGAATTAAAAAAAAAATTAAACACAAAGGTAAAATGTTGATGAAGGAAATTCACTGATAGCTTCCACTTGATAGACCTCATGCTGGTGAGAGAAAATAGTATCAACATGGCCTAAAACCATCATTTAGGTTTGATCCCATTTACAGGTAGTCCTCAATTTACAACCAGAACTGAGCCCAAAATTTATGTTGTTAAGTTAAAAATTTGTTAAATGAATTTTGCCCCATTTTACGACTTTTCCTGCCAAATTTGTTAAGTGAATCACTGCCATTGTTAAATTAGTGACACAGCTGTTAAGTGAATCTGGTTTCCCCATTTACTTTTTTTGTCAGGTCGCAAAAGGGGAACACATGACCCTAGGACACTGCAATCATCATAGAGGTGAGTCAGTTGTCAAGCAGCTAAATGAGAATCACATGATGCTGCAATGGTCATAAGTGGGGAAAATGGTCATAAGTCACTTTTTTCAGTGCCATTGTAACTTTGAACGGTCACTAAAATAACTTGTAAATCGAGAACTACCTGTATTTTACATACTTTTTACACATGCTATATTTTTATTAGCTATTTTATGCCCATTTTATTTGCTCAGTGTTGAATGTTATACGTCTATACTTTGTAGGTGTTTCTGACACAAATAAAGAAAGAATGCAAAGGATGTTCTGTTGAACAAAACATTTAATTTACCTTTCGGCTGAGACTGCGCTTCAATTCTCTTTTAGCTTCTTGTTCTTCTTCTTCATTCTTTTCTATTTTCAGATGAAAGAAGAAACATAGGCATAGTTATGGCATGATAAATAAGTGACAGACTTGTTACAACGTAGGAAAATAATCCTCATTAATGTATTAATTTGATTCTAAGTTGCATTTTCTTTCATTTCTTAAGCCAGTCTTCTCATTTCTATGATCAGTCATAGGATAAGGTTTCTATAGTATATCTGCATTCTATATAATTTCTATATTTCTGCATTAAGAAATAAGGAAGAGAGAGTAGGCAGCCTCCATTATTTTCTATTCCTAAGGTTCAAATAGAGGGCCTTCCAAGGGAGCAATAGGTGTGTTAAAAGATTATTCTATCTAGTTAAAAAAGTCAAATATCTTGGAGTTAACATTTTAACTTCAAATGGGAAATTATATAAGCATAATTATGAACCACTTTGGCATAGCATACAGACAGAGATGAAAAAATGGGAGAAATTGCACTTATCTTTGCTGGGCAGGATAGCGGCAGTGAAAATGAACATTTTACCAAAATTTTTATTTCTTTTCCAAATGTTACCTATACTTAAAAAAGATGCGAACCTTTTAGAATGGCAGAAGGGTATCAACAAATTTGTGTGGGCAGGAAAGAAGCCGAGGGTAAAGATGAAAATAATGCAAGATGTACGTGAGAGAGGAGGATTGAAACTACCTAATTTAAAACTATATTATGATGCAGTGGCATTATCTGTAATTAGTGATTGGATTCATTTAACTAATGATAGAATATTGAACATTGAGGGACACGATCTGGTATTTGGTTGGCATGCTTACCTGTTATTCAACAAAAAATTGGATAAGAACTTTAAAAGTCATATTTTGAGAAATGCTTTATTGCGGGTTTGGAAGAAATACCAATATAAATTAAATGACAAGATACCCATGTGGGCAATTCCTAGACATGCAATTGAAAATATGAATACAGCACAAAAACAGGACAGATTTACTTACAGACAGCTTCTTACCTCGGAAAGGGGGGTATTACAATTAAAATCTTTAGAGGTATTAAAAGAGGAGAAGGTAGTTCAAACATGGTTCCAGTATGGGCAATTACAGGCTAGGTGGAAAATAGATCAAAAAATTGGCTTTATTCAAGTTGAGGATAATCTGTTTAAACAAATAAGAGATCAAAGCTTAATGCATATAAAGAGGATATATAATGTATTAATACAGATGGATTCGGAAACAGAATTAGTTAAAGATTGTATGATAAAATGGGCTCAAAATATTGAGGAACCAATAATGTTGGATACATGGGAAAGAATTTGGGTAAGAAATGTGAAATTTACACAAGCTCAAAATCTGAGAGAAAATTTTTACAAGATGTTTTATAGATGGCATTTAGATCCTAAAAAGTTGGCTTCTATGTATCCGAATGTACAGCCTAAATGTTGGAGGTGTGGTTCTCTCGATGCTACATATTATCATATATGGTGGACCTGCCAAAAGGTTAAGGCATTTTGGATAAAAATATGGTGGGTCATGCAAAACGTTTTTAAAAAAAGGATAAAGTTTATTCCTCAGTTATTTTTACTAGGTATATGTACTGATTTTACAGTGGTAGAGACCAATTTGATTCTGCACCTGATAACTGCAGCAAGACTGTTGGTGGCGCAATATTGGAAGAAGGAAGACTTGCCTACAATCCAAGAATGGACATTGAAAGTAACAAACTTAGCTGAAATGGCTAAAATATCGGCATATCTCAAAGATCATTCAAATGAGAGATATAAACGAGACTGGAAAAAATGGATTGACTATATACAAAATAAATACGGGACTAAGAAATTCCAGTTAGCCTATGCTTAAGATCAGAAATGATTTAAACTGTTAAAAGTTAGTTCAGTAAGAAGAAGCTAAGTTCAATCTAGAATGTCATTAATTTCTTTATTTTTTTTTTCTCAATAGATTTTAGACTGTGTTAGTTAAAAATCCATACCGTGTACGGGTTCTGGGAAGTCGGGGGGGGAAGGAGGAGGGGGGATGGGGGGGTGGAGGGAGGGAGGGGTACACACAACAAAAAAAAATTGTATTTCAATGTCTTAATGATTGACAAATGATGACATATTTGTGTTTGTTTTTTTTAAAGAAAAATAAAAAAGTTCTCTTAAAAAAAAAAAAAGATTATTCTATCTAATGATGATGTGTTGGGGGAAAATCATTTCTTTTTCTCCCTTCACTCTCATCCTTCTTCATTGGCATAAAGTTTTCTGCTTTTTCTGAAGCCATATGTGATTTTATATATATATAACATATAACATATAACATATATAACATATATATATATATATATATATATATATATATATATAACACACACACACACACATGTATATAACACACACACAAACACACATGTATGTATGTATGTATGTGTATGTATGTATAGATAGATAGATGATAGATGATAGATAGATAGATAGATAGATAGATAGATAGATAGATAGATAGATAGATAGATGGTCTCTTGTGACGAGCCGAAGGACAGAGAATGGAAGTAGTGATCTTCCTCCCATATTTGGGCATACCGGGGGTTGTAAATCTAAATAGATACCTTTCACCCTGGCTTGGCTGATAAGGAGTCGAGCTCTGTGGCTTAGTGGTTAACACATCTGCCTAAGATGCAATACAGCACAGGTTCGATTCCCAGTAAGGGTATGGCTAGCTGATGAGAGCTAAATAGCTTGAAATAGATCTATACTAGTCTCCCTTTATTTATTTATCAGCACAAATACAACATATATATATGTTGGTAAAATCATGAGTGGTATCTCCCAAGTTTATCTCAATTTAGAAAGGACCACACATGCCTTATACAATTGAATGGTAGGAGCTTCCAAGGATTGTACTGGTGAGAATATTTATATATTTGAGACCTAGAAAAAAAATGCTTGCCCTATTTAAAAAGCAAGTGGAATGAACAAAGAGAAGCAACAGAGTGAAGCAAACACGCTGAGATTGGTTAGCCTATGCCACCGTACCTGTGGCTTGTCTTCAACTTATGATAACTCTTGACTGTGCAAGAACTTTTCTGTCCATCATTACTATAATGATAGCAATATAATCACAGCTTCTGTTTTTACTTGCACTATCTCTGTGCATTTATATAATTCCAGCAACCTGTACTGTTCAGAGAATGGTAATGCACATGCTTAATGAAGATGCCCAATCTTCCTCATTGATTGCCATTAGGATAGTAAATCTCTTGCTATTCATCTAGAAAGCTGCCACTAGAAACAAGGTGGAAAATTTATGACATGTTTAGGTATTCTTAAACTGTGCCTGTGCATCTTAAGATTAATGAACTAAGAGCTAAGATCTCTCACTACATGTTAAGAGTTGAGCAGAACACCCATCACTATATTTCTGTACATAATTCCTATCCACTTTTAAGCATTTGTTGTTTGGCTGTTTTGGAACTTTGATACTAATTTTGGGTGCATGAATTAAATGTTAGAGCTCATCTAGTATCTGGTATATAGGCGGTAGCAAATTATGCAGTATTTCTGCCAAATGTAGCCGAGGTGGCGCAGTGGTTAGGGCGCAGTACTGCAGGCCACTTTAGCTGACTGTGATCTGCAGCTCAGCGGTTCAAATCTCACCAGGCCCAAGGTCGACTCAGCCTTCCATCCTTCCGAGGTGGGTGAAATGAGGACCCGGACTGTGGGGGCAAGTTGCTGACTCAATTTGCTAAAAAATTTGTAAACCGCTTAGAGAGGGCTGAAAGCCCTATGAAGCGGTATATAAGTCTAATAAATAAATAAATAAATAAATCCTCAGTTTCAGTAAATCAGTAGTTCTAGCCTATCAACATGACATGCTGATAATATAGAAATGAAGCCATTGGGACCAGATTACATTGTTGCTAAAATAACTTATTCACCCTCTGTTGCCACACGCCAACACATTTTATATTGCCCACACTATCACATCATGAAAATGCTGAAAGCAGATTGACCGAAGATGTGGTTAATAAAGATTGAGTTAGAAAAATATGCTTGCAATTTCAGAGCACTCTTTTGTGAGAAGAGCAAATGCTGGCATTTTATGCCAGGTGTCTGTCTGATCTACTTGGGAGGATCTCCATCAGCCTACATCAGGTTTGTGCCCTAATATAATCCAGGAAATTAAACCTGAACATTCCACCATATCCTGGGGGAATTTATATATCTGGGTAACAATGCATGTTTGCTAAGGAAACGAAAAACCTAAAATAAACAAAGCTCTACTCTACTGGAATGCCACAGAAATTATTCTATCCAATAGTTGTTCAACCAATGATAATTCCTAGTCTCATTTGGCACAAAAAGCTACACTATGTTTCTAGAAAGCCAACTTTGGCACGATAGCAAACTTACTGCCCTAACACTTCATACTTGCAATTTGCTAAATAAACAATGTCTATACACTGTAAAAGGTTACACATATTTACATATTTAAAGTAATTATAGTTAAAAATATTTAACATATTTACTATGTAGTGCACGACCAGGATGCTCAGTTCAAATCATTGGGCATGATAGCATAAATTGATTCATAATTTAGCACTAGAAACTAAGATTTTTACAACTAATGTTCATCTTAGGATCTGTATTTCTCAAATGTTATTGTCCCCCTTCTCTCTCTCCCTCTCTCCCTCTCCCTCTCCCCCTCCCTCTCCCTATCTATCTATCTATCTATCTATCTATCTATCTATCTATCTATCTATCTATCTATCTATCATCTATCATCTATTTATCTATCTATCATCTATCTATCTATATTCTGGCAGAATATTATGCAGAATTATTCATATTCATAAAACCAGGAAGTGTGACCATTGTCAAAATATAACATTATTCGCATTGCAGAATTAGATGCATTGTTTTAAAGGCTTACGTTTCAGAATGTTTCTTTGTTCTAGTTCTTCAGAGGTGGGCCTTTGACTAAGCCTTCTGTAAAAAGGAAGACACAGATATTTTCTCCCAGTTACAGTTACAACAGTAATTTGGATTTTCAAACTGATGCATATTACCATTTAGTGGAATTTACTGAACAAGATGCCTGTATAGAAATCACATAACTTAAGCATATAATAAATTTTGTAACTGCACTTGCTTATGGAAATATACCATGGTACTGTCTACAAAATGTGATTTGCATTTTTGGAAGTATCTACTTGAAATAAAAGAAATAATCAAAACCCCTATTCAGATAATGTTACAGTGGGGTGGGGAAGTACAGGTGAAATTAGAAAAATTAGAATATCATGCAGAAGTTATTTCAGTAATGCAACTTAAAAGGTGAAACTAATATATGAGATAGACTCATTACATGCAAAGCAAGATAGTTCAAGCCATGATTTGTCATAATTGTGATGATTATGGCTTACAGCTCATGAAAACCCCAAATCCAAATCTCAGAAAATTAGATTACATGCAATCAATAAAACAAGGATTGTACATAGAACAATATCGGACCTCTGAAAAGTATAAGCATGCATATGTACTCAGTACTTGGTTTGGGCCCCTTTTGCAGCAATTACTGCCTCAATGTGGCGTGGCATGGAAGCTATCAGCCTGTGACACTGCTGAGGTGTTATGGAAGACCAGGATGCTTCAATAGCGGCCTTCAGCTCTTCTCCATTGTTCGGTCTCATATCTTTCTCTTGGCCATGTCCCATAGATTCTCTATGGAGCTCAGGTCAGGCGTGTTTGCTGGCCAATTAAGCACAGTAATCCCACGGTCATTGAACCAGGTTTTAGTGCTTTTGGCAGTGTGGGCAGGTGCCAAGTCCTGCTGGAAAATGAAGTCAGCATCCCCATAAAGCTCGTCTGTGGAAGGGTTGGACTTGGCTGCGTTGACCCTCGAGTTAATGAAACACAGTAGACCAACACCAGCAGATGACATGGCTCCCCAAATCAACACAGACTGTGGAAACTTCACACTGGACTTCAAGCATCTTGCAGTGTGTGCCTCTCCATTCTTCCTCCATACTCTGGGTCCTTGGTTTCCAAATGAGATGCAAAAGTTGCTTTCATTAGAAAAGAGGACTTTGGATCACTGAGCAACAGACCAGGTCTGTTTTTCTTTAGCCCAGGTAAGACGCTTCTGACGTTGTTTGTTGTTCAGGAGTGGCTTGACAAGAGAAATACGACACTTGAAGCCCATGTCCAGGATCCGTCTGTGTTTGATGGCTCGTGATGCACTGACTCCAGCCTCAGTCCACTCCTTGTGAAAGTCCCCAACACTTTTGAATGGCCTTTTCCTGACAATCCTCTCCAGGCTGCGGTCATCCCTGCTGCTTGTACACCTTTTTATTCCACACTTTCCCCTTCCACATAGCTTTCTATTAATGTGCGTTGATGCAGCACTTTGGGAACATCCAACTTCTTTTGCAATTACCTTTTGAGGCTTTCCCTCCTTATGGAGGGTGTCAATGATGGTTTTCTGCACAACTGTCAGGTCAGCAGTCTTTCCCATGATTGTGATTCCTACTGAACCAGACTTAGAGACCATTTAAAGGCTCAGGAACCCTGCAGATGTTATGGCTTAATTAGCTGATTAGAGTGGGACACTTTGAGCCTAGAATATTGCACCTTTTCACGATATTCTAATTTTCTGAATTTGTGGATTTGGGGTTTTCATGAGCTGCAAGCCATAATCATCACAATTATGACAAATCACAGCTTGAACTATCTTGCTTTGCATGTAATGAGTCTTATCTCATATATTAGTTTCACCTTTTAAGTTGCGTTACTGAAATAAATGAACTTTTGCAGAATATTCTAATTTTTCGAGTTTCACCTGTATATTGCACATCAGCCCCCCCCAAAAAATCTGTTCTTTCAAGACAAAATTATCTTGGATTCTTGGCAAGTAGCATAACTGTTGTAACAAAAGAACCTGTGAATTGTCTAATTGAACAAAACTTCCCTGCAATTATTTATTTATTTATTTTGCAATGGGAGTGGGGGCTTAGGTATTCGGTCTAACCTGAATAGAACAAATATGAAGACCTGAGACTGAACTGCAGGATTATAAATTAATTATCATAGGGGTTATTTATTTATTTCATATCACCTATTCAAAAAGCTGAGAAACAGTTTTTCCTCTGCCTGAAGTCTCATTATTATTCTCCCTTTTTTCTCCCAGCCAATACCTCACTAGTTTTGTGCCGATCTGATGTCTGAGTTCTTGTCTCTCCTCTTCAGATGTTCTCGGTAAGATGTTTTTATCTTCCAGCTCTTTTTTGGATGGCCTGTTGCCAAGTTTGATTGCAAGAGTATCCCTACGATGTATTTTAGTTGCTAAAGAGCCTAGATAGAGAATGAATTTTTTAAAAAAAATTAATCAATGCTCACACTTGTCAAGATTCAGCCACAATTTGGACATTCAGTACATGAATTTTCAAAAAAACATCTTTTTAGGTTTTTGTTCCTTTTTGTGGGACAATTTTAGTTCATATCAAAATCACTTTTCCTTTATAATATGTTGATGTCTTAGAACTCATCTGCCAACTAAGGTAGAATGAGAACATTCCATCTCCATCACCCCCCTCCCCAATTCTTATGAAATAATTTGATAGGAATATTCTAATTAGCAATCTGGAGGATAACAGATTGGAGAGGATGACCTTGAGTCAATGTTGACTCCTGGAGACCACCTGGATAAAGCCCTGCAGTTTTCTTGGCAATATTTCAGAAGTGGTTTGCTATTAGCTGCTTCCTAGGGCTGAGAGAGAGAGTGACTGGCCCAAGGTCACCCAGCTGGTTTAGTGCCTAAGACAGGAAGAGAACTCATGGCTTTCCAGTTTTTAGGCTGAATTTCTGCAGTTAGAAGCAGACGTGAACCTTGCTAGCTAGATCAGACTCTGGCTCACAGGGTTGGTCTGGAAATAGCAAAGGACTGGCCCGTGGTGCCTCTGACAGCCAAAATGGGGTGCGGGGCACATGTGCACCCCGCTGCACCCTATTTTGGTCGGCAGCGTGCTGGAGGCCATCCAGGCCGAAAGAGTCCCCTTTTATCCTGTTTTGTCTGGCAGCATGCTGCAGGAGGCCATCCAGGCTGCAAGCAAGGGCACCCCATGCTCCATTTTGGCCTCCAGCATGCTACAGGGGGCATCCGTCCCTTCTCCCCTCCCTCCAGCCAGCAGGCAGAGAACTACAATGCTGATCCGGCCCTCAAAGAAATCCAGTTTTGCATTCCTGAGCTAGATTATTAGGAGAAAGGGGCAGCTTTATCTTTCAGCTCAACATAAATTCCTATTTCCTTTAATACATAAATATTAAAGTTTAAAATTAAGGTATTAGTATACATTTTCTTTTTATCTTTGCTCTCAAAGAAATAAGCTACTGTGATTAACGTGGCTAGGAGTGTAAGAATGTCCTTTGAATAAAGGAGTTTCTTACATTCCTAGCTACGTTAATCTCAGCAACCAAAGGTGGTGGCTTTACTAGCCCTACATGGAGATGCGACTCATTAAATTAAAACCTTTTATGTGTACATCTAAAATATGAAACTGCAGCATTTGTGGGATAATCACAGTGTGAATGAGACCAATTTTCAGCCTTTGACACTAAGTGATTCCATCTTCGTGGATGGAGATTCCAAAGGAGGGAAGCAGAATATATACAAAACACATGTCAAATAATAAGGCTTGCAAATATGCATTGTGCCCCAAGAAATACATTCAATATATGAACTTGTGAGTTCACATATTTCCCTATTCGCTTATTAAGGACAACAGCAAGAACTTGGATCAAACTCTCCAATAGGGACATTCCAACCCTAGATCAAGTATGTAGCGTCTGTTGCCAATGCAGAAATGAGAAGTCACTTTCCAATGAAGGCAGCAAGTTGATCGGCAACCTCCATTTAGAAATCCCTCTAGATGTTTTGGTTCAGAAGTAAAAGAAATCACACAGCATGTATTATTTCTTCGTTTAAAATGGCAATAGTTGCTTATCCAGTCCTCTTACTTTCACTGCTTGCATCTTCATCATCATCTTCATCATCATCTGTATAAAGTATAGGCCCATCTGAATCAGAGTCACTGGTATGATTATTTTTGCTGTTTCCAATTTCTGGATTTTCTTCAGAAGTTTCAGAAAGTTCATCTGTCAGAAGAGGACTAGTTTGCTCAGGGATTTCTTTTTCCTGATCTTCTTTGATAGCAGAACTACTAGAAAAACAAATACAGAAGATCAATCATACATGAAATATAACCACCCAGGAAAAATATGAAAGAGAATAATTTATGATTTGTAAATAGCATAAATCAAGCTATAAGACCTAACACTATGCTCCCCACAAACTCAACAAGTTTTAGGAATTTTATTTTAAATCCAATGCTTAAAATTAAAAGCTTATTTTAAAAAAAAACAGTCTTCCACTTATGAACAGAAGGCAAATTTCTAACTTTCACAATGATATAGATGAATTAAGAAAATAAAAATAAATTCATAAATCAGTCATATATAATATTAAGCATATGTCTGACCGGCTTTAAGCTCATATAAAGCAACCTTCCTCCATGTGGTGATTTTCAGGTGGGCCATTTCATTTTTGATCTAGTCAGTATGGTCGCCTTTGACCATACTTGCTAAGAATCTTGGGAGTTGTAGTATAATACATCTGGAGAATACTTGATTAGATAAGGCTGATGAAAAATCATTCCTGAAATTTTAAAGTAATTTAGAATCAGTAGTACTGCCAAGAGCAAATGGGCTACAGAAAAATTAATTCCAACTGCTGCCACTTTTTTAGTGCTATTGCAATTTTCATGTTTTTATTTTTATTGTGGCCCCTTAGCAATGGCAGAAGTACTTAGACTTGTGTATCACTTCATAGTGCTTTACAGCACTCTCTAAGTGGTTTACAGAGTTAGCATATTGCCCCCTACAATCTGGGCTCTAATTTTACCGACCTCAGAAGGATGGAAGGCTGAATTAACTTTGATCCGATCAGGATGTTCAATGTTGAATTGTACAGTGGCTTACATAATTTTATTACCTTCCATCAATTCTTACAGACTACTAAAGTGCTCATTTGAAATATTCAGCAAGATATAGATATACATACTGTAAACTGTCTTTTTAAGAAATGCACACTTTTCCCAATTTATGTTATCAGCCAACATAATCCCTTTTCTCTGTTTTACATCCAACTCACTACAACTTTCCTTCTTCATAATCTTTATCCACTCTCCCTTAGGTAAATATTTTTCCTCATATAGAACATCCTTGATGCAGGTCTTAGATAGACAATTATTGAGGTATAACATACAAACAAATGAAGAAAAGTTGCTTTTAATAGGCATAATAACCCTGCCACTGTAACAAAAATGGTACTTTCTAAACTGGTTCTGTAAATGACCAGGGCGGGGCTGAATTCATTTTAATTCTTCCTTTAATGCTTCACAAATGGGCTTGTTATTTATTTCCATTAGCTTTCTTTTCAACCTGCTGCCCTATTTTCAATAAACTGGATAAGTTTATGCTAAGCTGGATTCCACTTAGTACCTGCCTTTTTAATAGTCGCTGAGAGTGCCATTTCAGCACAGGCTTTGACAGCTATTCTGTCAAGATTTCCAAGCAAGCATCTCCAAAAGAGCTGTGCATTTGAAATTTAAGCTGTAACTTTGAAAAAAAATTGATCTTTAAATGGAATCCAATCAGTCCAACCAAGCCATTTTAATTTTCTTTTCCTCGTCTGCTTAGAAGTATGAAAATAGAATTGAAAGTATTAATTGAATTATATTTATTTGTATCTTCCTGTTTTGATACATGTTCAAATTCAAAATCAAGGTATACAAAAGCCTACCTGAGTTGTTCCACCCTCTTCCCAAATGCATGGGTATCCCAGAATTACAGAACTAACTGAAAACATGTAGCCTTACCATTCTGTGTCTTCTCCCCCAATCTCCGGGCTATGGTCTAAGACAGCATTGCTTGAAGCGCTTTCAGTGTCTGCTTCAGTTTTTATATGAAGATCGTTTAAATGTGTGCCAGGCACAGATGGGCCTGCTTCAATACTAACTGGCACATGTTCTGTGCCTGAGAAGCCAGCAGGCTCACAGCCTGGAGACAAAGTTGGGACGGATGGAGGAAGAGGAGCTGGAACAGCAGGAGGATGGGGAGGAACAATCACAGTGCTGTTCTGGGTTGTGTCCCCAGCTTCAGGGATAATATGGAGAGATTCTTCTGATTTAAAGAGTTCCACTTTGGTCTTCGAATTCTCTACTGTCGTGTTGGAGGCAGAAGTGATGTCCCCATCAGATGGTGTTCGTGTCGTTACCTGTTTCCCATGTTTCTTCTTATCCCTAGGAGTCCCTGTGCTGCTTTTGCTTGTGGTTGGTTCTTTAGAAGGTTTAGAGCGAGATGATGTAGAAGAAGGAGATGATGATTTGGAAACATGTCCTTTCTTTAAATTAGAGGAAATAGCTGAAACGAGAGGGCATACTTTTTTGTCCTAACAGAAGGTTTGCATTAACCTACCTTGTATTGCTAGGAAGGCTTTCATCCTTAATACAGTGGTACCTTGGTACTCATTGTTAATTGGTTCTGTGAGGGGCTATGAGTACCAAAAATGATGAGTATCAAACAAATTTTTCCCCATAAGAAATAATGTAGTGAATCACAAGGCAGCCAACAATGACTAGTTCTAGCTTACCAAACAAACGATGAGTACTGGGACAAATTTTTCACATAAAAATGTCTTGAGTACCATATTTGATGAGTTTCAAAGCAGCTAAGTACCAAGGTACCACTGTAATGGAAAGCCTGAAGGTAAATAAATGGTACTTACAACACTTATGTAGAAGTATATAAATAATTACATATTAGCATAAGTAAGTAATGTAATAGCAACGCTTTTGCCCTCTACTTACCCTCGAATATGATTTTTTTTTCTGGCCATTGTCTTATGGACTAAAGCATGAATGATGAGCTTTAGGCACTACTGGGCCATCAGGACCAATCAGGATTCTTAATTACTTAATATTACAATAAGTTTTAAATTATAAACATGAAGAAACTAATCACAATTCATATAGCAGGGTGTCAAACTCAAGGCTCAGGAGCTGGATCTGGCATACAGGGTGCTTAGATCTGGCCCGTGGGGTCACCCTGGAAACAGCAAAGGACTGGCCTGTGGTGCCTTTGCCAGTGAAAACGAAGCTCAGGAGGGGCACAGGCAGGCCTCCCAAGCTCTGTTTTTACTGGCAGAGAGTTGCAGGAGGCCATTGCAGCCACAAACAGAATTTGGGAGCCTGTTTCCGCTGGCAAAACGCTTGGGCCACCACAGGCACTCCTGATACAAGTGACGTTGAGCTGGCCACACCCATCCTGGCTCCCCAAGGTCAACACAACCCTGATGAGGGCCTCAATGAAATCAAGTTTGACAACCCTGTAATATAGGAAGGGCATGTTCTCCCAACAAACATTTTTGGGGGAAGGGTTGTGAAGCTTTGGTGTACATATGCATAGTTATGACCTGGTGACATTATAATTCAAGATACATTTAAAATTTTAAAGAGCCTATTGATTTGGGTTGTTGCTTAAATACAGTAAAAGGACCAAGTATTTTTTTTTAAAAATAGCCTGCAACAGCTCTATGCGCAAGCAAAAAACATCAGTAAAGAACAACATGGTTGCTTTTGCTGAGCTTGCATTTGGCAGGCTGGCTGGAAAAATAAAGCATGCCAAATCTGTTGTTTGTTCTTGCTAAATAAGTGGAATGTCAATGACTACAGAAGAATTGGCAAAGTGGTTTTTTAAAAAAAAAATATCTGAACAATAAAGTAATCTATAAGGCAATATGTGGTAATTCAAAAGAATGTGAAAGAGGTATGTTTCTGCCCTTTAATCTAATACAGATCTCTATTTGTTTTCTTGGTTAATGGACTGGAGATAATTTTTTGATTACAGATTCTAATTTAAACTTATTTTTCGGATGTGAAAGCAGAGCTGTGTACCCACCGTTTCCTTAAAGGGACTGATTTTAATGTTTTCAAAATCATCTCATTTTCTGCCATTAGGGTACATCCCATTTATGAGTCTGGAATGAAAAACAAGGGAGCAGCAACGGGTCTCACATTCTCATTGTTTCTTCTAGTGAATACAACTGAAACTTTTTGTTCTGTTGGGACATACCGTATTTTCACCCATATAACCCGCCCACGCAAATAACCCGCCCACGCATATAACCCGCGGGTTTTCCGGATCGTGCAAAATATCTTCCGTATACCCCGCCCACGCATATAACCCGCCCACGCATATAACCCGCGACGAGTAAGAGAGAAGGGAAACAGCTGAGATGGGGGGGAAGAAACGGAGAAACAAGCCTGCGCAAGCTGGGGAAGAGGAAAGGAACGGAGGAGAAGGAAACAGCTGAGATCGGGGTGGGGGAAGAAACGGAGAAACAAGCCTGCGCAAGCTGGGGAAGAGGAAAGGAACGGAGGAGAAGGAAACAGCTGAGATCGGGGTGGGGGAAGAAACGGAGAAACAAGCCTGCGCAAGCTGGGGAAGAGGAAAGGAACGGAGGAGAAGGAAACAGCTGAGATCGGGGTGGGGGAAGAAACGGAGAAACAAGCCTGCGCAAGCTGGGGAAGAGGAAAGGAACGGAGGAGAAGGAAACAGCTGAGATCGGGGTGGGGGAAGAAACGGAGAAACAAGCCTGCGCAAGCTGGGGAAGAGGAAAGGAACGGAGGAGAAGGAAACAGCTGAGATCGGGGTGGGGGAAGAAACGGAGAAACAAGCCTGTGCAAGCCTCCGATCGTGTAAAATATCTTCCGTATACCCCGCCCACGCATATAACCCGCAGGGGGGCACTGTGCATGTGAAAACCGCATATAACCCGCGGGTTATATGGGTGAAAATACGGTAACTAACTTAAAATGCTCTGTGAAATCTTTTTGTAGGCCTAAAAACAAAACATGTCCGTGTGTGTGTGTATGTGTGTGTGTATACACATACATACACACACACACACACACACACACACATACTTACATACATACATATCTTCCCCTGAAGTGGAGAAGAGCACCTTCCCTGTAGTCAGCAATAATCAGCGGAGTAAAATCCACAAGGACTCCTCTCCTATATAGAACAATATAGAACTGTCTTTCTACTATGCTACTGTATCTTCAGATCAAGAGAGATCTGCTGATCAAGAGGGATGGAAATAAATAGATGCTTTTATGGAAATAAAAATGCTTGGAAATAAATGCTTCCAAGCATTTTTAGGTTAAAACAACTTAATACAGTAACCACCAAATAAGCTCTTGCATCTGGCTGCTCTATAGGAAGCCCCAAGTTATCCACCCACACATTATGGAGACAGCAGCTAAGACAACAGATTTAATAATAATCATTCACAGCCAACTAATATTATATGCTTGCTTTTTTTAAATGCAGCTGTAGCTTTTGTTCAGCTTTGTACAAATTATCTGGGAAATATTGCTTCCTATTAGACTTTAACGCTCAACACTGGATTTTGTGAGCCAAGGTAAGCTGAAAAACCATAGACAAGGACAATTAGTAAACATAAATCCAATTTGGATAACATAAATTCCAATGCACTAATAACCATCCACAGAGAGAGACTCTGGACACTGCGACATTTAAAGCAAGCAATAAAGCAGCACAGATTCAAAGCCACATGTGATACTTACCAGCTTCTCGAGTCCCACTGCGGCTTGTTGGCTTGGCAGGTGGGGCAGAGGTCTGCTTGGAAGGAGACGTGCCCTTTTTTTTAGCATGTGACACTTCGTTAGTTTTATGGCTAGTTGTAGCAGCAGCAGCGTTTTTGGGAGGAATAGCTGTTTTTTTAGCTTTAGGCTTAGGTTTAGGAGGAGGTGCTGGTAGAGGAGGAGGAAGAGGAGAAACAGATACGGCTGATGTTTCAAGGCCTTTAGGAAGAGACTTATCTACAAATAAGAAAGTGAACACAAGCAACTGACAAACGGACAACAAGGATGAACTAGACAAGGAAACAGATTTCTTCTTCCTGCTGCTCTACTTTCTTGAAAATAAGGACTGCTTTGTTTTAAAGAAACAGAATTGTCTCCAACCGTCTGGTGCAGATTTCAACAGAATGTTTAGAACGGCTCTCAAAATGCAGAATCAAAAAGATACATTTTTTTAAACAAAAATAATCCTTCCTTCAATGAAGGGAGATCAAATCTACTAACAGTTTGGGGAAGTAGCCACTATTTTAAAAGATGTTTTCTAAGCTATCTTAACTCAATTTCGCAACATCTGGTCACCAACCTGAGAAAGATGAACAACATTCTCATTAGAAACAATTAGTAGGTGAAGACAAGCATATACAGCTGGGATGGCAAACCTGTGGCACGCGGAGCCATTTGTCAGGGCATGTGAAGCGTTGCCCTGTCAGCTGGCCAGCGTGCATGCGCGTGCTGGCAAGTTGAGTTCAGCCTTTTTAAAAGCCATTTTTCACTCTCCCCAGGCTCCAGAGGCTTTACAGGAGCCTCGGGAGGGGGAAAACAGCCTCCCGCCCCCCGGAGCTTCCCTGAAGCCTCTGGAGTGCAAAAAACCAAAATCACTTCCGGTTTGCTCATAGGGCCGTTTTTAGTCCTCCAGAGCCTCCGGGAGGCAGGGGAGGCTGTTTTCACCCTCCCCAGGCTCCTATAAAGCCTCTGGAGCCTGGGGAGGGCAAAAAAAGCATGCAAAAAATGGGGGGGGAGCGCATGCGCTCTGGGGTGTGTCATGCATTGCATTATGGGTGCAGCATGCCCGCACCCCCCCGCGCTCCCCCCACTTATGGCACACGAGCCAAAAAAGGTTCACCATCACTGATATACAGTGTGGTTAAGGACACATGGTGGAAAACATCCATTTTGCCCTAATGGCTTTCAGCAAAATAGCTCCATTTATTGGAAGGGAAAGATCATTTACAAGAAGTTCTCGACTTACAACAGTTCACTTAAGGGACTGCTCGAAGTTACATCGGCACTGAAAAAAGTGACTGATGAAGCCAGATTCCCTCAACAATTAGTGATAGTAATTCAACAGCTGCAATGATTCACTGAACGAATGTGGCAAGAAAAGTCGTAAAATGGGGCAAAACTCACTTAACAAATTTCTTACTTAGCAACATAAATTTTCAGCTCAATTGTGGTCATACATTACCTGTATAATGTAACTTTTTGTAAAAAGTTTCTAGCCAAGGAAAGATTAAGACAATTATCACTACGATAGCTTTTATTTTTACAACATTGTTTGATTCTACTATGGATAACTATATCTAGCTTTCTAAAAATATGTTAGGAAAAGCTGACCAGATTTATAAATGAAGATCAAGGGCAAATTTCTTAATTGAGTGTACCATCAAAAAACATTTACCTAAAATAACTAACAAGTGAAAATTTGTCAGCATTTCTTATTCTGGTTCAAGAAAATGACTTTCTTTTCCTTTTGTTGATTGTCATTAAGACTGCTATTCAAACATAGAAAGCATTCCTAAGCATTTATTGTATAAGCTTCAGAAGGATTGATTCTATAGCTGTTTAGATGTAAAAGCTTACCCTTGAAATATTTTTTTCCTGTACTAGCCTATTGAGCTCTAAGCATCTATGCTCTTAACATAATTAGAACTACTAATTGGGGGTGGGGTGTGGGATAGTCAATGAATCACAGAGCAATGGCACTGAGAAAATTCATGTCATCTGTCTGACATCAAGCAAATGTGTAAATTATAGCATGAGATATCATTATGAAAAATGAAGTAAATTGCAGCAGAAATTTGCAAAATTGCATTGAGGTGAAAGAAAATGAGGATTTACAGTTAACTGCATTTGTTCTGTTGTTAGTCTTTTTCAACGCATAATCTGGCATTTTGTTATGTATAAAGCTTTCCTCATATCAGTATAGATCAGGGCTGTCAAACTCCCGGCCTGTGGGCTGGATGCGTCACGTGCTGGCCACATCCACACCCCATTTAGCAAAGGGGGGAAAGTCCCGATACGTCACATGATGCCATTGTGACGACACGAGTTTAACACTTCCAATATCGATATATGTCCATGAGCAGAATTGTAGCCATGTTTTAATGTCTAACCTTGTCAGAGAGAAAACATTAAAAATATACACTTTTAAAAATTAAAATGACCATAGAAGCACATTAATCTGCATTAATATTGGCTAAAATAGGAAAAGGGTTCTCTTTCATGAGTACAATTCATCTTGTAACAGATCACCTAACTCTACAGCAGCCAATAGCAAGTCCCATAGGAAATATGTGTGCTTCTATGTGCAGGGTATTTTCACACGGCCTAAGAAAAGCTAGGATAAGACTAGCAGATTTGTTAAGGAATATTTTATTCCATGTTAACTTCCCAAATATACAGAAGTTGCTTATTAAGATTCTGAGCTTAGCCTCCTTTCATTTGAGCTCTGTCTTCACATCAATCACATTGACATGGATAAGGAGTAATGATAACTCGTAAATGACACGTGAGTGAAAACATGCATTAATCAACTAATGTAAGAATGGAAAAAGAGCAGAAATTCCTTAAATAAATCAAATCTCTTTATGCCCACCCCATCCCACTCTTCAGCTACTGTTTTCAAAAAATAGCAGCAACAGTTATTAGTTTTTTTAAAGTATTATTGCTATCCAGCTTTCTTGTTTTTATCCTCCTATTTTATCCCAAATAATCATGTGTGAAACTGTATGCTAACTTGATAGATAGAAACTGCTCACCCCTGAACCTCACAGCTGAGTAAGACTTCAAACCTGGTTTGAAATACATCCCATAGATTCTTGTTGTGTAACACCCAATGTTCCATGTAGTACTGTAGGACAGAGTTCCCAAACCTTTCTGGCTTTGCGGATCAGTGGAGGGGTGGAGGGAGAGGGGATGGTTCCGTGCCTGCGGCTGGCAAGCGCACACACAGCTCCATTTACACGCACCTGACACTCATGCAAATGGAGCACATGGGCAGGCACTCACCCACTGCTCACACAAGCGGGGAAGCACGTGAGCACTTGGCCGCTGTTTCTGCAGTCCGATTGCTGTTTTCTCATGGCCCACTAGTGGGCTGTGGCCCAAATATTAGGGACCCCTGCTGGAGGACAATCAGAAATCTGCTCTTGTTCTAAGACCTAGCACTTTTCCTCCCATTCCAATAGTGAACTCAAATTTTTAGTTTATGTGTTACTAAAAATGTCTGGCTCTGAACAGAAATTAAGTTTTCTTACTGCTGTCTCTTCTCCACTGAATTACACATTATCCTTTGTAGTTATAAACAGGTCTGTTTTCATTTTTCATAATATACACTGGGTGGTTGTATTTTGAAATGGGCATATACATTCTGATACATTGCATTTAAAATACCTTTTTTGTCCTCCTTTTTCTCTTCAGAAACAGCTGCCTTTGCTGATAATGAACCACTGTCTTCTACAGTTCTTACATTTCTCTGTATAGCTTCTTCTGTAATTACTATCGTGTGCCCATTAGAGATTTCATAATTCACTGTGGCATCCACATCTGAAACAAAAACAGGAATATTGGCTAGTTCTGAAGGCATTACCTTTATTATATGCAACTAAGTTGTCTTTATTTTCATAATGATGCTGATATCTGGGATAGTAGTTCAATAAAATTGAATTGAATAGTATTGTTCATTGCATAGCATCCTGATTAAAGCCAGTTTTGCATGCATTTCTAAACATCTTGCATACTTAAGGTGTGTTGTGGTATTAGAACAGAGGACTCATCTCTACATTGGGGAGAATTTTAAGAAACCTTTCAAAGTATCCTTCCTCCCCCCTCCCTCATATTTTTACTCCGAAGCTGCTCTGGGTAATGTGTGACCATTCACAAATGTCTTCCATGATCAGTGTGGTCAAAGAAATTTCATAGAAAGACTAACTGATAGGGATAGGAAGATTAAAAACCTGACCAAGAGTCTGAATATAAGGTAGAAGTGGAAGTTCAGGGGCAGAAATCCAATCTATTCCTTTACAATCCCTAAACAGTTCACTCTCTTACAAAATCGGTCCACCAATTC
Organism: Thamnophis elegans; assembly: GCF_009769535.1. Taxonomy (NCBI): domain Eukaryota; kingdom Metazoa; phylum Chordata; class Lepidosauria; order Squamata; family Natricidae; genus Thamnophis; species Thamnophis elegans. The sequence continues at coordinate 49,978,602 of NC_045544.1, read as the reverse complement.
TCTCACTCCATTTTCTACCAGCCAAAATTCACTCACACATCTTTTTCTTTTCTCTGTCCCATATGAAATCCCACTGTCTTCCCACATTAGCTTGTTTTCTCTTGTTCCCCAGCATCCCTAATTTATCATGAAACAGCTTTCTTGCTTTTTCCCTTCCTTTATCTTTCAGAGACCTATTGTCTACTTTGCAAGCTTTGCAAGACAATCTGAGCACTTCTGAGGAGAAAACAAAAGAGGTGGCCAAACTCTTGGAGTTAAAGCAGGGGTGGGCTTCAGGGGGTTCGGGAGAACCTCTAGCTAAGATTCTGTGCAGTTTGGAGAACCCCCAAATCCCACTCCTGGCTGGCCCTGCCCACCCGCCCCTCCCCTCCCAGGAGTCCCCATGCAGGTAAGTGCAGGACACGCACGGAGGCTTGAGGAGGGCAAAAAATGGCCTAATGGAAGTTCAAAAAGGCCAGAAACTTGCCTGTTTCTAGCCTCCAGAGGACCTCTGGAACCCGGGGAGGCTGTTTTCGCCCTCCCAGAAGCTCAAAAAAGTAAAAATGCCTCCCTTGCCATGGTGCAGGAGGCCAACCAGGCCATCCCAAGATGGCGCAGTGGTTAGGGTGCAGTACTGCAGGCCACTTCAGCTGACTGTTATCTGCAGTTCAGCAGTTCAAATCTCACCGGCTCAAGGTTGACTCAGCCTTCCATCCTTCTGAGGTGGGTGAAATGAGGACCCAGACTGTGGGGGCGATATGCTGACTCTGTAAACCGCTTAGAGAGGCTGAAAGCCCTATGAAGCGGTATATAAGTCTAACTGCTATTGCTATTGCTATCTCCACCATGGCCAAGCCCACCCAGCAACTGGGCAGAGAACCCCTTGCTAAAATGTTTGCCGCCCACTTCTGAGTTAAAGTCACTGTTTTTTTCAGTGTTATTTTTCAACCTAACCCTATATGAGATATGTAACAGTGTTATTATCAGTCTTAACTACAAACTTTGTGAATGAACTATATACATTGTAAAGCAATGGAAATAACATTTGTCATCATTTAGATTAAATAAGGTATATTAATCTACATTAATTGCGATCACCTTGCTCATTTATTTCCTTTAGGACACCCCTTCTTATTAGCTCCTCTCTGCTCTGCCTTGTTGATATCTTTCTTTCCAGCACTTAAAAAAATAGAGAAATTAAGACATTATTCAGTAAAGAATAAACTAAGACAACAAAAAAAATTAAGTAAAGATAATTTTGGCTTCCACATTTATTATTTAGCAGTATTAGAATGAGGACGAGAATCTAATTGCAAGGAAGTGTTTGAAGGAAGAGTGGATAGGTCAAAAGGAAGGAGAATAACAGGAAGCAGTTGATGAATTGCTGAAAAAGAGAAAATTGAGGATTTAAATAGCAAAAATCAATATATAGAGCAGTACATGAAAAGTACGGATATGTATGTAATTACCTAATAAGGTGTATTGGTCAGAAGATAGTGCTATGGAAAGGTAGTAAGCAAATGTATATGACTAGATTTATACATTCTCTGTTCAAGTACAGAAGCTGCATTAATTATGTTTTTATTTGTGCTGAATACAAGTATATCTGTCTTAAAATAGAAGTTAAATGAAAATTTAAAAACAATATACTTCTGAAAACTAAAACATCACTTATAGCCTCATGGTTCAGGAAATTCTCTTGTACAGATTCTCTTAGCTAGTCTATTCTATATCACTAGCATATGTCATAACAAATAGACAACATGATTCATATTCTCAATAATTAATTTCAGCCAATTTTTGTACCAGGGAACTTTCCTAAACATTTCTTATGCTTTGAAGGACTAAATCAGCCCCCCCTCAACCCCCAGTCTGTGGACTAGTACCAGACCGTGGACTTTTGGAAACTGGGCACACAAGTGGCAGACAAGTACATAAAGCTTCATTTGCGTGTGTAAAACCATCCTTTCCATTCCTCTCACTCCGCTATGGCTGTTGGTCCATGGAGCCAGAAAGGTTGGGGAACCACTGCACTAAATTATTAACAATGTAACCTCTGCTTTCAATGGCTATATTTTATAGTGATATACTATATACAGCAAATTATAATGCAAAAGGACGTTGGTCTTACCTGAACGTCTCTTTTCGGAGGGGAGGAGGGAGTGGTCACGTGTGGGTTTTATCTTAGCCTGATTGGTCCAAGACTGAGAGCAAAGTTATAAATACTGGTGCCTTCCAATCCTGGCCCAGATTCTCGAAGATGAACGGTACAACTGAAACGACAAAAACAACAAGACAACAAACCCCGGGAACGCCCGGGCCCTCCCCTTGGCCCCAATCAACAGAACTCAGGGCGGGTCGTGACCACTCCCTCCTCCCCTCCGAAAAGAGAAGTTCAGGTAAGACCAACGTCCTTTTTCCAGAGTGGGAGGAGGGAGTGGTCACGTGTGGGACATACCCAAGCTAAGGTCCCAGGGAGGGAGAAGAACCACTAGGGCCCAAGGGGAGCCTCAGCCGCCACCCCCTGCAAAACTCTCCGACCGAAGGACGCGTCCGTAGACGCGAAAGCATCCAGACGATAATGTCGGATGAAAGACGTCGGGGAAGCCCCAGTGGCCGCACGACAGATGTCCTCAAACGGGGCCCTTGTGGCCCACGCTGCCGTGGTCGCGGCACTCCTGGTAGAATGAGCCGTGATCCCCGACGGGGCCGGCCGACCTGAGGCCGTGTAAGCCTCCATGATGGCCTGACGCAGCCAACGGCCAATGGTAGCCGAAGACACCCTCGACCCCAGCGACCCTGGCTGAAAGGAGACAAACAGGGCCTCCGACCTACGGACCTCACCGGTCCGCCGGAGGTAGATCCGCAGAGCGCGGCGGACATCCAACCGATGCCAGAGACGTTCCCTGTCATTGGAAGGGCCCGGGCAAGTCGGGCAGGACGATCTCCTGGGCCCTATGAAAGGGAGTATTTACCTTCGGTACGAAGGCCGGATCAAGGCGAAGGACCACCCTGTCCTGATGAAAGTGACAGAGGTCGTCCCTGGAGGACAGGGCGCTTAGCTCAGAAATACGTCGGGCGGATGTAATCGCCACCAGGAATGCCACCTTCAGCGACAAAAAACGTAAGTGAACTGAGCGGAGGGGCTCAAACGGGGCTCCCGTCAATGCCCTGAGGACCAGGGGAAGATCCCACGTGGGGAACCTGTGAACGGGGGGAGGTCTGAGATTAGCCGCCCCCTTCAGGAAAAGCTTGATCAGCGGTAACTGGGAAAGGGAAGAAGACCCCGCCCCCCCAGGACCGAAGACAGAGCCGCCACCTGGCGATGCAAGGTATTCTGCGAAAGCCCGTCCTCAAGACCTTTCTGAAGGAAATCCAAGACGTTGGGAATGGTGGCCCTATCGGGAGAAATGGCCCTAGGAGAGCACCATCGAACGAAAGCCACCCAGGTGGAGTTATAAATGCGGGTCGTCGACGGATGGCGAGCTGCCTCGATGGTGTGAATGACCCCGGAAGACAGATGAGCCTCCCTCAGAAGCCGCCGTTCAAGAGCCACGCGGTCAGCTGGAGCCACTGAGGCTCCGGGTGAACCAGAGCCCCCTGCAGCAAGACCACCTCCCCCTGCGGAATCCTCCATGAGGGAGCCACCGACAGCTGCACCAGGTCTGCGAACCAGGGCCTCCTGGGCCAAAACAGGGCCACCAGAATGACCAGGGCCCCCTCCGCCACCACCTTCCTGAAGGTCCCCGGGATGAGGGGAATGGGAGGGAAGGCATAGAGAAGGCCCGGGGCCACCGGCTCCTGAGGGCCTCCGTACCCTCCGCCGACCTGGACTGGAAGCGGGTGAAGAACCGTGGAAGCTGGGAGTTCTCGGGAGACGCAAACAGGTCCACCAGGGGAGACCTGAACCTTTGGCAGATCCTCCGGAACAGCGACGGGTGGAGTTGCCACTCGCCGTTGTCCAGAGTAGCTCGACTGAGCCAATCCGCCTGGATGTTGGAGAGTCCTGAGATGTGCTCCGACACCAAGGACTGCAAGTGTTTCTCTGCCCAGGAGCCCAGCCGCAGAGCCTCCAACCAGAGGGCCCACGATTGGGTCCCACCTTGACGATTGATGTGTGCCTTGGTGGCCACATTGTCCATCAGGAGGAGCACGTGGCGCCCCTCCACCGAGGACTGGAAGTGGCACAGGGCCAGTCGCACAGCCTTCAGCTCCAGCCAATTTATGTTGTGGCGGAGATCCGAAGCCGTCCACCTGCCCTGCGCCATCCGAAAGCCCACCAGGGCCCCCCACCCGAACAGGCTAGCGTCCGTGGTGACGGTCACCCTGTCCGGCTCCCAGAAGCAGCAGCCCCGCTGAATGGCCGGGGAGAGCCACCACGCCAGAGACCCGGACCCCCGCTGGGAGACGGAGAGTCCAAAGAGAGTTGCTCAATCGTCCCCTCTGAAAGGGGATGAGTTCCCACTGGAGAGGTCTGAGATGGAGTCTGGCCCATGGAACAATCCCGATGCAAGAGACCATCTTGCCCAAAAATTGTGACAGAGAGAGGATGGAAGTGAACCGCCCTGCGCGAACGCGCTCCGCCAGCTGACGGAGGCTGTCCTGCCGTTCCCGAGACAGACTCACCACCCCCGACATGGAGTCTATGACCGTCCCCAGATGCAGAATGCGAGTGGAGGGAGAAAGATGACTCTTGGCGAAGTTCACTGAAAAGCCCAGGCTTTGAAGGCTCCGAATAGTGAGCCGAAGATCTGAAACAGCCTGAGGAAGGGACCCTGCCTGAACCAAGACATCGTCCAAATAACATTGGAGACGAACCGGCACAGACCGCAGATGAGCCGCCAGAACCTTCGTGAAGGTCCGTGGGGCCGATGCCAGGCCGAAGGGCAGAGCCTTGTACTGGTAGTGGCGGGACCCGTGAGAGAACCTCAAGAACCGGCGATGAGCGGGCAGGATGGGAATGTGAAGATAGGCCTCCGTGAGGTCCACGGAGGCCAGGAAGTCCCCTTTTCTGATGCCCTGAAGGATAGATCTGAGGGATGACATTTTGAAACGCCTGTACACCAGGAACCTGTTCAGGCGCTTGAGGTCTAGAATTGCCCTCCAGCCCCCCGTGCTCTTCGGGACTACGAAGAGATTGGAGTAGTGCCCCAGGCCTCGTTCCCCTAAGGGAACCGCCTCCACCGCCCGAATGTCGAGAAGGTGGGCGATCGCCTGAGCCATCAGGCGGCGGTGCTCCTGACTCCGAGATGGAGGGAACGACCGGAAGAGGTTTGGGGGAGTGGAGAGAAATTCTAACCTGAGCCCGTGACGAACCGTGGCTTGGAACCAAGCGTCCGACGTGATCTCGTCCCACCGATCCGCATAGAGGGAGAGGCGGCCGCCGATGGGACGACTCGGGTTCGAGTCACTTCCCCTTGCGGTAGGGACGGCCGCCTCCTCCACCAAAGGGCCGCCGAGACTGTCCCTGGAAGCGATTCCTGTCCTGAAAGGACTGCCCGGAGAACTGTCTATTAGCTGGAAAGGAAGAAAAGCGCTGGTTATAGCCATAATCAGCAGCCTTATACCTTTGCCTATGGAAAGGATGTGACTTAGCCTTGGGCTTCTTGGCCGTAGAAGGAAGGACCTTCTTCTTGTCCTTATCCTCTACAAGAATGGGAGTAAGGGCATCCCCGAAAAGATTGGGCCCCTTGAAGGGGGCGGCCGCCAAATCCCATTTTGCCGTGTTGTCCATCTGCCAGTGACGCAACCAAAGAAGCCTACGAGATGTGACAGAAGTGGCCAAGGCACTGGAAGCAAACTTGACTGTATCCAAGGTCGCATCAGCCGAGAACTGGCAGGCCGCCATGATCTTAAACAGATCCTGGTGGATTCTGTCGTCCTGGATAGGAATGCGCTCCTGAAGCTTCTTAAGCCACATGACTGTGGCGCGGTTAAAGTAGGAAGCTGAGGCCGCGGACTTAATAGCCCACGCCGTGGCGTTAAAATTCTTCCGTAAGGTAAGCTCTGCACACTTATCCTCCGGCTTCATCTTATCCGCCGCGTCGCCCGACACCACCGGAGAGGAGGAGACCAGGGCGGCCACCGGGGTGTCAATGGTCGGCAGCTGAATGGCCTGAGCAAAAGTCTGCTCTACGTTATAGTGCCGGCGGTCATTACTGCCAGGTGCTGAGAAGTTGGAGGGGCGAGCCCACTGGTTAGTCAAGACCTCCAAAAACAGGGGAGGAGCAGGGATCTCCTCCTTGTTGGTGGCCTTAGCAGAAAACATGGCCATGTCAGGATCTCTAGGTGGGGGCACTGAAGGATCCCCCGTCCCCACTTTAGTGGTCTGCCGTGCCTTGTCCAAGAGAATTTTAAACATGGCAGGAACAAAGAGGCCCTTAGAAGAAGGCTCATCAGAAAGGGCCGTATTCTCATCATCCGAGAAGCCCATTTCCTGGGGGATCTCCCCCCCCCAAGAACGAAGCCTCACTGACCATGGAAGGCGAGGAAGCTCGATACTGAACCCTGCCTAGCCCCCCATGCTTAGAAGAAAAGGAGCCCTTGTCTCGCTGGGCAATGCCCCGTGAAATGGCTGCAGAAATAAGCCTTTCAATTCCTTCAGGAAGATTATCCAGATCCTCCACATCCCCATAAACAGAACCAGGCCCCTGGGGAGCCAACCTCTGAGGAACAGGGGCCCCTGGACATACCCTCCAGGGGATCACCTGCAGGGGATGGAGAATGCCTCCTTCTAGAGTAGGCCCGAGGCCTGCCAGGGGAGCTTGAGGAAGAAGCCGGGCTAAACCCCCGAGGGGAAGATCTGCTGGATACAGGGCCAAGGGGAGACCTGGACCTGTCCTGGGATGAAGGCCTGGCCGATAGGGCCTGCCTCTCCACCCTCGCAAAAGTCTTCTCCAGCGCCCTATGCCACCTGGCGTCCTCCCTAGTGGAGGACCTAGAAGGGCGCCTAGTGGCCAAGGATCCCTGGGGGGGAGCCCCCCACCCCACCTCCTGATCCAGGGCCTCCTCACCCCCAGTTGAGCCCACCACCTGGCTCTGGGGAATCTCCGCTCCCTCGTCCATAGCCAACTCACGTGTCCGACGAAGGGGCTGGAACAGGCCTCGAAGTCCCACCGGAACCAGGGCCTATGGGTCTGTGGGGAAACTCAGGCCCAAAGCCTCGTGCAAGGCCTCACTCCCAAAGGTAGGCCGAAGCAAGGCCCCGCACACGTGGCGACCTCCAAAATGGCTGCCGGAACAGCGTGCGTGGGCGAAACGGCCAGCAAGCAACTCCTGCGGTTGAGCCTGGCTACTAGGAGCCGTTGCCGCTTTAAAACGGGTCGGGGAGAGCCACGCGGCACTCAGGCACACTCTCCTCACCCCCGCACGGCCCCCACAGCACTCAAGGTAATAAACGGCGGAGCGGCAGCTGCCCGGGCCGATCAGCTGTAAAGCGGGCGGCTCGCGCGCTCCACGTGGCGCCGAAGCCGCTCCTGCCGCCGCTGCTGCAAACGGAGCTGCTTCAAGGCAGCAGATATCGGAGCTGGCACCCCCGCACACCCGGGGATAGGGCTGAGGCTCCTGGCCCGCGGGGGGGAGGCTAAACGCCCCACAGGGCCTTCCCCAACCGCCCAAGGCAGAGATTTGTCCCTTGGGGCCACAGCAGTACAATTTAGAAATTTTTAAAAGTGCCCAATTAGCCAAATAGAACCAGATCGTAAAACAACCAAAAGGAAAAATCCTACCTAAACACTTTTCTAACAGTACTTGGACCCAGACTGAGAGAATCTGGGCCAGGATTGGAAGGCACCAGTATTTATAACTTTGCTCTCAGTCTTGGACCAATCAGGCTAAGATAAAACCCCCACGTGACCACTCCCTCCTCCCACTCTGGAAAACATCATATACAAATAAAGCATAGCAGTGTCTGATTCCTTCCTTCTAATCCCTTAAAATTTTGCCTCAGTTTATTATATGACTAACCTTCTAAGTGAATTTAGACTTTTGCTATTATCACTGATTTCTCAGATACTGCTTATCCATAGCCTACCCTTCTAAATTCATCCTTCCAAATCTGCCTCAAGGGAGATAGACAACTTTAAGAAGATTAAGAAGTATGAGGTATAAACAAAGAAATAATAAATAAAATTCTAAGCCAGTCTTGGAATACTTCTCTTTCTAAAATCAATTGAAAATGAAATGAATTGGAAAGTCTTCTTACTTGGATACAAAGGGGAAGTGTTAAAAATTATGCCACAGTTGTTAAGTGAATTATCACAGTTGCTAAGTTAATAACATGGTTGTTAAGTGTATCTGGCTTCCCCATTGTCTTTGCTTGTCAAAAGGTTGCAAAAGATAGTCACATGACTCTGGGACACTGCAAATATGATTTGCATATTTGCAAATCGTGGTGCAACTGGCTCATAAATATGAGCCAGTTGCACCACAAGCATCTGAATTTTGATCATGTGACCATAATTGAGCCCAAAATTGCTAAGTGAGACATTTATTGAGTTTTGCGTCACTGTACGACTTTTCTTGTCATAGTTGTTAAGCAAATCACTGTATGTTAAGTTAGTAACACAATTGTTAAGTGAATCTTAGCTTCCCCATTGACTTTGCTCGACGTTTGCAGAAGGGGGTTACATGACCTCAGGACACTGTAACCAACATAAATATTAATCAGTTTCCAAGTGTCAGAATTTAGATCATATGACCATGGGGATGCTGAAATGGTTGTAAGTGTGAAAAATGGTCATAAGTCACTTTGAACGGTCACTAAATGAAGTGTTGTAAGTTGAGAACTACCTGTATAATCTTTTCAGGTTTCATAAAGTATTTGTCAGCATTAACAATCATACCTGCTGAGGTTTCTATAAATTTTTCACTTGTTTTCTTCTTTCGCCATTTCCACGGTTTGAAGATTTTACCAATTGCTGAAAATTTGCCCTTCCTCTTAAAAGGAGGAGTTTGAGATCCCGGATTCATCCCATCTGAGTTGGCAACTGATACTTTGTCAATCCCATCAACTGTATAAACAAAAAATAAATAAATGTATATATATATAATATTTGCAATGTATGAAGACCATCCAAGTTTCTGTTTTAAGATTTAATCATTAATTTATAAGGGAAGGAAGACACTCCTTACAGCAGGGGTGAAATCAACTTCACTATCGGTTCGCAAATGTGAGCACGTGCGCACAGGACCTTCTGCACATGTGCAGAGTGTCAAAAATGGGATGTTATGATGTCCAAGCAGGTGGGCGGAGCCTCCTACCACCAGTGCTACCGGTTCGCCCGAACCAGATAGAACCGGCTGAATTTCACCACTGCCTTACAGACTAAATTCATGTACTGCATTATAGTATGGGTTGATTATTAAGGGTTTGCTAAATAGATCACAACTGGCTGATTCCACATATCATACAAAACCTTAAACCGAGTAATGCCACCTAATAGCTTAGTTTGACACAAGAACCCAGGCAGTTTGTGGTAGTGCTAATCTCAGGCCTCTTAAAATTAATTTTAAACATAGTAAACTGTAAGAAATACCTAATGTTAAAACTTAATAAGGTATGACATACCCAAACATACATGAGTGCAGGTAGTCCTTGACTTATGACTACAATTGAACCCAAAACTTCCATTGCTAAGCAAGACAGTTAAGTGAATTTTGCCCCAGTTTACAACTTTTTTTGACACAGTTGTTAAGTGCGTCATGTAGTCGTTAAGTGAATCTGGCATCTCACATTGACTTTGCTTATCGGAAACCGTCTGGGAAGGTTACAAAAGGTGATCACATGACCGTAGAACAGTGAAACTGTCATAAATACACACCAGCGGCCAAGTGCCCAAATTTTGACCATGTGACCTTGGGGATGCTGCAATAGTTGTTTAAGTGTGGCAACCGCTTTTTTCACTGCCCTTTTCAACTTCAAACAATCATCAAACAAATGGTTATAAGTCAAGGACTATATTTTCGGGTGAAATACCACATCACTATTCCATTGTGAAAATTTGCTTATTTATCTAATATAGAACCCTAGAATTAAGGAAATGGAAAGATTTATGTAACTAGGTCACCAAGTCCCTTGCTGAGTGCTAAAATCTTTAATTTCAAAATAGCTTACAGTTTACTTTAACTTGAAATTCACATTCTACTATCTTCCAGATTTTCACAGCATGTTCTGAGAAATTATTCCAGGAAACCTAAACTTACTGTTTATGATGCACATACTTGTTTTTCATTATTTGTGGAACAGCTTGCCTTCAAAATATGTGGGTGCTCCATTACTGGAGATTTTAAAGAAGAAACTGGACAGCCGTTTGTCTGAAACGGTATAAGGTCTCCTTCCAACTCTGATATTTATTTTATGTTCCACAATTCATATAGATTATCTACATCATAGTTGAAGGATTGCTTTAATTTCTATTCATGGTAATTGGTAGACATGGTTTTGTGTTCTTTTGTGCTTAAGGTTTTACAGAGTAAAGTAACTTTGTTGTTTGGACAAAATGTTTGCATTTAAAAAAAAAATCCTAAATCTGTCCATTGCAAGATGAAGGCTATGAAACATAATGAACCAGACAGCTATGGCACAGGTTGGGTGTTTTAGGGTTTTAAAAAAAAAACATTTCCCAGATTCAGTTGCAGAATCTCAATGGGTGGCTTTAAGCTAATCATTCTCTCAAACTTACCTACCTTACAAGATTGTTGTGGGAAAATGAAGAGCCGTAGTGCTGTACATGCCACCCTGAACTCCTTGCAGAAAGGCAGGATATATACCTAATCAATCTCTTCAATTGTTTGTTTCCTACTTAGAACTGGGGTGTGTGTTTGGAGCACACAATTAATCTCTAGTTAATAAAACTGTCAAAGAGGGGGTGGGGGACTTTAAGTATAGCTCAGCACAAGCTTCCATGCAGTTTTCAACATGTCGCTATATAACTGTTAACTTCAGGAAGTTCTTTCATGAGCTAAGCGTTCTGACAGCATTTTAATTAAAGGAAAGGGGGAAAAGCTTGGGTATTAATGTGGGTGGTTGAATAGTAATTTCCAGATGGGGCTGCCAATGCTAGAAAATGTTAATTAAGCCTCCTGCTAGAGAAGAGATTAAAAGTGTAGGTAGTCGGGCTTGCAAATGATTCCTGACTTTTGCCTTAATATTGGGAATGTGGGTAGAGAAATGTAATCATAGAAATAAGATACCATATATTTACTACTTTTGACCTTGAAATATGCGAGGTTGCTCAAGATTTTTCTGGAGTTCAAAAATGATTGCACCATGTTATTTTAACCAGCTTTTAAAAGTTTAGTTGTACTTATTCTACCCATAATGATTAATTTCTGAGTTATCCTGTGGAAGGTTTCTGTGATTTATTTCCATACACAGCCATCCCTATCCACCCAAACTTTGAAATGAAATCTGGCAGAAATGTTTGTTTATCTAGACAAAATTTCTGTATACAGCATTTCTTGATTGTTTTATGAATGCAATTACATCAATAATGTCACATATGAGATGCTCTCTGGAATTGAACTTTCATTTTGATTTTCACAAAGCAACAAGATTGTCTGTTAAAGGAAGAAGACTTGGACATTTTAAACTAAAACAATGTGTATCATTGTAACAATTTCATTGTTTCTGAGCAGGTGAAAAGTGTGTCTAGATTAGAAGTTGTAATTATATATGAATGGTGTTTGGATCAGACTTACATACTTGTCAACTTTTCATAATCGAAAAAGGGAAATATTTACTATGTATCTCAATTTCTTTTACCTCAGCAGGTGGCAGCACCTTTCTGACCTCAACTAATTTCAGAACAGTGGAGCAAAGATAAAACGTTATTTTGATGGGACACCACTAGGAAAAAACTAAAAGTATAGATTTTAACTGAGGAGGGCAAATCACTTCTGAAATGTTCCCGAGAACATTTATATGGATATGTCCTTGCAGTCCAACATATCAGAAGCCTGGCCTAAAGGCTGAACAGGTAAAGGCAATGTGAAAATAAGACATTCACTTTTTCTCTCTGATACACATTCTGTGTCTGAAACCTTTAATGGATATTCTTTATATAGGTGGAATCATCAGATTCTAATATTTTATATTCTCTTCATTTGTTTACAGTAAGGGTAAAGGACCTTTTATTGTCATATTTATAAAAGGCATATTCCCATTTTGACGGAATCAAAAACCACCTAGATGCAATAAAATTAAAACTTCCAAAGGGATCTATTGTCTGGGCTTGCCTATTCAGAGGCAGGCGGGCCATCAGTCATAAAAAAAATTGTCCTTTGAATCTCTACAGCAGTGATGGCTAACCTTTTTGCCATCACATGCCAAAAGTGGGGGGGGGGGAGAGCATGGGTGGTCATGCGCATGCGTGCCCACATCCATAATTCTATGTGTCCTCCCGCACATGCATGGACGACCCCCTGCCCAGTGGATCCATTTTTCACCCTCCCCAGGCTCCAGAGGCTTTCTAGGAAATGGCCCAACGCACAAACCAGAAGTTCGGGAATGGAATTCCGGATTGCCCATAGGGCCCTTTTTCTCCCTCCGGAAGGCAAAAAACAGCCCAACATGCAACCCGGAAGTCTGTTCCTGAACTTCCAAGAAAAGTGGCCCAACGCGCAATCTGGAAGACTGTTCCCAAACAGTTCCACCACAAAACCGCGATGCCCTTATCCGCGCCGACATAAGTGCGGAGGCAAATCCGCGGCGTCCGAAGCGCTAAGAAAAAAACGACCCTACCACCGCAACAACAGCGCGGTGACAGAAGGGCGTTCTACATGCTTCGTTCTTTGCCTCCAAAGGTAGCCCTCCTCCTCCAGCTGACAGCGGCAGCGGGCACGGGGCAAAGCGGGCTGCCCAGCAGCCCGTGGGAAGGGTCCAGCTCAGCCGCGGGGGGCAGCAGGAAGCGGAGGAGGACGCAGCAGCGGCGGCGGCTGAGGCTCTCCCGGGCCGGCGAAGCAGGCTTGCCCGGCGGAGGCAGGCTGCCCTCTTCTTCCTCAACAACATCTCCTTGGACGGGCGGCCTCCGCCGCCGGCGCCTCCCCTGGAGGAAGAGGCAGGGTGGGCGGCGGCGGCGGCTGAGGCTCTCCCGGGGCCGGCGAAGCGGGCTTGCCCAGTGGCGGCGGCCGCCCATCCAAGGAGATGTTGTTGAGGAAGAAGAGGGCAGCCTGCTTCTGCCGGGCAAGCCCGCTTCGCCGGCCCCGGGAGAGCCTCAGCCGCCGCCGCTGCTGCCAGCGTCGGCGGCCCTGCTCGGGCCCCCCGCGGGCTTCCTGCTGCCCCCCGTGGCTGTGCTGGAACCTTCCCGCAGGCTGCTGCTGCTGGGCAGCCCGCTTTGCCCCGTGCCCGCTGCCGCTGTCAGCTGGAGGAGGAGGGCTACCTTTGGAGGCAAAGAACGAAGTATGTAGAACGCCCTTCTGTCGCCGCGCTGTTGTCCCCGCGGTGATGACGCGCGGTGATGACGTTGCGACTTTAGTGACGCGATTTAATCTCCGCTATTTTGCGTAGCGCGGTTTTGTCGTGCCACGTTCCCAAACTTCCAATTTGTGCATTGGGTTGTTTTTCGCCCTCCAAAGGCTTCAGGAAAGCCTTCAGAGGGCCAAAAATGGCCAAAAATGAAGGCCAAAATCAGCTGGCACACTGGAACTGACAGGACAATGTCTCGCATGCCCTGAGAAATGGCTCTGCATGCCACCTGTGGCACACGTGTCATAAGTTCGCCATCACAGCTCTATAGTTTACATATGGCTTATGCCTCCCGGAATCTTTACAGAGAACTACACAGTGCAGTCCCACACATGCCTATTCAGTCACAATTCTGTTTGTATCAGTTAATACATTCCCAGACACAAGAAGAGAAAGACTTACCTTTCCTAAGTTTTGCTGCAGCTTCTGATGAAAGACAACATTCTTTATTCTACCACCAACCCCTCATCCAGAGGAACACATTTGTAACCTAAGCCTCATTTTGCATGCAGCAGCATTCTTCCAAAGATACTCATCAATTTCTCTGCTCTCTTTAGATACCTTATAACCTCCTATGGTCCTGGATATAAAGGAAGTTAGTTCTAAGCTGCAGATATGTAGGCAACTGTGTAGGTAGTCCTTGAGTTAGGACTGATTGTTTAGTGACCATTTCAAGTTATGATAGAGCTACCTTGGAGCTAGTTATGACCTGAACTTGAAGTTACAATGATTGTGTCCCTTGTGGTGACATGACTGAATTTCAGGGACTTGGCAACATGGGACACATTTACAGCCCTTTGCTCCATCCTGTGGTAACTTGCCTATGTTTTATAACAGTTTTGCCAAAAATCAGCACTTCCGATTTTTGGCAAAACCACTCCTGTAGAGAACCATTGGTTTGTTTAAAAATTGCAGTGTTCTTGTAACAACTGCCACAAACACTTCATAAAATCAGGGACTGACAAGCTCCATTACAGTCCTAACTCAAGGACTACCTGTATATGTTTATTTAACCATTATCAAACTGCATTTGTTCTTAATTGATTGCTAAAAGATCATATCTACAGCCACAAAAAGGTACTATTTATACCATAGAACCCAAATTGTTACCTGGAATGTTTTAAAAATAGATGCTGAAATAACAAATGAGCAAGAAATGAAATGGCTACAGGTTTGTATATACTTATATAAAAATATGAGATTAGGGCACATTTATAAGGGTAACAGGAAATAAGATTGTTTCAGCTGATGCTAGACTGGCAAGATAGAGATGGCAGGTGCCACGGAAGACTTTTTCTGTGTTTTTAATTTTTTGTTTGTGCATCCTTTTCAACCATCATACATTAAAGTCTGTCTTTCTTTCTTTTGGATAAATATAATAAATCCTGTGTCAATAAAATTGAGACTAAGTGACCAAACACAGAAAAGGCATCTTGGAGAGGGGATAAGTAAAACAAAATCTGGGTGGGATGTCATGCTCAAAATAAGTTTGCTGATTTCAAATATTTGAGATCTAGGATTTATGTAGAACAAGGTTTTATTGCAAGACCATACTTTGAGAAACATGGTGCTTCTGGGAAATTTGTGACAGTTAGTATGTAAGCACATAATGTTCTTCACACATTTGTATGCCCAGTTATTGCTAGGATGCATCTTGTGAGAGAAGATTTTAGATTTGTGAAGTGGCACTGTGCCCAAATTCTTTAAGAATCTTTTTTTTTACAAATTGTCTTTAAACTCTCATCCTTCACTGAGCATTTGCATAAGTCTGAAAAGTATACTAAGTAAAAGATAAGGGGCTGTTCAACTGCAAACTACTCTGTACCTTTCACAAAATACCTTGCCACACTTAAGCGTCCCTTCATCTCAGTTGGGAATGAGATCTTCTTTTCCCATCAACTGAACTCTTTGGACCCAGAAGTTCTTTCTTCATGGACTATAAAGAACCATATAGCTTACCACTAAAATAGCAATGAATAGTCTTCTCTTCTGAAAGTAGGAATCAGACAATCTTTAACTTACAAACACAATTGGAACCGGAATATTCCTTATGGCCGTTAAGTAATTTGCACACAAATTTATCACTTTTTTTGCTGTGGTTGCTAAGTGAATCTGGCATTCCCCATAGACTTTGCTTGTTCAAAGGTAGCTGGGAAGATCAGAATGGCATGACCCAGGTACACTGTAAATAGGATTCTTTAACTATTATAAATAGATGCCAGTTGCCAAGTGCCCAAATGTTGATCATATAACTATGGGGATGCTGCAGGGGTAACAAGGGCGAGGACTGGTCTTAAGTCACTTTTTCAGTGCCATTTTAATGGTTATTAAATGAATGGCTGTAAGTCAAGATCTAGCTTTAATATGTACAAAATTTGTATATGAGTTGGGTTCAAGAGTCTCTGGAAGAGTTGGATATTTATTGGGTCATCTGCAGGGGGAAATGTCAAAAAGTCAACCCACAAGGGCCAACTTGACTTTTATGATTACTACCCACCACAATTGTCCAAGCAAGACTTTTCTGTTGCAGGCAACAGTTGGCTCTTCTTGGCCATACCAATATGATGTTATGTATTTTAATACTTCAGTGGAGTCTGACCCTGAAGTCATTGCCATTTCAGAACTTTAAAGGTGAACTGAATAAGGTATCAGGATATTCCCATATGACAAACACTCTAAAACTAATTATTGATAGGAAGGACCATTGTATTGTATTGTATTGTATTGTATTGTATTGTATTGTATTGTATTGTTGTATTGTATTGTATTATATATTTAATTAATTAATTAATTAATTAACTTGTATGCCGCCCACTCTCGGAAGACTCAGGGCGGCTTACAAATAAGAAGGGAAAGGGGATATAAAAAAATAAAAAAACAACAGTTAAAAATTCAACAACATTCATAACGTAAGATGGGGCTGGATAATTCAACAGCGCCAGGCCTGCCGGAACAGCCAGGTCTTGGTTGCTTTGCGGAAGGCCGGAAGGGTAGTGAGAGTCCGGATCTCAACGGGGAGATCGTTCCATGGGGCCGGAGTAGCAACAGAGAAGGCCTTCCCCTGGGGGGTCGCCAGCCGACATTGGCCGGCAGATGGAATCTGGAGGGGGCCTAGTCTGTGCGATCTAATAATATGCCGTCGTATGATCTCACCCAGAGGCTTCATGTAGATGTTAAATAGGAGCGGGGACAGGACCGAACCCTGCGGCACTCCATAATTGAGGGGCCTAGGGGTCAACCTCTGCCCTCCGACCAACACCGACTGCGACCTGTCCGAGAGGTAGAAGGAGAACCACCGTAGGGTGGTGCCTCCCACTCCCACCTCCCGTAACCGTCGCAGAAGGATACCATGGTCGATGGTATCGAAGGCAGCTGAGAGGTCAAGGAGCACTAGGGTAGAGGAGTGACCCCTATCCCTGGCTCGCCAGAGATCATCGATCAGTGCGACCAAAGCAGTTTCCGTGCTGTAACCAGGCCTGAAACCGGACTGAAAGGAATCCAGATAATTGGTTTCATCCAAGGACCGCCGGAGTTGAAAGGCCACCACTTTCTCAACAACCTTCCCTACGAAGGGGAGGTTGGAGACTGGACGATAGTTACTTAAAATGCTGCGTCCAGAGAAGGCTTCTTCAGGAGGGGTCTCACCACCGCATCCTTTAGGAGGAGCGGGAAGGATCCCTCCTGGAGAGAGGTGTTAACTATCTTCTGGATCCAGCCACGTGTCACCTCCCTGCTGGTCGAGACCAGCCAGGAGGGGCACGGGTCCAGTATACAGGTGGAGGCACTCACCGCTCCCATGGCCTTGTCCACTTCCTCAGGAGCGACAAGTTGAAACTCGCTCCATAAAATCCACTCAAGACCTTCCCCCGGTACCTCGGCTAGTACCGTGCAATTGGAGTCCAGATCTGTCCGAATCCGAGCAACTTTATCCGTTAGAAACTGAACAAATTCCTCAGCTCTACCCTGTAAAGGGTCGTCAGCATCCCTCCCTTTCAAGAGGGAGCGGCTATTCTAAACAAGGCGGCTGGGCATGATTCAGCGGGATGCAATAAGAGCGGCAAAATGTGCACATTTCGCCGCCCGTATTGCCACGAGATAGGTCCTGATATAGGCTCTCATCAGTGCTCGGTCTGATTCAGAGTTACTGGCCCTCCAGGGGCGCTCTAGGCATTTCTTTTGGCGCTTCATCTCCCGGAGTTCCTCGGAGAACCAAGGAGCCCTCCTGGATCCACTACCTCGGAGAGGCCGTAAAGGTGCAATCCGGTTTAGAGCCCCCGCCGCCGCTGTATTCCAAGCAGCGACTAAGGACTCTACCGGACTGTGGACGAGAGCGTCAGGTATTTCTCCAAGCGCCGTCTGAAATCCCATAGGGTCCATCAGGTGCCTCGGGCGGAACCATCTAATCGGTTCTTCCTCCCTACAGTGGGGGATTGGTTTCCGAAAGTCAAGCCTCAGTAGGAAGTGATCAGACCATGACAAGGGCAAGATCTTAATGCCCCTCAAATCTAGATCACGTCTCCACTGCTCCGAGAGGAATACGAGGTCAAGTGTGTGACCTGCTGAGTGAGTCAGACCCCGGATTACTTGGGTCAAGTCCATGGCTGTCATGGAAGCCATGAACTCCTGCGCCCCATCAGAGTGTTCACCGAGCGAAGGCAGGTTGAAATCCCCCAGCACCATAAGCCTGGGGAATTCTACCACCAGCTCGGCTACTGACTCGAGGAGCAATGCTGTTGGGAGGAAGGTACATTAACAACAAGCCCACTTCCTGGGTGGAGCCTGCTGTTGGTGGCAGCAAAAAACCAGCTGCCTCCGAATTCCTGGCTACATACCTGTTTAGAGGATCTTCCATCTGATGTCTTAACAGGTTTTCTTACCCTTCAGGCAAGAAGGAAAGAAGAAATAGTTTTGCTGGCAAATGCTCTTCGATTTTTGCAGCTTTTGTGCTTGCAGAGAGAGGGGGGCTAGCCCAAAGCAGAACGACCTCCATGCTGGGAACTTCAAACTGCCTTGTGCGGAACAAAGTAGGTCTCCCCCACGCAGTTCAAAGTTTTGATTGATTTAATCTTATCACGAGCTGGATCCGTTTGTGTGGACAATAATTGTTTATCAAGATTTTAGCTTCTTTTCTTTTTCTCCTCTGAAAATCTATTTACTTAGAGGCTTTTAAAATGGCGCCGAGCAGGTTGGTTTCTCCGGTAATAATGAATACTTTTTGTTAATTGTCACAAGAACTCAAAATTTCAAAGGAGCATGCTTATCACTTGTTTTACAATCGGCCAGCAAAGCTTTTTATTAGTTTCATTTTTACAAGACTTTCACTCCCTCATTAATCTTGCTTATCTGGAAGTTAAATGGTGATGAATCTGCTGAACTGTCTTGTTACAATGTTTACTCACTGAAAGTTTTGCCAAGCCTCAAATTTCAAAGTAAAGGGAGAAATTCAGCTTCTTTACTTAAAGCTGCTTAAAGCTGCATAGTCAGAAAGCAGAGTTTTATTAATTGCAGGAAAATTTTGAAATGGCTTCAAAACTAAATATTAATTTGAAGTCATCACCTTCTATTCCCAGGGGCACATCCCCAGTGCCTGGCACAAGGCTGCAGCCTCCGCTTCCTACGCCCCCTGCTGGGGATGTGTTAACGAAAGAATTTTTCCTGAGCGAACTAAGCGTGGCTCTTAATGCACAGACAATTAAAATGGAAGATAAGCTTAGAGATCATACAGAGGTGATAAAGCAGGAGAGAAAAGAGGAAATAAAAGAAATGAAAGAAGAAATCAAAAGTGAAATAAAAGGACTTAAAACAGGAGTTGTATGAGAAAATCGATGCCAGGGTTGTTAAAATTAAAGAAGAAATGCTGAGACTTGTAACTGTATTGACAGAACATGTTTCTGGAATTGAAGATAGTCTAGAGGATCTTAATGACGCCAATACCACTTGACATTGAAAACAGAGGTGGTGGAACAAAAGTGGAAAATGCTGAAAAAGAAATTATTATGATACAGTACCGACAAATGGAGTTCGCATTAAGAGTAAGGGGGCTGCGTGAGGAGAAACAGGAGAACCTGAAACAGATCCTATCAGAAGCTTTGGACCGCCTGTGGGAAGACCAGGGACCAACCTTGACTGGGCAAATCGACAAAGCTTATCGCGTTAACTCTTGGCTGGCAAAGCAGAAGCAGCTTCCTCGAGACATCGTTATATACTTCACTACAGAGAGCCTAGAAATATGGTACTACAAGCGTCTTATAATACTAAGCTTCAAATTGGCGGTCAAGACCTGATTGTTTTGAAAGAGATACCACCTCAAATGTTAAGAGCCAGGAGAGACTACGCTTTTTTGGTCGAAGAACTCAGAATCGTCAGATACAGTATAGATGGGATGCACCATTTGGCATTATATTTACATTTGATAGGCAAAGATATCGCCTCAACTCTGTATGGAAAGCCCGAGATTTTTATTATAATATATTGAAGGCTGGATACCCTGCACCATCTGGACCTGGAGAAAGACCACAAGAAGGACAGTATAGCCAGCAAACTACACAACCACCAGATAAGATGGAGCATCTCTCTCTTCTAGAAGCGCAGGTGTTATGGAACAAAGACCTAGCCGCATGATTACTAGACGAATGGAGAAACAAGGTAAAAAGCAACAATATCAACAATCACCGGCCATCGATCAAGGAACTACAATAACAAGTCTGGAAGCGGGGAGGAGCTAGACCTAAGATTAAACAGGCCATGCAGAAGCTCTAAAAATGCTTCAGCCAACCAAAGATGACAACTAAGATTTTAACATGGAACGTCAATGGACTGAATTTTCCACAGAAGAGAAAGAAAATATTTCACTATCTCAAACAGTTTAAGAATGATGTAATTTGTTTGCAAGAAACTCATATCAAGTCAACTGATCAAAAATATTTGATTAACTCAAAACTTGGTCAACATTTTGTAGCTACCGCTATGGAAAAGAAGAATGGTATAGTTGTATACTTAAGAAAAGATATGAAAGCTGAATTAATAGAAGCAGATCCCTTTGGAAGATATATTGCTTTAGACCTAATCCTAGAAGGGAAAAAGACATTACTTTTGGGAATTTATGCCCCCAATCGACAGCAAGATAGATTCTATAGAAATCTTCATGCTAAATTAGTACAGTGGGACTATAGTTCCTGTATACTATTGGGTGATTGGAATGGAGTGATAGACACTAAGAGAGATAAGAAGACTTCCCGCCTAAATACTAAGATGTGAGCAAAGTTACCCAAACCTTTCTTTGACATCATGGATGACTTTGAATTGAGAGATATTTGGCAAGAAAGAAATGCAGAGGAATATGACTTCACTTTCTTCTCTGACAAGCATCATCCCTTTCAAGGATTGATTTTATACTAACCACTAATGATTGCTTTCTAGGGTCAAGAAGACAAAGATTGCGGCTAGGGTCCTTTCGGACCATAACCCAGTTTGGATGGAGTTGGGAAGGGTAGTGCAGGCAAGAAGGTCTTGGAGATTGAATGAAAACTTATTTAGATATGAAAAGTATATTAATGATTGTAAAAAATTGCTATCTGAATATTTTGTTTGAATATGAATAAGGGTACATCTATGGAATTCGTATGGGATGCAAGCAAAGCGTATATGAGAGGAGTGCTGATGAATATAAATAAAACACATAGAAATAAACAAGGGTTAAAACGAACAGAACTGGAAGAGGAAATTAAGAGAAAAGAGTTGGAGTTAACAATGAACCCAGGCGATACAAAGGTTAAGGAAGCTATTACATATTAAATCTCAATTTGACATGTTGATCTCTGACCAGGTATCCACTAATTTATTATATGCAAAACACAATACCTTTGTAATGCAACAAACCTGGCAGATGGTTAGCTTATCAGATTAGGAAAAAAAAGGAAAACCTCGAAATATATCTAAACTGATTTACAGAGGGAAGGAGGTCTTTCAACAGGAAGAGATTCAAAGGCATTTCGGGAATTTTTTACAGAACTGTATAAGGGGATAAAATTAATGGTTTAGATATAGACAAATATTTAGATAAAGAGAAAATACCTTCAGTTAGAGAAGAGCACAGGCAAAAATTGAATCAACCAATAATCTCGGGGGAAATCTTGCAGGTAATTAAGCAATTAAAGTTATGGAAAGCACCAGGTACAGATGGTTTGACAGCGGTTTACTATAAAAACTTACAGTTAGAAATGGTAGAACCTCTTAGAGAATTATTTAATATGATTCAAATGGAAGGTAAAGTGCCTCCATCTTGGAAGACAGCGTTTATATCTTTGATACCCAAAGAAGATCAAGATACTACCCAACCCAAAAATTATAGACCTATTTCATTACTGAATGTAGATTATAAAATTTTTACTAAAATATTAGCAAATAGGTTAATGTTGGTTATTCAACAATTGATACACACGGACCAAACAGGTTTTATACAGGGGAGACAGATGAAAAGTAATGTCAGATTAATTATTAATGCATTAGAATATTTGGGAAAGAACAACCAGATCCCTGCTGCGTTTATATTTTTGGATGCTGAGAAGGCCTTTGATCGAGTTAACTGGCAATTTCTGTTGAAGATATTGCAAAAAATGCAGATAGGAGATAATTTTTTACAGTCAATTAAAGCAATATACCAACAGCAAACAGCACAAATCATAGTCAATGGAAGTTTAACAGACTCTTCAAATTGGAAAAGGTACAAGACAGGGCTGTCCTTTGTCTTCATTATTGTTTATTAGTTTATTGAACATTTATTATAACTTTGGAAGTATTGTTGAATAAAATACGGGCTTGGATGGTTTAAAAGGGATCAAGATTAGGCAGCAAGAATATAGAGTCCGCGCTTTTGCGGATGATTTGGTCATAATATTGGAACAACCGCAGGAATCCAGTATGGTCTTAATGAATACAATTAATCAATATGGTCAAGTGTCAGGTTTTAAAATAAATTTAGGAAAAACAAAAATATTAGCTATAAATATGAATACTAAACAAAAGGAAGAATTAGGAGTGATGCTAGGATGTGAGGTAGTTAAAAAAGTCAAATATCTTGGAGTTAACATCTTAACTTCAAATGGGAAATTATATAAGCATAATTATGAACCACTTTGGCATAGTATACAGACAGAGATGAAAAAATGGGAGAAATTGCACTTATCTTTGTTGGGTAGGATAGCGGCAGTGAAAATGAACATCTTACCAAAATTTTTATTTCTTTTCCAAATGTTACCTATATTTAAAAAAGATGCAAATCTTCTAGAATGGCAGAAGGGTATCAACAAATTTGTATGGGCAGGAAAGAAGCCGAGGGTAAAGATGAAAATAATGCAAGATGTACGTGAGAGAGGAGGTTTGAAACTACCTAATTTAAAACTATATTATGATGCAGTGGCATTATCTGTAATTAGTGATTGGACTCATTTAACTAATGATAGAATATTGAATATTGAGGGACACGATCTGGTATATGGTTGGCATGCTTACCTGTTATTCAACAAAAAATTGGATAAGAGTTTTAAAAGTCATATTTTAAGAAATGCTTTACTGCAGGTCTGGAAAAAAATACCAATATAAATTAAATGACAAGATACCCATGTGGGCAATTCCTAGACACGCAATTGAAAATATGAATATAGCACAAAAACGACAGAATTACTTACAGACAGCTTCTTACCTCGGAAAGGGGGGTATTACAATTAAAATCTTTAGAGGTATTAAAAGAGGAGAAGGTAATTCAAACATGGTTCCAGTATGGGCAATTACAGGCTAGGTGGAAATAGAAAAAATTGATTTTATCCAAGTTAAGGATAATTTGTTTAAACAAATAAGAGATCAAAGCTTAATGCATATAAGAGGATATATAATGTATTAATACAGATGGATTCGGAAACAGAATTAGTTAAAGATTGTATGATAAAATGGGCTCAAAATATTGAAGAACCAATAATGTTGGATACATGGGAAAGAATCTGGGTAAGAAATGTGAAATTTACACAAGCTCAAAATCTGAGAGAAATTTTTTACAAAATGTTCTATAGATGGCATTTAGATCCTAAAAAGTTGGCTTCTATGTATCCGAATGTACAGCCTAAATGTTGGAGGTGTGGTTCTCTCGATGCTACATATTATCATATATGGTGGACCTGCCAAAAGGTTAAGGCATTCTGGATAAAAATATGGTGGATTATGCAAAATATCTTTAAAAGAAGGATAAAGTTTACTCCTCAGTTATTTTTACTAGGTATATGTACTGACTTTACAGTGGTAGAGACTAACTTGATTCTGCACCTAATAACGGCGGTGGCGCAATACTGGAAGAAGGAAGACTTGCCTACAATTCAAGAATGGACATTGAAAGTCACAAACTTAGCCGAGATGGCTAAAATATCGGCATATCTTAAAGATCACTCAAATGAGAGATATAAACGAGACTGGAAAAAATGGATTGACTATATACAAAATAAATACGGGACCAAGAAACTCCAGTTAGCCTATACTTAAGATCAGAAATGATTTAAATTGTTTAAAGTTAGTTCAGCAAGAAGAAGCTAAGGTCAATGTAGAATGTCATTAATTTCTTTATTTCTTTTTTCTCAATAGATTTTAGACTGTGTTTGTTAAAAATCCATACCGTGTACGGGTTCTGGGAAGTCGGGGGGGGGGAAGGAGGAGGGGGTAGGGGGGGAGGGAGGGAGGGGCATACAAAAAAATTGTACTTCGATGTTTTAATGATTGACAAATGATGAAATATTTGTGTTTAAAAGAAATAAAACCTTTGACATATATATAATATTGTCTGTATGGTTTTAGTTTTGCATGTTATGCGAATCTACCTATTGTGAATTATAAACCAGTATTTATTTACTATATTATACACACCCAACCCATTGTGGTTTATTTTATAAATCCTGGTGTAACGTGATAGACACCAGGATTAAAACCCTAAATAGGGAACAAATCTCAACTTTAACATATCTGAAGTTAATGTATCGGCTGAGAATACATCATTTTAGATATTTTGCCTTTACTGATTTTAGATCAGATATGGAAGAATACAATAAAACATATCATCCATTTCTGTGCTAGCCTAATGTAGCCCAAGTACATTTTTAGTGAAATTACAAGCAACTTTACCTCTCAATCATTAGCACAAACTAGTGCATATGCTTATGGAGCAATTTTGTAATTGTATATAAAGCCTGTCTGATTTCTTACTGATTCTGCCCACTCAACATCAGATTCCAATATGTATATTCCTATGTAAGATGCTCTTAAGGGCCAAAATTGGATTTAATGTGTAAATCCAACAGCAAACAGAGGAAGTACAGCATAATAACCATATAATATAACCCCAAACTTAAATTTGCCAATTTGAAATTTGAAAATCATAAATTAAAATAGATAAAAATGTGGTGTGATTTCAAAACCAAGAATGCTTTTTAATTACAAACAAGAAGAATCTCACCAAAGATGAGAATTAATGAACAATTCTTTGCTGACAAACAGTCTCACTAGAAAGCCACGGGTGTTAAACTAAAGATAATTTATTATATACCACATTTCAACTTCTGGCAAACAGCTGTTTCATCAAATGCTTCAAGTGTAGAACTAACAATGGGGAATTATGAATAAAAGAAGGATGGAGAATATGCCACACAAGCCTTTTAAGTTATATACTTTATCCAATGTGTTTATAAAAAATAATCACAATGAAAAGTAAACACTAGAAACTATAAAGAAGTTCAGCTATATTTTAAAAGCTTAAAAAAGAAAGATTACATTCTTAACCAATCAGTCTGGATAATGACCCCTGTGCTGACATTATAAACTGTAATCGCATGTATCAGGTAACAGGAAAGACTTAATTTATGGAGTTTTAAAGTCATAATTTTATATGATTTAAGATTATAATCATTCATGGATTGCAGCCAAGCAACTCTGTAAATGGCCTTTTTTCCCCTCCCTCCTCTCCCCCCAGCCAGCCATCACAAACTGTCAGAAGGAATAACAGTTCATGAAGTCTCAAGTACACAATTTTTAGCTGAAATGTACTACGTATCTGTTTAAGCAGCGAAAATACATCACTGACAATGCTACCCCCCACCTAGAATACATAGATGATAAAGCACACCATCATTTCTTAGCAGTCTCTTTAAATAAGAACAAATTCATAGAAAGGACATTGGTCTTACCTGAACGTCTATTTTCAGAAGGGGGAGGGAATGGTCACATGTGGGTTATTCTCAAAGCCTGATTGGTCCAGAGACTGAGAGAAAACGCTTAAATACTGGTGCCTTCCAGTCCTATCCCAGTTTCCTCGAAGGCGAACGGTAGAACTGAAACGACAAAAAAACAAACACACAACAAAACCCCCGGGAACCACCCGGGACCTCCCCTTGGCCCCGACAGAAGTCCCAGGGTGGGTTGTGACCATTCCCTCCCCCTTCTGAAAATAGACGTCCAGGTAAGACCAACGTCCTTTTTCCAGAAGAGGGGGAGGGAATGGTCACACATGGGACATACCCAAGCTACAGTCCCAGGGAGGGAGACGAGAACCACTAGGGCCCAAGGGGAGCCTCAACCGCCACCCCCAGTGGAACCTGCCACCAAGGACACACTCGCATCCGCGAAGGCCTCCAGACAAGAACGCCGGAGGAAGATGCCGGGCCAATCAAGTGGCCGCGCGACAGGCAGCCCCAACGGTCCCCGCGGCCCCGCGGCCGCGCTTGTGGTGCTCCTAATAGACTGGGCCGTGAACCTCGACGGGGCCCGCCCTCGACCTGAAACCCCGTAGGCTTCCGCAACGGCCCGACGCAGCCGACGCCAATGGAGCTGAAGACACGCTCGAACCCAGCGACCCCCGGCCGGAAGAATCAGCCTACAAGGACTCGACCCACGGACCCCTCGGTCCGCCAGAGATGGAACCGCAGGGAGCGGTGCACGTCCAACCGATGCCAGAGCCCTCCCCCATCCTAGGAACGGGCCCGGCCCCGGCCGGGTGAACTCCTGAGCCCAACAAAGGGAAGTGGCCACCTACGGGAAGAAGACACGAGCAAGGCGAAGCATCGCCCTGCCCTGTAGAGATGATGGGGCGACCTCAGAACAGGGTGCCCAACTCCATACGCACTGGGCGGAGCCAACCGCCACAAGGGAGCCTGCAGACGAACCTACCGAGGAGATTCGAAAGGGGCCCCCTTCAAGCCCAGAGCACAGGGGAATAACACACGGGAAACCCGCGGACAGAGGGAGACCCAAGAAGCCCCCCCAGAGAAGCTCGATCAGGGGGACCTGAGAGAGGGAAGAAACCCCCACCCCCTCCAGGGCCGAAACAATTCCGCCACCAGGCGGCGCAACTCTTGTGGAGGGCCGACGTCAGGCCCCTCCCTCAGGAAACTCGTGATGTTAGGGAGAAAGTGCCCTGCTGGGCGAAGCCAGGCGGGAAACACCACCGGACGACACCCAGGTGGAACAGCAGCCTCGGGCCGTAAGGCGCCCAGGCATCCCAAGTCGCGAGGGACCCCAGTGGCCATGCCAGCCCCCAACATCTGCCGGACAAGAGTCTTGGGACAGATGCAGCCCCAGGGATCGGGCGAAGCAGGAGCCCCCCCCTGCTGCCAGGCTAACCCCTCCCGCGGGAGCCCCGCGGAGGGCCACCGACAGCCGGATGAGCTCCGCGAACCAAGGTCCCTAGGTCATAAGGGCCACCCCCATGATCGGGGGCCCCAAGCCACCCCCCCCGGGGAGACCCGGAACCAGGGGGAAGGGAGGAACC
This sequence comes from Thamnophis elegans, assembly GCF_009769535.1. Classification (NCBI taxonomy): domain Eukaryota; kingdom Metazoa; phylum Chordata; class Lepidosauria; order Squamata; family Natricidae; genus Thamnophis; species Thamnophis elegans. The sequence continues at coordinate 49,951,360 of NC_045544.1, read as the reverse complement.
CATACCGAAAGCCCGCAGGTCACCTCCTCCCGAGGGCGCTCGCGCCCTCCACAGATCAGGACAGGAAACGGGTGAACCCCAGGGAGGAATGGAGCACGCGGGTGAGCGGGTAGACACCCAGGGAATGTCGAGCCGCCGGCGGATCCACCAACAAACCGATGATTGAGGGCGTAGGCCCGCTCCCCTGGTCAGGGCCGCCCGATGCCTCCGAGCCGCCATGAGGCAGGGGAGGCTGGGGAGAGTCCCGACTCCGAGGGCAACAGGGGCCCCACCGTCCAGCCGTCCAGGACCAGAGCAGCCTGGCAGAGGGTCGGAGAAGGCCTCCCCTTACAGATGTGAGCCTCAGCGGTCACCGTGTCCAACGGGAAGGCATGCGATGCCCCAGCACCGGGGCCCGAGGGAAGGGCGGAGCCCGGTGGGCCGGCCCTAGTGCCATGCCAACGACGAGGGGTAAGACCCGAAAGTGACCACCTGCCTTGAGCGAACCGGGAGCCCACCGGGGCCTCCCCCGAACAGGCCCGCATCCGTGATGACGTCCGCTCTGTCTGCCCCTTGGATTAGAAGTCCCGCCGAATGGCCGGGGTAGATCCACCCCAGGGAGACCTGGGTTACCCCCGGGAGGCGGAGGGTCCGCAGAAGAGTGTACCGTCGTCCCTCAGGCCAGGCCGAGGTTCCCCAGGAGTGTCCAAGGGTCCGGCTTGCGGGACTATCCCTGCGCAAGAAACATCTCGCCCAACAATCTGATAGAGGGAGGCTGAAAATAAACGATATCTAAGGCCCTCCGCCAGCAGATGTAGGCCGAGCGGAGCTCCCTGGGCAAACTCACCCCCTCCCCCGACATGGAGCCTATGACCGATGCCAGGCATGTGGAAAGGGGAGAGGCGGCCACCGGGGAAGCCCGCCGAGGAAAAGACGAGACTCCGAAGCTTCTAGAACGGGCGCTAAATATCCGACAGACCTGAATAGGCTAGCCCCGCCAAGGAATTGGAGCTCCCAGGATGGGGCGCGGACGAGCCGCCCGGGCCTTCGCGAAGCCCGGAGAGCGGAGTCCAGTCCAAAGGGAAGGGCCCTGTGGGAGGACCCCAGGGACCCGCGATGACCGGCCAGAGTAGAGGAACGAAGACAGGCCCCCGTTAGAGTCACCGAGGCCAGGAGCCTCCTACCCGATACTCCGAGGGACGGAAGAGAGGGAGGACGTTCTCCCCACCCGTGTACCCGAGCGGTGCGGGTAAGTGAGGGCCCGCTAGGCCTTCCGGCCACCCGTTCGAACCGCGGACCGATGTGAGGCGCTCCAGGCCCCGGTCATCCGGAAGAGCCATCTGCACCGCCCGAAGGCCAAGAAGAAGGGCGATGGCCTGAACCAGGGTAGCGGGTCCCCCCCCCGGGCTCCCGGACAGAGGGATCCCCCAAAGAGAGCCGGCGGGGTAGAGAGAACCAGCGCGGGAGCGAGGCAAGCAGAGGCCCGTGCCCAAGGATCCAAGGCCGACCGCCCTAAGGACTCGCCTAGTGGCTGACGGCCTCCGATGGGACGACCCGAGGTCGAGTCACTTCCCTCAGCGGAAGGGGCGCTGCCCCCCCCTGTGGCTGGGCCGCCTGGACCGGAGGAGGGAGCCGTATCCGTTCCGGAGGGATGAGCTGGGGAACCGCCTAACAAATGGAAGAAGAGAATGCAAGATTAGTGACAGAATCAGAAACCCATACTGGCACATGACCAAGAGATTTAGAGCCGGCGCAGCAGCCACAAGCGGGCGAACAGTCCCGCGTCTCCATCCTTGGACCGGGACGAGCCCCCCCCCCAAAGGGGCCAGGCCCCTCGAATGGTATGGCCGCCCAGCGCCAGTGGGTCGAGCCGGCCCCCAGTCAGTGACGCCGGCACCGGAGCCCGGGCGACGTGGCCAAAGTGGTCAGCATCCTGGACGCCAACTTGAGCGAGCCCCGGTCGCCCCAGGGAGGAACAGGCGGGCCGCCCTGATCCAGAAGAGATCCAGGCGGCGAGGCTCGCCTGGGACGTGAAAGCGCTCCCGGCGCTGCCACGGTCACGTGACCAAGGCCTGACTAAAGCAGGAAGCCAAGGTCACAGGGGGCGTCCCACGCAGCGGCAATCGAGCGCACCTCTAAGGAGCTCAGCACGCCTGATGATATCAGGGCAGCCACTAGAAGGAGACAAGCGGCAACTGAACCGCCCAGGCAAGGGCCCAGTTCACTCTAAGAGTCAGTGGCCAATGCCTCCAGTACAGAAGTTGGAGAACTGCGTCCACCATATAGTCAGCGCCTCCCTAGCCGAGGGAAGAGCCGAAATCCCTTCTAACCATGGCCGCGGCAGAAACGAGGTCATTTAAATAAAGGGAGACTAGTATAGATCTATTTCAAGCCATTTAGCCCTCATCAGCTAGCCATACCCTTGCTGGGAATCGAACCTGTGCTTTATTGCCTCTTAGGCAGATGTGTTAACCATTGAGCTACAGAGCTCGACTTGCCAGGATCCCTAGGTGGAGGAATCAAGGTCCTCCCCTCACCTAGCTATGTCCCGAGCCTTGTCCAAGGGCATAGTCAACAGTCCAGGCCGGGGCGCCCAGAGAATGGGCCCCTCCAAGGGACCACCCTCCATCTCCAAGGAGTTATTATATTATTATTTATTATTATTATTATTATTATTATTATTAGTTTTAATTCTAATTTTAAAACGCTGACCAAGATGGGGGGGACATAGCCCAACGCTGGGTGCGGCCCAGACCCCCCATGCCTGGAAGGGAGTGGAGAGCAGATCCAATTTCCCGTACCACCGCAGGCGGAACCAGGCCCTTGGAGAGCCAACCTGTGCCTGGGATAAGACCCCCAGAGTCACACGCCCCCCCCGGGATCTGAGTGGGGGAGGGGGAGAGAAGGACCCCACTCCACCTGGAAGAGGGGGAAAACTGGGGACCCCAGGACAAGGAGGACTAACTCCAGGGTTGGATCGGGCTGAAGGACCTGAAGGGAGGCCAAACCCAGACCTTGGGATAAATGACAAAGGCCACACATGTAGAACTTTGTATTGTACAGCCTCTGTAGGCCCTATAAGGAAACAGTCCACATTTGCTTCTGAGGGGTGGAAAACAGAGCCAACCCTGAGTAGGCCAGGGTAAAAACCCTGGCCGCCAGTAGAAATGGTAAACAAAGGAAGGCTACCAATTTCCAAGTCATTAAGCTCCCATCGGCTAGCCATCCCCTACTGGCATTGAACTAAGGTACAGTTCAGGCAATGTTAAAAAGGAAAACTCTAAGTCACAAACTCTGCTCCTCACAATGCAGCCCCTGACCCCCTCCCATGAGAAGGACTTCAGGGCAAGGGAGACACGGGGGGGGGGCCCTCCCCCGAAAGGGCTTCCTCACCTCCCGCCAGGTCTGCCACCTGGCCCTGGGGAACATCCAAGCCCCCCTCCATTTCCCCACTTACGCATCCAGCCGGAAGGAATGGAGGATTCCAAGCCTCTGTAGGCCCCACCGGGACCTGGGCCTGCTGTCCCTGTTGCCTGCCACGCCAAATGAGAGAGACCGCTCCAGCTGCAATGGACGTGGGTCAAAGCGCGATCCTCGCGCATGTGGCGACCAAGGGAACATGGCCGCCGGAACTTTCAGTTTCGATTTAGCGGCTCCGTCGGCCCGCCGAAGGGCCGTGCTGAGGCAGGCAAGAACGGGGGAGGCCACGCGCTCCCAGGCACGCTCCACCTCCCCCAGGAATGCTCGTAGCGGTCTGAGCCGAAAAGCGAACGCAGCAGCCGCCCGAGTCAAACGGCGGCTCCGCAAGTGGCTCACACGCGCCTCGTGGCGCTGCTGCTGCATCTCCTGGCTATTTAAGGGAGAAGGCAGCCTCTCCAGCAGCTGAAAGAGAGCTGGCACCCCCGCACCCGGGGACGGGCTAAGGCTCTGTGCCTGCGGGGGGAGGCAGCATGCCCCACTGGGCCCTCCCCACCGCCCGGGGCAGTAAACTGTCCCTTGGGGCCACAGCTGCTGACTTTAGTAATTTAGAAAACCTTTTAAATGCCCAATTAAAAAATGAGACCAAATTGAATAAAGTAAATCCTACCAGTAATTCTCAACAGTTCTTGGACCAGAAAAGACTGAGAGGAAACTGGGATAGGACTGGAAGGCACCAGTATTTAAGCGTTTTCTCTCAGTCTCTGGACCAATCAGGCTTTGAGAATAACCCACGTGTGACCATTCCCTCCCCCTCTTCTGGAAAATAAATGCTTAGGTAGCAAGAAAGAATTATATGCCATATGTGGCAAAACTATCATTTATTTACTGTAATTAAGCCTTGTCTACAATCTACAAGAACAAAGAATTTATTTTGGTATACTAATATTAGGAAACAATCTGGGTTCAGCACTCTTAGGTGTGGCAGCATACTGTATATAACTTCTAGTTAGGTTCTAGGCAAGATTATATTAGTTTGCACATAGTGGGAATAAAGCTGGGCTCTAATTGCACTTGTGGCACACTTGCTAAAATGTGCTGACTGTTCCTCACCTTACCAACAACAAGGAACACTCTTTCTTGACACTTTGAAATATTTGGGATTAGTTAAACTGAAAAATCTTAAATCCTGGCAGCACCCAGTAAGCATAGCTCCCCATCTAATAAGGATCACAGACCCAAACATCTGTCCCCTAATTTTCAAGTCCCACCCAACAACACTGTTAATTTCAGGACTGGTTTTATTCATGAAAATATATGTATATCTTTTTGATTTTGGCCCAACAACAGAGTGACTTTGGGTGGCTCATAATATAAAACAGAACACAAATTCAGTAAGAAAACAGCAGTGGCATTCTAGATATCAACACAAAACAGAGAGAGAAGGAGAGAGAGGGAGGAGAGAGAGAGAGAGACCTCTCTAATGGGGGGAGGGTTGTATCCACCCTATCAAAGACCTGGAAGAACAGTCAGCTCTTTTAAGGTTTTCTAAATATCGTCAGCCTGGGAGCTGTCCAGATTGGGGGAAGGGGGGGGAATCTCATTCCAGAGGGCAGGGACTATGGCAAAGAAGAACCATTTTATAAATTCCAAAAGATAACCCAGTTTAATGTGATTAAGTTACTTAGTTTGGTAATGAAACATCTGCAAGAAAACAACCAAGCTCAGAATTCACCAAGGGCCCCACTGTTTAATCAAGACCATTTTTCAACTCCTCTTTCACAATAGCAAGAGCAAGAGCACTTACTTATATACCACTTTACAGTGCTTTACAGCACTCTCAAAGAAAATATTTTCTGTTGTAAGTCTTAGGACTGCAATTTTGTTTACGATAAGCTCTAATATAGAACAATTAAAACTTTGATTTAATTTGAGGATTAATCCTTTATAGGATTGGTTGATTTAATTGAGCACCACTTTTGATCAATGTAGGCTGAGACAGGGGTGGGTTCCGGCAGGCACTACTGCCGGTTTGCTCGTGTGCGTGCATGTGCAGTGCAATTTAAATTGTTCTGTCTTGTTGTTCAGAACTGAAAAACAAAATGGTGATGCCTACAGTGCCACCCGGAGAACCGGTTTGGGGGTGTGGCAGGCCTGAGTCACTGCCGGTTCCAGTGACCCAGGCCACCAAACCACTACCGGTTCAGCCGAACCAGTCCAAACCAGTAGGAACCCACCACTGGCTGAGATGGATAGTTCTAAGTCAATGTTGATACTATACTTTTGCATTTGACTGTAATAAGAAATGAAAGAGAAAGAATGTTGGTCCTTGCCTGAATGTTTCTTTTTGGTATATGAGAGGGAGGGGTGACTCCTGGGATATTCTCACAGCCTGATTGGTCCAAAGACTGAGGGAAATCTCTTTTAACCTGCTCCTTTCCCTGTGGCTCCCAGTTCCTCGAAGTCGCATGACCAGAACATGCTGCCAAAAAAACAGACAACAGCAAGGGAAAAACCACCCCCCTGCCACTTACCCTGAATGACTATCATCTATGTCTAACTGGGGCAGGATGTCGCCCCTCCCTGTTGTCTACCGAAAAGGAACGTTCAGGTAAGGACCAACGTTCTTTTTCCAGTAGACTCGAGGGAGGGCAACTCCTGGGATGTACCCAAGTTCTGTCCCTGGGAGGGAAACTCGGATTCGGGGGAAGGGGCAGTTGCTACCTGTTGTAGAACCCTACACCCAAAAGACGCCTCGGCCGATGCAAAGGCATCCAGTCAGTAGTGGCGGAGGAACGGTGTTGGGGATGACCAAGTGGCCGCCCGACAAATGTCTTCGAAAGGAGCCCTCATGGCCCACGCTGCTGTAGTAGCAGCACTCCGTGTGGAGTGGACCGTGATCCCTGATCACCGGGGTGTGGGTGGGCGTAAATTAGCAGCTCCCCTCAAAAATCTCGACCATACCCAGGGGCCAGAGACGAATGGTCGTCTCCTGGAAGAACCGAGGCCAGGGCGGCTACCTAATGCCACAAGATGTTGTGGGAGAGACCCCCGTCCAAATCCTTCTGGAAGAAGTCCAGAATTTGAGCGACAGAAGCCTCGGTTGGACAAATCCTGAGTGGGCCGCACCACTTAACAAATGCCGCCCATGTGGAGGGCATCTGGATGCCTCGATGGTTGCTATAACTCGGGAGGACACGTTGGCACTTCTCAGGAGGCTCTGCTCAAGTGCCAGGGGGTCAGATGGAGTCACTGGGGCTCCAGATGGATCAAGACCCCCTGGTGCAGGGAGAGCTCCTCCTGCAGAATCCTCCATGGTAAAGAGACGGAGAGCTGGACAAGGTCCACAAACCAAGGCTGTCTGAGCCAGTGAGGCGCTATCAAAATGTTGTCTGCCCTCTCTACCACTATCGTCCTCAGTGTCCCTGGTATCAGGGGAAGTGGGGGAAAGGTGTACAATAGGCCTGGAAGCTATTTGCTCCGGAGAGCATCTGTTCCTTTTGCGGCTCGGATCGGGAATTGAGAGAAGAATGTCAGGAACTGGGCGTTTGCCAAGGTTGCGAACAAGTCCACCAGCGGGTTGCCGAACCTTCTTCTAGAAGAGTTCAGGTAGAATCTGCCACTCCCCATGGTCCACAGTCATATGGCTTAACCAATCGGCTTGGTGGTTGGCCGTGCCCAAGATGTGCTCCGACACCACTGACGCAAGATGTCTCTCCGCCCAGGAGCTGAGTTTCAGTTCCTCCAGCCAAAGAGCTCTGGAATGAGTCCCCCCCTTGTTGGTTTATGTGAGCCTTTGTGGTCACATTGTCTGTCAACAGAAGGACATGGCGGCCCTCTATCAAACCCTTGAATAGTTGGAGGGCCAGCTGGGCAGCCTTCAGTTCCAGCCAGCTTATATTGTGGCAAAGGTCCAACTGGGTCCAATGGCCCTGTGCCATCTTGGAGTTCATGAGCGTTCCCCAACTGAACAGGCTTACATCTGTAGTGATGGTCACCCGATCTGGCTCCCAGAACTCTGATTTGCGTTGAAGAGCCGGGGACAGCCACCACCGCAGGGATAGATGCACATCCGCTGGTAGATGGATGAGTTGTGGAGAGTTGCTCATGCATTTCCGCTGGAACAGGATGAGGGCCCACTGCAGAGTTCAGGAATGAAGCTGTGCCCAGGGGACAATCCCTATGCACGACACCATTTTGCCCAATAGGCGACCCAAGGTCAGGATGGAAACTGACCGCCTTGTGCATACCTGCCTTGCTAGGGCCTGAAGGTTGACGAGCCACTCTGAGGATAGTCAAACCATGCCCTCCATGAAGTCTATCACTGCCCCCAGGTGTAAGATCTTTGCAGAAGATGAAAGATGACTTTTGGGGAAGTTTACAGAGAACCCCAGGGCCTGTAGGGTCTGAATGGTGAGTTTGAGGTCATGGACGGCCCGGGCCTGAGAGTGGGCTTACACAAGCATGTCGTCAAGGTAGCATTGTAATCTCACCAGGGCAGAACGGAGGTGAGCTGCCAATGCCGCCAGGACCTTTGTGAATGTGCGCGGGGCTGAAGCTAACCCGAAGGGGAGGGCCCTGTATTAAAAATGTATTTTCCCATTGGAAAAACAAAGGAATCTGCGATGGGCGGGGAGGATGGGGATGTGGAGATAGGCTTCTGTCAGGTCCACTGACACTAGGTAATCCCCCGTCTGATGCCCTGCAGAATGTACCTGAGGGATGACATTTTGAAGCGCCTGTATGCCAGGTACCAATTGAGGCGCTTGAGGTCCAGTATCGCCCTCCAGCTCCCTGAGCTCTTCAGCACGACGAGTAGTGACCCAACCCGCATTCCGTCTACGGGACTGGCTCTACCGCCCGGATGTCCAGCAGATGTTGTATGGCTAGGGACATCAAACGATGGCGTTCCGGGTCCCGGAACGGTTGAAAGGTTCTGAAGAAGGTTGAGAGGAACTCCAGACGGAGGCCATTCCTGACCGTGGTCTTTACCTAGGCATCTGATGTTACTCGATCCCACTGATCCGTGAAGAGCTCCAGGCAGCTGCCAATGGGAATGCTCGGGTTGGAGTCATTTCCCTTTGCAGAAGGGGCGGCCACCCCCTCCCCCACAAAAGGGCTGCCTAGATTGGCCCTGGTACCTACCCCTGATAGTATGGCCTCTGGAACTGCCTATCGGATCTATAAGGGGCATATCTGTGTTGCTGAGAAGGCCTGCTCCATGTTGTAGAAGTGGCAGTCGTTGCTCCCTGGGTTGGGAAAGGTGGAAGGGCGAGCCCACTGATTCTTTACCTCCTGGATTATTGCAACGCGCTCTACATGGGACTACCCTTGAAAAGCGTTCGGAGACTGCAGTTAGTTCAGAATGAGGCCGTGCGAGCGATATTGGGTGTGCCGAGGTACACCCATGTTACACCTGTTCTCCGTGAGCTGCACTGGCTACCAATTGGTCTCCAGACTCAATTCAAGGTGTTGGTTACCACTTTTAAAGCCCTACATGGCTTAGGGCCAGGGTACCTTCGAGACCGCCTGCTGCCATATACCTCCCAGCGGCCAGTAAGATCCCACAGATTGGGCCTCCTTCAGATGCCGTCAGCCAAACAGTGTCAGCTGGCGGGACCTTGGAGGAGAGCCTTCTCTGTGGCTGCTTCGACTCTCTGGAACCAGCTACCCCCGGAGATCCGGACCATACCCACTCTCATGGCCTTCAGGAAAGCTGTAAAAACTTGGCTGTTCCAGCAGGCCTGGGGCTGTTGACCTCACTGTTGAGGTCCAGCCCCAATTAGAATGAATGTATGAGGGTGTTGCTGTTTTTAAACTGTTTTCTTTTATCGTTATGTGTTTTTCTTCTTATATTTTTGTAAGCCGCCCGGAGTCCTTCGGGATTGGGCGGCATATAAATATATTTAAAAATAATAAATAATAAATAATAAACCTCTAGAAAAAGGGGAGGAGCTGGGACCTCCTCCTTTTTGGTCGATGTATTGGAGAACATGACCAAATTAGGGTCTCTGGGTGGAGGAATGGCAGGTTCTCCTGTCCCAACCTTAGCGGTCTTCATAGCTTTGTGTAGCAAGGTTTTAAACATCAGGGGAGCAAGGAGACTTGGAAAGGCCAGGAGATCTGGGAGGACAGTCTCTTCGTCCTCCGAGAACCCCATGTCCTGGCAGGTTCCCTAACACTGAACCTTCAATGACTACTGAAAGAGAAGGGGGCCTTGTTGTTTGATGTCTAGGTCTGAGGAGCTCCTGGCCTGGTGAAAAACCTGGGACCTAGGCTCCCTAGAAGAATGCCGTTCCGTTAAGGAAACTGCAGAGACAATTCCCTTTGAAATGGCTGAGGAAATAAGTCTCTTAATGCTCTCAGGGAACAACTCCAGATCCTCAAACTCATCCTCCGAAAGTCCTGGAGCAGGACCCTGCGGAGCTAGGGTGTAGGGAAGGAGGAAATCCTGGGACGAACTCTCTAGTAGATCCTGGCCACATCCCTGGGCCCTTGAGGAGAGGCAGGAGGGGATGGAGAAATTTCCAGACGGGTTGCCTGTGTGCCCCAGTGGGGGAGATAGAGGGGGAAGAAGGACTAAACTCCCTGGGAGGAGAGGCCAATTGGTGGGATTCAGGCCTTAGGGGAGACCTGGATCTGACTGAAGAGGGCTTGTTGTTCTGCCCTAGCAATCCTCTTCTCCAGGGCATTCCGATGTCGGCTTTCATCCCTCTGGGTTGCTCTGGAGGGTCGCTGGGCTGCTGAAGGGTTGGCTGCTGCCGCCCTCATCCTTGGCCCAACCATCTCTCCCTCCTTGGCCTCGTTTAGGTCACTCCCCGGGGCCTGTGAAGTTGCCTGCTGCTCCACCATTGGTGCCACTCATATGTCCTGAGGATGCTCATGCCCAGAGCCACCCGCCGGTGCAAGGGCCTTGCGGGAATAACTATTGGGCTGCCGAGGCTGAAGCTTGCTAGCCCCACTCCGACCGCGATACAAGCTGCTGCTCCAGGGCCAGAAAATGGCTGCCTTCACGTGCGCGCTTCCGAAATGACCACCGGAAGTCTCCGTGCGCTTTTTTTTCTTTCAGCCACAACTCGAAATAGCTTGCCGCGACTCATTTTGCTCAGGCGTGGCTTCTTTGATGCTAATAAAGCCGTCTGCAGCCTGATCGGCGCCTCTAGCTGGCAACCCCTCCCACGGAGCTGCAGAAACAGAGCCTGACACCCCCACAGTTCCAGGGACCGGTCAGAGCTCCTGAATTTCACAAGGAGAGAGTGGAAAGCCAATTAGCCCTCCCTCGGCTTGCTGTGAGATGGAGGACCCTGTCTCTGCAAGATAGCAGCTCAGAGAATTTAGAATTTAAAGTAGCCAATAGATCAAATTCAAGAATCAATTATTAGAAATTACTCACTTTCTCTGGGAACCAAAACACAGTGCTTGGACCAAAAGACTGAGAGGAACTGGGAGCCACAGGGAAAGGAGGAGGTTAAAAGCGATTTCCCTTAGTCTTTGGACCAATCAGGCTGTGAGAATATCCCAGGAGTCGCCCCTCCCTCGAGTCTACCAGGAAAAAAATATTGAATTAAAATATCAAAACTAAATCCCATTTTAATGTACAATATAAATTCATCCAGCAAAATGATTCTTTGCAAGCTATTTGAGAACTATAGAAAAATAAGATGTGGACGGAATATTAAATAGATTTGCCATCTTGAGATACATATAAATGTAATAAAGGTGGGGTAAACATCTAATAAATAAATAAATGTTCTGCTACACAGACTTGATTTACTCCTCTCTGGGTTATTCTGATAGGATTATAGTCCACAATGATGAAGTGACTGGGAGTAAATTATGCCATCCATTTTCAACTCAGAAACCTCTACCGAACATCATAAGCTGAAGTCATGACTATTGCCTGAAATAGGGCCATTGGTACGTATCTGATACGCCTCTTCTCATAGTGGGGGGAGGAGGTATCCAGAGTGGGTTGACCTTGTCCTCTCATGATTGGATGAGTCAGATAAGCTCTTGGGCAATGCCCCCTGGCCAGCAGGACTTCCCCATTATTTGACGAAGAGCTCCATCCGACTCGTTCCACCATTCACTCCAGACTCTTAATTCAGTTCTTAGCTTTATCGTCTTCGACATCAATATTTATATAACTTCATAAAACAATGAACATAACACTTAGTTATACAAACATAGTCAGGGAGGGACTGGATACTCCTCCCCCCACTATGAGAAGAGGTGCATCAGGTAAGTACCAACACCCTTTCTCCATAGTGAGGGGGGAGGAGTATCCAGAGTGGGACGTACCAAAGCCTGCACATCCCTAGGGAGGGAGACCCCTGAGGTCCCATGTCCCCCACTCATGCCAGTTGAGGCGAGGGCCCCGCCCTGTGAACCGCCTGCAATGCCCTGCGGCCAAAGAGGCTTCTGCCAACGCAAAAGAGTCCAGTTTATGGTTCCTAGCAAAGGGAGAGGGGAAAGCCCACGTGGCTGCCCTGCAGATTTCGGCCAGGGATGTCTGCGTGGCCCAGGCCGTGGATGTGGCTGCGCTCCGCATGGAGTGGGCCGTGATATGATTGGTGTCTGTAAGCCCTGCGATTGGTATGCAGTGGCAATGCAGGTTTGCAACCACCTGCCTATTGTGGTGGGAAGTCACCTCGTTACCCAGGACCTGGTTGGAAGGAGACAAACAAGCTTCGGATTTCCTGTTTGGCCTGGTCTCCTATGGTAATCCACAGAGCCCTCCTTACACCCAGAGTGTGCCACTTCATCTCCAATGGGTGAGAAGTTGGGCAAAATCAGTACCTGGGCTCGATGGAAGCAGGAGCACACCTTGGGGATGAAGGACGGATCCAGTCGTAACCCCACCCTGTCTTGGTGGAAGACGCAGAGATCCTCCTTGGTGGACAGGGCTTGCAGTTCGTATATCCGCCTGGTGGAGGAGATGGCCACCAGAAAGGCTACCATAAGAGTCAGGAACTTAAGGGAAACTGTTTCGTAAAGGCTCAAATGGAGCGCCTGTTGGAGCGGACCCCCTACCCTGTAAGGTCTTCCTAAGTCCAGAAGTGTACCTGAACACTGTGTGCGGTTTTGGGGTTGGAAGCTCCCCTTGAGAAATTGCCTGACCATAGGATGGTGAGTCAAGCTCTGGGTCCTGCCACGCGGGAGAACTGATGAGATGGCTGAAACCTGTCTCCTAATTGTGTTAGGAGCTAACCCTCTGTCCCGGCCTGCCTGCAGGAAGTCCAGAATCTGAGGCACTGAGGCCTGGATAGGGTTGTATCCCAGGAAGTTACACCATGAGGCAAAGGCCCGCCACATGGAGCCATAGATACGCTCTGTGGAGGGTGCACGGGCAGTCTGGATAGTCTGCATCACCCTGGGGGGGGGGAGAGGTCTTTCCCCAGGATGCTCCACTCAAGAGCCGAGCAGTCAGTTGGAGCCATTGAGGGTTTGGGTGCTCCAGCGGCCCCTGGTAGAGGGATATCCTCTCTTGGGGGATTCCCCAGGGCCTCTCCGCTGAAAGCGACTGGAGATCTGCAAACCACGGCCTCCCGGGCCAGGGAGGTGCCAACAGAACCCCTTCCGCCCCCTCCCGAAGGATTTCCCATATGACCCTGTGGATTAGGGGTAAGGGCGGAAAGGCATACTGACGACCCCTGGGCCAGGGGCTTCGCAGAGCGTCCATCCCTTCTGCCCCCCGTGACTGGTACCTGGAGAAGAACCTCGGGAGCTGAGCGTTGAGGGGCGTGGCGAATCAGTCGACCTCCGGGCGTTTGAAGCACTCTGCCAGCTCCTCGAAGATTGCTGGCTGCAGCTTCCGCTCCAAATTGTCCCCCTCGGTCCGGCTGAGCCAGTCGGCTCTGATGTTCTCCACCCCTGCTATATGTTCTGCCCTCAGCGAATGCTGTCTAAGATCATGGGCTATCTGAGGTGCTTCTGCGATTTCTCATAATCGGACATCCCATTCTGAGTTTGTGGTGGGTTCTGGCCTGGGGACCGGCCTGTCTGACCCTTTTTTCCCCCCGGCCATAAGGGTGCTATGATTCTATGGCTAGGATTAGCGCAGAGATATTCTGAATGTAAGCACAGACGGAGTTCAATGGTCAGCCACTAGAGTGCGTGTGAAGATGAAGTGAGGGAAGCTAAGGCTCACAATAAAGAAAGGCCTGCTGCCAAGGTAAAATAATAATAATAATGATGATGATAATAATAATAATAATAACAACAACAACAACAACAACAATAACTCCGCCATTGCCGGTCCCAAGCCCGGATGAGAAAGGAGGAGGGTTGGGGTCAGGTTGGCAACTGGCCCCATAAAAAAAACCCTGCCAACCCATACAATATGGTGAAAGAAACGAATACAAATTTTATACCGAATCGGTCGTCGCGCGGGTTAACAAGGGCCGCGGCGGATGTTGGGGTCCCTGGACATCCGTCGACAAGTGGGTTACAAGTGGACCAGCCAACAAAACGACAAAAATATAGTGCAGATGAAAACTGTGCCATAATGGCCTGTTACTACAACTCAGAGCCAGAAAAAAGAGGTTATTTAAAGCGAATGTATGAATTATGGAAACAACAATATCCAGATTCAAATGTTAGTGAACAACGACTAGCAGATCAAAGGCGATTTATTATATGGAATAAAGTGTTTAGTGAAGTTGAACTTGAGGAAATTCAGGCAAATTGCAAAAGCAAAAAAACAATATCACAAGCAGAAATAACTGATATTCAAGACACAACTAAAGACATTATAGTAGAACTCCCAGAAGAAGCTCTCGGGGAGGAAATAACACCACCACCACTAGAACCAGTTATCACTGAACCAACTGATAAACTAACTCAAAAACAAAAAGAATTGAAGGATAAGATTATGGAGCATTTTCTGCTTAATGAGGAAAGGCAACGTTTACCATCACTAAAAACTGTGCCTAAAAATTTTTTGGCCCCTATCAGGAAAATGGTTAATGCAGTGTTTTCAACAATTGAATCGGGATCCATCTTGGAAACGAACCAGTTAATGTACAGCGCAGCTGTAATAGTCACTAATGAACTAGGCATTAAAATCAAAGTACCTAGTCACACAACAGAAAAAGCATTAAAGCCAAAGTGGAAAATCCGATTAGAACAAAAAGTCAAAAAATTAAGGGCAGATGCTAGTAACTTAAAGAACATGCATGAGCAACAGCTTCAAAACAACAAAATCATAGATCGGCTAATCAGAAGATATAGATTGGATACAAGAAACATCAATGAAGCTGTAGAGATTGTAAAACAGCAGATAACAGCAACAGCTAGAAAAATTGAAAGATATGAGGCACGAATCATCCAATGTAAACAAAATCAGCAATTTCGATCAGACCAACGGCGTTTTTATCAAAGTCTTAATGTGAATGGTGACACCAAAAGTGAAAAACCAGAAAAGCAGGCCACAGTTGAATTCTGGAAAGAATTGTGGGAAAATGCAAAGGACTACAATAAGGAAGCAAGTGGATACATGACTTTGAGAAAAGCATTGGCAACAAACAAATGCAAGTATTAGAAATAACAACTGAGATGGTCAAAAATCGAGTAAAAAAGGTAAAGAATTGGACATCACCTGGAAAGGACCAATTACATGGTTTCTGGCTCAAATATCTGACCAGTTTACATGCAAGACCAGGCAACTGAATGAAATTTTACAAAAGGGCCAAATTGATGAATGATTGACCACTGGAAAAACATACTTGATTCAGAAAGATGCAACTAAAGGAACAACACCTGAAAACTACAGACCAATTACATGCTTGCCAACAACCTTCAAATTACTCACAGGCATTATTGCAGATAACATGATGGATTATTTGGAAACAAACAACATCTTGCCAGTAGAGCAAAAAGGCAACAAAAGAAGGAGCAGGGGCACAAAAGATCAGCTCCTAATTGATAAAATGATATTAGAAAATTGTAAGAACAGAAAAACGAACTTGAATATGGTCTGGATTGATTACAAAAAGGCATTTGACTCACTGCCACATAGTTGGATCATAAAATGCTTAGAAACAACTGGCACTGGCAAAAATATTACATCCTTTACTGAAAAGGCTATGAAACAACGGAGAACTGAGTTGGCAGTAGGGAATGAGATCTACGGAATGGTTAATATCAAGCGAGGAATTTTCCAGGGTGATTCACTTTCACCTCTTCTCTTCATCATTGCAATGATCCCACTATCAGTAATCTTAAAAAAAATGAAATTAGGTTACCAAACAGCCAAAGAAGCTGAAAATTTTTTCGCATTTACTATATATGGATGATTTGAAACTCTATGGAAAGTCAGAAATAGAAATCCAATCATTGACAAATACAGTCTGAGTATTCAGCACCGATATTTCAATGCAGTTTGGCATGGAAAAATGCGCCACTGTATCCATAAAAAGAGGCAAAATCACTGCATGTGAGGGAATTGAAATGCCCAATGGCCAACTAATTAAATGCAACGAAAATGAAGCCTACAAATACTTAGGCATTCTGCAGTTGGATAATATCAAGCATGGAGAAGTAAAAACTATTGTCAGGCGAGAGTACACCAACAGAGTTAGGAAAATTTTGAAATCTAAATTGAATGGTGGAAATACAATCAAGGCCATAAATACCTGGGCAATACCAGTTATAAGATACACAGCTGGTATAGTTAACTGGACACAAGCTGATTTGGATATTTTGGACCGAAAAACCAGGAAACTAATGACAATGCACTACAGTTTACATCCATGTGGTGATACTGATAGACTATACCTGCCCCGAAAATCAGGTGGCAGAGGATTATTACAAGTGAAGCAAACAGTTGAAGAAGAAAAACATGCACTGGCTGATTATTTAAAAGAAAGTCAAGAAGATCTATTAATTGAAGTAAAGAACAAAAAACTACTGAAGGCCCAACAGATGAAACAAGAATACAGAAAACATGTGATAAAATCAAGAATGGAGAGTTGGCAAAACAAAGCACTGCATGGCCAATTTCTGGAAAAAATAAAAGATAAAGTGGACAGTGAACAAACTTGGTTATGGTTAACAACAGGTATATTAAAGAAAGAAACAGAGTCACTAATCCTGGCTGCGCAAGAACAAGCTATCCGCACAAATGCCATTAAGGCCAAAATCGAAAAATCCTCTGATGATGCCAAATGCAGACTTTGCAAAGAAGCTGATGAATGTTGATCACATACTCAGCTGCTGTAAAAAAATCACGCAGACTGATTATAAATTGCGGCACAATTCAGTAGCACAAATGATCCATTGGAATTTGTGCAAGAATTATAATATTAAAACAGCAACAAACTGGTGGGAACATCAGCCTGAAAAAGTCACAGAAAATCAGATCTTGTGGGATTTTCGCATACAAACAGACAAAATACTGGCGCATAATACACCAAACATCACACTGGTTGAGAAAAATAAGGTCACAAACATAGACATCGCAATACCAGGTGATAGCAGGGTCGTTGAGAAGGAACATGAAAAAATCGCAAAATACCAGGACTTAAAAATTGAAATTCAACGACTATGGCACAAACCAGCAGTGGTAATTCCAGTGGTAATTGGCACACTGGGTGCTATTCCAAAAGCCCTGGAATTACATTTAAAACAGTTAAAAATTGACAAAATCACCATCAGTCAAATGCAAAAAGCCGCACTGCTTGGATCTGCACGCATATTACGAAAATACATTACGTCCTAGGCCCCTGGGTGGGGGCCGACTAGTAACCAATGCCAAATCCGGTGAAACAACTGGCTGCTGTGATACAATTGTATAATCATAATAATAACAACAACAACAAAAATAAAATACAAAAGGGGGCATCTTCCCACATGTTAAAGACAAGAAAGATTAAGGAAACAGTTGGTTCCTTGCTGGGAGAAAGTGGCCAGAAGGTGACAAGCAGCAGGGGTAAGGCAGAACTATTTAACTCACGTATTGCATCTGTCTTTACCCAAAGGGGTGAAATAGTCCAACCTATCAAGAACAGCACCCCAAAAATCGGATTAGGAACCCAATATGAGATAGGGAAGAAATGGTGAGTGAGCACCTGTCTACCTTAGCCAAAGTCCAATTCCCAGGACTGGATGGGTTACACCCCAGGGATCTGAAGGAACTGGCAGACGAGATCTCCAAACAAGTGAACTATATCTATCAGAGATCCTGGAATACCGGAGAACTCCTATAGAGTTGCTTATGTGGTTCCCCTCTTCAGAAAGGGAGAAAAACAGATCAAGGGCCCAAAGCCAACCTTCTTAGATACAGTGAGAACCCTAGTGGACTATAGGAATGGCATTGATAAGTTAACTTGCAAGTCCTGATAAGGTAGACCATAACCTACTATTAGATAAAGTAGAAGAATGTGGGTTAGACATTGTCACACCAGATGGCTTTGTAACTGGTTGACCAACCACACATACTTGTACTCCTCAATGGAACTGAGAGCCAATGAAGAGCCAAGGTGGCGCAGTGGTTAAATGCAGCACTGCAGGCTACTGCTAGATCAGCAGGTCAGAGGTTCAAATCTCACTGGCTCAGGGTTGACTCAGCCTTCCATCCTTCCATCCTTCCGAGGTGGGTAAAATGAGGACCCAGATTGTTGGGGGCAATATGCTGACTCTCTGTAAACCGCTTAGAGAGGCCTGAAAGGCCTATGAAGCGGTATATAAGTCTACTGCTATTGCTATTGCTATTGCTATTTGTCAAAGCAGATCATGCCAGACTAGCCATATTGCCTTCTTAGATACAGTGAGAACCCTAGTGGACTATAGGAATGGCATTGATAAGTTAACTTGCAAGTCCTGATAAGGTAGACCATAACCTACTATTAGATAAAGTAGAAGAATGTGGGTTAGACATTGTCACACCAGATGGCTTTGTAACTGGTTGACCAACCGCACATACTTGTACTCCTCAATGGAACTGACTCTTCATGGAGGGAAGAATGCAGTGGAGTACCCCAAGGCTCTGTGTTGGGCCCAGTACTCTTCAACATCTTCATCAGTGATTTGAATGAGGGTGTCAGGTGTGTAAGCTAACAGTTGGGTTAGCAATATATATATGCCATGATAGTAGTACTGTTTCTTTAAGTACTGCTGTTATCTCAAGCGGTCATAAGAAGGAGCCAGAATGACTGTTAGCTCTCTGTTTGATAAATGCTGATCGGTGGGGGGACTCATCAGATTTGCAGATGACCCCAAGCTGGCAGGAATAGCCAACACACCAGAATACAGGCTAAAGATACAGAAGGATCTTGATATGCTTGAACATTGGGCACTGCCTAAGAAAATGAGATTCAATGAAGTAAGGTTCTACCTTTAGGCAACGAACATGAAGTGCACAGGTACAGAATACCTTGCTCCACAGTAGTAACTGTGAAGGGGATCTTGGAGTCCTAGTGGACAACCCTTTAATATGAGCCAGCAGTGTGCAACAGCTGCCAGAAAGCCCAACACAGTTTTTGGCTGCATAAACAGAGGAATAGAATCAAGCTCCCGTGAAGTGTTCATCCCACTTTATAAGGCCTTGGTAAGGCCACACTTGGAATTCTGCATTCAGTTTGGTCACCATGATGTAGAAAGGATGTGGAGACTCTAGGGAGAGTGCAGAGAAGAGCAACAGAGGGGATCAGGGGACTGGAGGCTAAAGCCTATGAAGAACGGTTGCAGGAATTGGGTAGGTCTAGTTTACTGAAAGGAAGGACTAGGGGAGCAGTGTTCCAATATCTCAGGGGTTGCCACAGAGAAGAGGCAGCCCGATTATCCTCCAAGGCACCTGAGTGCAGAACAAGAAGCAATGGGTGGAAACTAATCAAGGAGAGGAGCAACTTATAACTGAGGAGAAATTTCCTGACAGTTAGAACAATTAATCAGTGAAACAACCTGCCTCCAGACGTTGTGAATGCCCCAACAGTGTAAGTTTTTAAGAAGATGTTGGATAGCCATTTGTCTGAAATGGTATAGGATTTCCTGCCTAGGCAGGGGGTTGGGCTAGAAGGCCTGCAAGGTCCCTTCCCACTCTGCTATTGTATTGCGTAGTATTGTATTGCATTGCATTTGCTCTTTGCCTAGTCACCCCCACCCTTGGAAGGCCTTGGGGGAGGGGGGTAATCTCTAACCTGATTGGAGGTTCATCTGTCCCTCCCTGGGGCTGCAGCCTTTAGCAGTCGGGCTGATTACTCCTCCCCCCTCCGTGTTTTTCCAGGCTGCAGGGGGCTGCCGGCTTGGGCCACGTGGGGCCTCTCCTCCCCCTTCTTCCCAAATGGCTCTGTGGGGCAAATATCATAGCCCCGCCCTCAGGAATTAGCCACAAAAAACCACAGCTTTTGCTAAGAGGCCAGCCTCCTTCTCAGGGCCTTCTCGCCCCTCCCCCCTGTTTCTCCTACTCAAAGGAGAATGTTCCTAAGGGGAAGCAAGAATTAGCCACAAAAAACACAGCTCTTGCTGGACAGCCTCTTTCTGAGGGCCTTCTCGCCCCCCCCCTCTCTTTCTCCTACTTAAAGGAGGGTGTCCTTAAGGGGGAAGCCTTCTCCTGTTACTTGGCAGTCAGAAAAGGGACAGAAATGGGCTTGCATACATCGTTAGGCAAGATTTCTGAAACACCAAAGCCGAAGGGGATCCTCCCCTGGGGGGGAGGAGTTCTCAGGTTGGGGGGGGAGGGTTCTTCCTGCAGTCTTGTGGCAGCTGCCTCTGTGATTCATCTAAGAGGTAGGCTTGGGGGGGGGATTGATCCACCGCCTGCCTCTAACCTCCTTGATAAGCCTCCTTTTGGCCCTTTGCTGCCTCCCCCGCCCTTGGCTAATGTCTCTGCGATGGTTTCTCACCTTTTTAAGGGCTCCTCTGAGCCTCCGGTGGTGGTGTTGCTGGAGGGCTGAGAGCTGGGCTCCTGCCCGCCTCCTCTGAGCTGCTGGGTGCCGCCATCTTGGACCACGTGGTTTCAAGATGGCCCCCGGCTCCAAATTCAAAAGGCTCCTCTTTGCTGGAGCACATGGAAATGGCTTTTGCCCTTGCAGACTTGCCATGCGGTTGCCGCTGCCGCTCGCCTCCCTCTGCCTCCCGCAGCTCTTTCTGAGCCTTTCCGGCTCTCACCTTGTCCACTGGTGATAGCTGCCAGCGCAGGCTTTCCAGGGCATTTTAACAACCCTCGTGGCTCAACCCCTGAGGGGAGCGGAGGAGCGCTCCTGCTCCTGAGAAGCCTCTGCGGCAATGGGCTGCCTCTAGGAAGCATATGCCCGGTCCTCCTGCTTGCCCGGCAAGGGTCCTCACTGAGTGACTCCATCTCACTCAGTGGCCAGGGCAGTGTGCCGCCCCAGGGGGCTTGTGGCAGTCCAGCTTGTGGCAGGAGGAGGCTGTGTGCGATGTAGGGAGGCAGGATTCGCCGGGTCCAAGTTTATTTTCCTTAATCCTTTGTAAATTACTGGAGGTCCAGAGTGGTGCAACCTTTCCTTGAGTGGATGAGTCGAATAAAGGGGAAGTCCTGCTGGCCAGGGGGCATTGCCCAAAGAGCTTATCTGACTCATCCAATCATGAGAGGACAAGGTCAACCCACTCTGGATACTCGTCTCCCCTCACTATGGAGAAACACGGAGAACAAAAAAAATACTTGAATAAAACATGCAAAGATCATTCTATACTATATTTGCTTTCCAGAGCTCTTTAGGAGGTCAATTTCTCTTTGAAATTCCTCTCTATTATCTTTGAACATATATTGTTTAATATGATTTACAATATAAAATTAAAATAACAAACTCTCAAATTACAGCCATGTGTTCTTTCACTGAAGCGTTTATTATTAAAGAAACAAATGGTGCAAGAAATGGCTATTTTTATACAACCAAGGTTTAAGTTCCTTCTATTAGAATGAATGCCTTTCTAAAGCATTTAAAAGGAGTGGTTGGTAACATTTTTAAACTTGTAAACGCCTAACAAAGGCTTAGTCACCAGTATTTTGCACAATGTAATTTCTCAAATTCTGTTCCTGTTCCTGCCCACAAGCAACCATTTCTGCATTTAAGCTTTTAATTTTGTTTTCTTTTATTGCATTATGTAGTTGATTGCTAGTATATACTTTCTCATTTAGAACATGAAAAATATGGAAAACAAAGATTAGAACAAAAGAAGGCCTTTTTCATTTATATTTAGAAATTTAACTATAAAGCCATATTTTATACTTGAAGAATTTTAAAACCAAAGCACTTTACATCCTTCTTTGAAAATCCATAGAGTTTAATGGATGATTTAAACTTAATATTTTAACATCATCAAATACACATAATGGCTTAAAGGCAGGTGGAATAATTTGGTTACCTAGGAATAAGATACAGTGGTAGGCACTACCAGAAGAAAGAAAGAAAGAAAGAAAGAAAGAAAGAAAGAAAGAAAGAAAGAAAGAAAGAAAGAGGGAGGGAGGGAGGGAGGGAGGGAGGAGAGGGGAGAGGAGAAGAGGCTGCTTCCTCCTAGGGCAGTGATGGCAAACCTTTTCGGCACTAAGCACCCAAACCAGGACACGCGTCAGAGTATCGGAAACCCGAAGACCAGCTGGCTAATGCGCATGCGCGTACTGGTCACCTGGTTTTTAGGTTTCCAGTGCACACAAGAGCGCCATTCAGCTGGTCTTTGCATGCGTCGGAGTGCCATAAACCCAAAGACCAGGTGGTATGCACACTGGCCAGCTGGTCTTCGGGTTTCTGGCACTCCAGTGTGCGCAAGGACCGGCTGTCTGGCGCACATGCATGTCCTGGAAACCAGAAGAGCAGCTGGCGACAGTGTGCATGCCCACAAAAAGGGCTCTGCGTGCCACCTCTGGCACTCGTGCCATAGGTTCGCCATCACGGTCTAGGATACGTGTGTGCCTTCAAGTCAGTATTGGCTCCTGGCAATTGCCCAGACAAATCCCTGCAGTTTTTTTTCATAAGAGCTTGGAAATGGGTTTGCCATTACCTGGTTCCTAGAGCTAAGAGAAAATGACTGGCTCACCCAGCGTGCTTCACGCCCAAATTGGGACTAGAACTCACGCTCTCCCGGTTTGTATCCTGGTGCCTTATCCACTATAAAAATTGGCTCTCTATCCTTTCTAGATCAACCAGGATACTGTCTACTTCCCTTATTTATCTGTCACAGCTTTACAGGTATGCAGATCAAATTTTCAAGCAAAGCATTAAAACGCAGCTTTAAAAAAATTCCAGGAATGTCTCCTGATCTCAAAGCATTGGCATTAAACTAAGCTGAAGACTTAGTATTTAAAAACTGAGGTTTAATTTTACATAACCTTAAAAAAATAACACTTAGATAGGTCAGGAAACCAAATGGATATCCAGGAAATTGCCTGCATGTATACTGATTGTCCTTAATGCCAGATTGCTCACTGTTAGATTGGGGGAAAGGAGGTTGAAGAAATTCATTTGTACTACAAAAACAGAATGCCCACAGAACATCTTATTGTATACTGGAGATAGCACATAACACAAGTAATCAAATAGTAGCACAAAAAAAAAACACTGCTAGAGCCTAGTTATTAAAACTGTCCTACTGCTAATGTCCATAACCCATATGGAATTTGCCAAGCAATTCATAGCAACAAATCCATGTCATATAGCAATAGCACTTAGACTTATCTATTGCTTCACAGTGCTTCACAGCCTTCTCTAAGCGGTTTATAGAGTCAGCATACTGCCCCCAACAACCCGGGCCCTCAGTTTACTGACCTTGAAAGGATGGAAGGCGGAGTCAACCCTGAGCTGGCGAGAATCAAACTGCTGGCAGTCAGTCAGTAGAAGTAGCTTGCAATACTGTATTCTAACCACTGCCCCACCACAGCTCTTATATCTTTTGGGCAGACAGGAGAGGGCAGGAAAGATGACAGTCTAGCTTCAAACATCCTACTTTCATGCTGTGGTGGCATGAAGAAGGCAATGTGGTACATAGCAGCAGCAGCAGCAGCCAGTTAGACAATTCTGTAACTGACAGTATTACATCATGATAATGTGGCCTGACCACTCTCACATAACTCTGGGGAGGGCATTTTGTGTTGTAAATAGTCCCACGTAAATCCCCTGGCATTAGGAACCAGAGAATATCCCCAAACCTCCAATCCAGGATTCCCAGTACCCCAGAAAACCATGACTCTTCCCCAAGATTATCATTACAGTACTTACATCCATATTCTGGTTTTCTCCTGTGAGCTTAGTGAGGTTGGAATGAGAGACAGTTATATTCACACAAATGCTTAACCGGATCACTACTAGCAATAGAGATACTTCCTCAAGCTGAAGATCTTGTGGCTGCCTTTGAGGAACATAGAAAGTTTCTTTCATTTTAATATTGTATATATGTTTGCGTATGTGACCATGCACACATATTCACTCACAGGGAGTGTTGTGCTAACTCCACCCATTTGGATATTTTATGATTCAATGTATTGAGGAAAAAAAACAAGTTGATTCAGAAAGCAACTTAGCAGCTACAGAGAAGAATGTACATGATCAGAAAAACTATATGGCCGTATGGCAGTGATGACGAACCTTTTTGTTGTTGGGTGCCAAAAATGCAAAGGTGCATGTATGATAGCGTCTGTGAGTGCCAGCACCTATTATGCAAAGTGCCCCCGCACATGCACATGTGCGCACAACCCCCACACACATACTCCCCACTTATGTGTGGTGCACTGCTTGCGAAACATCCCGACATGGTCATAATCATCATTTCATAGTGCAGCAAATGAAGGGGGGAAAGCCCATGCAACACAGGTCTTGAGAAGGCAATCTGTACAGATGACACAATTACAAAAGAGAAAATTCTCTTTTGTCAGTCAGAGGTATGTAAGATCAGAGGACTCAAGCAGTTCTCTGGATAGGGTTGAGAAACAGGACAGGCAAAAATATAAAATAGAAAAAAACTGCCTTCCTTTTTTTCTTTTGCCAGAAACAGTCATGTTACCAGCAAAAGCAAAATGAATGATTTCATTTTTCCTGTGTTTCCTGCTTCAGTAAAATTCACTGCTTCATTCTTCTTCCACATTAGCCACTTTGCCAGAAAATATACATATACATATACATATACATATACATATATACATATATACATATATACATATATACATATATACATATATACATACATACATACATACATACATACATACATACATATATATATATATATATTCTGGTGGTGATCTGATATAGAATATATATATTCTGAAGTGATGATCTGATAGCATAGAAAGATTCAGAATCTTATCTTATACCCTTCCCTCCCAATATTTAATAGGCTATGAAGTCTATAGGATTATTACTACCTAGACCCC
This sequence comes from Thamnophis elegans, assembly GCF_009769535.1. Classification (NCBI taxonomy): domain Eukaryota; kingdom Metazoa; phylum Chordata; class Lepidosauria; order Squamata; family Natricidae; genus Thamnophis; species Thamnophis elegans. Next base: position 49,926,642 of record NC_045544.1, on the reverse strand, counting down.
TTCCAGTCAGGCTTCAGACCCGGTTACAGCACAGAAACCGCTTTGGTCGCATTGATTGATGATCTCTGGAGAGCCAGAGATGAAGGACATTCCTCCATCCTGGTCCTCCTTGACCTCTCAGCGGCTTTCGATACCATCGACCATGGTATCCTTCTGCGACGACTGCGGGGGGTGGGAGTGGGAGGCACCGTGCTACGGTGGTTCTCCTCCTACCTCTCGGACAGGTCGCAGTCGGTGTTAGTGGGGGGGCAGAGATCGTCCCCTAGGCCCCTAAATTATGGGGTGCCTCAGGGTTCGGTCTTATCCCCCCTGCTATTCAACATCTACATGAAACCGCTGGGAGAGATCATCCGCAGGCACGGGATTAGATACCATCAATATGCGGACGATACTCAATTGTATCTGTCCGCCCCGTGCCAACTCAATGAAGCGGCAGATGTGATGAGCCGGGGTCTTGAGGCCGTTATGGACTGGATGAGGGTTAACAAGCTTGTGCTCAACCCAGAAAAGACCGAGTGGCTGTTGTGTTTTCCTCCCAAAGATTTGACTAATATTCCAACACTCAGGCTGGGGGGTCAAATTTTGCACCCCTCAGAGAGGGTTCGCAACTTGGGAGTCCTCCTGGATCCACAGCTGTCATTTGACCACCACTTAACGGCTGTGACCAGGGGGGCATTCGCCCAGGTTCGCCTGGTGCGCCAGTTGCGACCCTACCTGAATCGGGAGGCTCTCACAACAGTCACTCGGGCCCTTGTGATCTCTAGGCTGGAATACTGCAATGTGCTCTACATGGGGCTGCCCTTGAAGAGCATCCGGCGGCTTCAGCTAGTTCAGAACGCAGCCGCGCGAGTGATTGCGGGTGCACCTCGATTCACCCGCATAACACCCATCCTCCGCGAGCTGCGCTGGCTGCCTGTCGATCTCCGGATGCGCTTCAAGGTGCTATTAATCACCCATAAAGCCCTACATGGCAGTGGATCTGGATACTTGAGAGACCGCCTTCTGCCAATTACCTCCCTGCGACCAATAAGATCCCATAGACTAGGCCTCCTCCGTATTCCATCGGCCAGCCAGTGTCGGCTGGCAACCACAAGGAGGAGGGCCTTCTCAGCAGTAGCCCCGGCCCTTTGGAACGAGCTCCCCGTGGAGATTTGTACCCTCTCCACCGTCCAAGCCTTCCGCATAGCCTTGAAGAACTGGCTCGCCCGTCAGGCCTGGGGATAAGGATAGTTACCCCTCCCGAATGATGAATGTATGTTGCCTACCATTTTATTACATGTCTTCTATCTTGATGTTTGTGTTCCCCCCTTCCCAGTTTTATGTGAGCCGCCCTGAGTCCCCTCAGGGAAAAGGGCGGCCTACAAATTCTAATAAAACTACAAAACTACAAACTACAAACTTATTGTTCTTGGAGAAATATTTTAATCCAAGAAGAATGTTAATGCTTTTTAAAAGATTAAGTTTAAAATCTTTCTTAACAACAATATCGTTAACAAGTTCCTTAATTGGTGCAGAATAGATATTTGTGGTTCTCTTTATTTTTATTCACTGCATCACATCTCCCAATAGAACATTAATAGAAAAGCCAATTCAGAAAAAGGAAGACCAAGTTGCTGCTTCACTAAATATTTTTAAAATTCTGATTGATGAATCATAATTGATGTAATGAAAGAATTAAATCTATTGTTAACCTTCCAGGCTGCTGGCATGGATCATTTGGCAAAAATGATATACTTCTGTTTGCTTTCCCCCTCCTCAAAATTCTATTTTCTTTCTTAAAATAAAGTTTACCTATATGTTAATAGAAGCAGAATTCTGAGAACTCCAGTTGCTGTAGAGGACTATTGTATTAGACACTATTTTTGAATGATAGATATAGATATAGATAGATAGATATAGATAGATATAGATAAATTTATTTATAGGCCGCCCTTTTTCCTGAGGGGACTCAGGGCGGCTGACAACGTATAGGGAAGGGAGTACACACAATGACATATAAAAACAGTACGTAATTAAAAATAGCAGCAACATTCATCATTCGGGAGGGGACGGATTATAATCTTTAACCCCAGGCCTGACGGGATAGCCAGATCTTGAGGGCTGTGCGGAAGGTCTGGAGGGTGGTGAGGGTACGAATCTCCATGGGGAGATCGTTCCAAAGGGTCGGAGCTACTACTGAAAAGGCTCTCCTCCGCGTAGTTGCCAGTTGACACTGACTGGCGGATGGAACTCGGGGAGGCCTAATCTGTGTGATCTAATAGGTCGCAGGGAGGTAATTGGCAGGAGGCGGTCTCTCAAGTACCCAGATCCACTACCATGGAGGGCTTTATGGGTGGTAAGTAGCACCTTGAAGCGCACCCGGAGATCAACAGGTAGCCAGCGCACCTCGCGGAGGATAGGTGTTATGTGGGCGAACCGAGGTGCACCCACAATCACTCGCGCGGCCGCATTCTGTACTAGCTGAAGTCGCCGGATGCTCTTCAAGGGCAGCCCCATGTAGAGCACGTTGCAGTATTCCAGCCTAGAGGTCACAAGGGCACGAGTGACTGTTGTGAGAGCCTCCCGGTTCAGGTAGGGTCGCAACTGGCGCACCAGGCGAACCTGGGCAAATGCCCCCCTGGTCACAGCCGACAGATGGTGATCAAAGGTGAGCTGTGGGTCCAGGAGGACTCCCAAGTTGCGAACCCTGTCTGAGGGGTATAATATTTGGCCCCCCCAGCCTGAGTGATGGAACACTAGCCAAATTATTGGGAGGGAAGCACAACAGCCACTCGGTCTTTTCCGGGTTGAGTACAAGCTTGTTAGCCCTCATCCAGTCCCTAACGGCTTCAAGACCCCGGTTCATCACGTCCACCGCTTCATTGAGTTGGCACGGGGCGGACAGATACAACTGGGTATCGTCCGCGTATTGGTGGTATCTTATCCCGTGCCTCCGAATGATCTCGCCCAGCGGTTTCATGTAGATGTTAAATAGTAGGGGGGACAAGACCGACCCCTGCGGCACCCCATATGTTAGGGGCCTCGGGGACGATCTCTGCCCCCCAACCAACACCGAATGCGACCTGTCCGAGAGGTAGGAGGAGAACCACTGCAAAACAGTGCCTCCCACCCCCACCTCCCGCAGTCATCGCAGAAGGATACCATGGTCGATGGTATCAAAAGCCGCCGAGAGGTCAAGGAGAACCAAGATGGAGGCATGGCCTCCATCCCTGGCTCTCCAGAGATCATCGGTCAATGCGACCAAAGCGGTTTCTGTGCTGTAACCAGGCCTGAAGCCGGACTGGAATGGGTCAAGGTAACTGGCTTCCTCCAAGGACCGCTGAAGCTGAGAGGCCACCACCTTCTCAACAACCTTCCCAACAAAGGGGAGGTTGGAGACTGGACGATAATTGTTAAGAACGGCTGGATCCAGGGATGGCTTCTTCAGGAGGGGTCTCACCACCGCCGCTTTAAGTGCGGAGGGGAAGATCCCCTCCCGAAGGGAGGTGGTAACAACCGCCTGGATCCAGCCCCGTGTCACCTCTCCACTGTTGGCAAAAGCTGTTGCTTTTAAAATAGATTGCATTGTGTACTTAAGTATAAAAATATTCTTGTAGTGCATATATTCCAAAACGAATACACTGAAACTAAACAATGTTATTGATGCTGCCTCTAAAAATATTCTGAGCTTCTGAATCAAACAAAGAAGGAGGCAGTCAGCAGACCTTTGAGAGCCTGGGGTTTCAGCTGCTGGATACCGAAAGCCAGGTCAGTCTGCAACAAGATTATTCCTCATCTTGTGACTTGATCGTGGATGAGGGGATCAACCTTGGATGTATTCCGAAATCTTGGGACTAGGAGTATTCCACTTTCAGAATTTCAATGTAGCATCATCTGCCACCCTTAGATGTCATATATACAACATAGAAACTTATACAATTCCAGTTTATAGATGATGCTATGTATATCCTATAGACAGCCCTGATATCTAAAGACTTCATCCATCTCCTGTTCCTTCGCTGCTAGAACCCAGGGTTCTGAAACTTTAGATCCGGGTTGACGAACCTATGGCATGCGTGACATGCAGAGCGATTTGTCAGGGCACGCGAATCACTGCTCTGTCAGCTGGCCAGCGCACATGTGCGCGCTGGCCAGCTGAGTTCACCCTTTTTTAAAGCCATTTTTCACCCTCCCCAGGCTCCAATATTCCCCAGGTCCAATATTTCCCGAACCTCAAAATGCTGCTCATCATCCATCAATAGGGGGGCAGGTGGCAGATCCACTGGCGGACGTAAAGATGAAAAACGAACAGGTTTAATGAGATTAATGTGGAAAACAGGATATACACGGTTGAGGTGCTTGGGTAGCTGTAAGCGAACCAAAACAGGATTGATGACCTTGATTATGGGAAACGGGCCTACATACTTAGGCCCCAACTTTTTTGATTTCTGCGTAGTTTGAAGGAACTTTGTGGATAGATAAACTTGGTCACCCACTTTGTACTGGTAAGGTTGAGCATGTTTCTTATCAGCCTGTTTCTTATGCGCGCGATGCACAGCATCCAAAGTGCGAAGTGCCAAAGGCCAAATATGCTGCAACCGCTCACTCCACTCGGAGATGGATGAGACCTGTGGTTGCTCAAGTGGAACTTCGGGAATAGGAACAAAGTCCTGGCCAAAGACAACACGAAAAGGGGTGAATCCAGTGCTGCTATGTACGGAATTATTATAAGCCACTTCCGCGTGCGGCAACATGTCCACCCAATCATCTTGCTGGTAATTGATGAAACAACGTAAATATTGTTCTAGAACAGAATTAGTCCTCTCGCAAGCCCCATTAGTCTGAGGGTGGTGGGCGGAGCTTAGACCCTAGGCGGAGCCAATGCGCTTAAGAAATTCCTTCCAGAAGACGGAGGTGAATTGGATGCCCCTATCAGAAATGATGCGGTCAGGAACCCCATGCAAACAGTAAACGTGAGAAATGAAAAGTTTAGCGAGTGCCTTCGCAGAAGGAATCTTAGGGCAAGGTATAAAATGAACTTGCTTGGAGAACAAGTCAGTAACCACCCATATGACAGTGTGCCCCTGGCTCTCAGGAAGTTCGACAATGAAGTCCATAGAAATCTCTTTCCAGGGGGCGACAGGGCGAGCTACAGTCTGGAGTAAACCCTGCGGTTTCCCCGGCGGGTGTTTAGCGGCCGCAAACACAGGACAGCTGGCGACATAAAGTTCAATGTCCTTCTTCAAAGACGGCCACCAAAACTGTCATTTCACAAGATGCAGCGTCTTCACAAATCCAAAGTGCCCCGCCAACCTGGAATCATGTGCCCGTTGGAGAACAATGAGACGAAGAGAGGCAGGGACGTAAAGTTTCACTCCAATCCACGGCAAATTGTCCCTCATGGTGCATTCAGCTTGATGCTGTTGGAACCAATCATCCTGAGGAAGGGCCTTCTTGAGATCGGAAAGAAAATCTTGAGACACGTCCACCATAGAGCGTGTCTGTTGCCTAGTAACAACAGGAGCAGCAAGGCTGGATGTGGGAACCATGGGCTGGATGACGCTGAGCTTAGAGCAGTTGTATTGAGGCAGTCTTGACAAAGCATCAGCCATGAAATTCTTCCCTCCCGGGATGTACTTAAAAGTGAAATTAAAACGATTGAAATGCTGAGCCCAGCGCATCTGCTTAGGGGAGAGCCGTCTGGGAGTCCTCAAAGCCTCCAAGTTCTTATGGTCAGTCCACACCTCAAACGGGTGCTTAGCGCCCTCCAGGAAATGGCGCTATGTGGCCAAAGCCCAACATACAGCAAATGCTTCTTTCTCCCAGATTGCCCAACGTCTCTCCGTGTCTGTGAGTTTACGGGAGGTGTAGGCACACGGTTGTAAATTACCTTGGTCGTTAGTCTGAAGCAAGACCGCCCCCACTGCCACATCACTGGCATCAGCCTGAACGACAAAAGGCTTGTCCATCTCTGGATGCTTCAAAACTGGCTCTTCGGCAAAAAGTCTCTTCAACTTTTCAAACGCAGCTTGACACTCCATGGTCCAATTCAATGGCTTGCTAGGCTTAGGTTTCGGCCCACCTTTGGACTTCAACAAATTAGTGATGGGAAGTGCAATTTTGGCAAAAGAAGGGATGAACTGATGGTAGAAATTAGCAAAACCCAAAAATTTCTGTAATTGCCTCCGTGTACGGGGCGCCTCCCACTCAGTGACCGCCTTGACTTTAGAGGGGTCCATTTCCACCCCTGCGGGTGAGATACGATACCCAAGGTAGTCTATCTTCTCCTGGTGAAATTCACATTTGAATAACTTGGCATAAAGTTTCGCGGCTTGGAGTTTCTTCAGGACAGTGCGGACCAACTTGACGTGTTCTTCATATGTTTGTGTGTAAATAAGGATATCATCTAAATATACAATAACGCCTTTGTAAAGGTGGTCATGCAAAATCTCATTAATTAGTTGCATGAAAACTGCAGGTGCCCCCTGCAGGCCAAAGGGCATCACACGGAACTGGAAGCAACCCAGGGGGCAGTTGAAAGGAGTCTTCCACTCATCTCCCTCCTTTATTCGGTCTCTATAGTATGCCTCTCTTAGGTCCAATTTAGTGAAAATACGGCCCTTCCCCAGTTGGGCCAGCATGTCCTTCATCAGTGGTAATAGGTACAGGTTCTGAGCTGAGATGCAGTTCAAGTTTTTGAAATTCACACATAATCTGAGGGAGCCATCTTTCTTTTCTCTGAACAACACTGGCGCTGCTACCTTGGGCCTCGCTGGCGCAATGAAACCCCTTTTCAAGTTTTTATCAATGAATTTCCTCATTTCCTCCATTTCTCTAGGGGACATTGAATATATTTGGGGCTTTGGAAGCTTTACTCCAGGTAAAATATCGATGGAGCAATCAGTAGGTTTGTGCGGTGGAAGTTTATCTGAAGATTTTTCACTAAAAAACCCCTTTAGGTCCCAATACTCTTTCGGAATCTTTTCTTCCCCCTCAATTTTCTCCTGGCCCGAAGAAGGCAGGGCTTAGCAGTGAGAAGACGGACTTTCAGGCAGTTCCTGAGAGACCATCTAACCGGGTCAATTTGGACGATTCTTTTTGGATCTAAGCTGTCCCAGAGAGACAGTGAAAGATAGAGGGAACTCCAGTGGTCCCAGAGATGTTCGCAAAATCTCTGGGAACCTAAGGAAAGCCCTCCTTGCCAGTGATTTCCGGATCGGCCGATGCTGACTGTAACTGCAAAAGCCCAGAGAGAGAGAGAGGATATGAACATGTCATTTGGTGTGAGTTTTAAATCTTTTTTTCTTGTTGGAAAGAGAACACTCTAAATTTGGAAACTTAGTTTAAAATAAGGCTGACTAGTGGGAAAAGCGGCGGGGATAAATGTTGCCGATTGAAAGACTATTTTTCTGTTCCTTTTTTTTTTATCTTTGGAAGCCGGGCTGGACTTTCTTGTAAATTAAATCGGCCTCTTGTGTTCCTCCTTTTTGCTGTCGACATTTTTAACTTTGAACCTGGTGTGGACACTGAATTTAAATCTAAAGTGCCTTGAAGATCTGCTTTTTGCTTTCTTTTAGCCTTTTGGTTGTATTTTAACAATTAGTAATTAACAAACGCTACGGAAGTCCCAACAAAGCTAAAGCAAGCTATAAACTACAAACCACAAGCTAATACTGCCATCTAGTGGACTTGAACTTTGTTATCAAAATCCCTCCTGTAATGCATTTCAAACCGGTATTTACGCAGCTGGATTTTTGCTAGACAAAACAGCAGAGCTAAGAATGACCTTGGAAAGACTTTTATCTTAGGGGGGGAAAAAGAGTCTGAAAAAACCATTTGTTTTAGCTTGTTGGCATCCTTTCATCTCTCAATACCATTCTCACACCATCTGCTGCGGAGATATTGACATTGATTTTTTCTTTTTTGATCATCCTTATTGACTTTTTGATTTTTTTACACCTTTTTTCTGTTTTGATCATTCCTTTTAACTATTGGATCATTCTTTTTGACCCTTTGACTATTTACACCTTTTTTCTTTCTTTGTCTCTTTCCCACTTGTAACTGAAGCACCTCTCCTTTTCCTTTTGGAGGGGGGGTTTCATATATATATATAAAACACATCTGCCTAAGAGGCAATAGAGCACAGGTTCGATTCCCAACATGGGTATGGCTAGCTGATGAGAGCTAAATAGCTTGAAATAGATCTATACTAGTGTCCCTTTATTTATCAGCATAAATATAACATGTATGTATGTATGTATGTATGTATGTATGTATGTATACACCTTCCTCTGTATTCTCTTTGTATTTCTTTCTTTTCTGAAGAAATTGGAACATCAATAGATGGCTCAATTTAAATCTTAAACAAAATAGTTGGAAGAGTTCCTTTTTTTTCCTTTCTTTTTTTCCCCTTCTCTTTTCCTTTTTCTCTCCTTCCCTTTCCTCATCTCTCCCTCTTCTCCCTTGTGTACCCTACGTACTCCATCCATTGTATTTATAACCTTCCACCCTCTAATACTAATTGGCCATGAGTAGAAAAGCAGTTGCTTTTGGCTCTACATCAACCTCCGCCTCCTCACCTGCGGGAGGCCAGAGGACAACACAGACAATGCCCCAGCATGAAAAAGAGAAGGAAGCAAATTTTGAAACACTTATGCAAATGATACAGAAAATGCAAGCAGGAATTGACAGTAAAGATAGCAAGTTAGACACCCTTGTAAAGAAGGTTGAGAGTATGGAAAAAAATGGAGGTAATGGAACAACAAAATCAAAGCATAGTGCAAAAAGTTGATCAAATGGAAGGGAAAGTTGAAAGCATGCACAACTGGATGTTGAAATACGAAGACAGGATTCAAAAAATTGAAAACAAAATCCAAGGAGAGAAGAAAACTGAGAAGCTAGAGACCAGACTAAGTGATGTAGAAAGAGAGAGCAGTGGAATATTAAGATGGGAGATGGATAGGTCTGAATTCTTTTTAAGATTTCAAAACATAGAAGAAGAAAAAGGAGAGGACCTAGTTCAGATAATTTCAAATATTTTGATAGACGTTCTAGAGATGTCCCAGGACAAAATAATAGAAAATATAGATGAAAGTTTTAGAGTATACACAAGATATGCAATGAGAAATGCTCTCCCAAGGGAACTGCATGTAAGATTTACTAAGAAAACAATTAAATCACAAATCTTACAGAAATTGAGAGATAGAAAATTAGAATATAAAGGTAAGGAGATTGTAGTTCTCAAACAAATTCCGAGAGACGTGAGAGAGAGGAGAAGAGAATACCAATTTCTGACTAAAGTATTGATAAAAAAAGGTGTTAACTACAGATGGCTCATACCGGAAGGTTTACTATGTACATGGCAAGGACAAAGACACAGGATAGATACAATTGAGAAGGCAGAAGCTTCTATGAAGAATACTGTAGAGAATGGCTGAGAAAGCTGGGAAAGACGACTCAGCGGTACAAATATTGGAACCACCTGCAACCGCGACCGAAAAAATAGAAGGAGCAGTAGGTGGAAGTGAGAAAGAAGGGGCGACGGGGAATGGAAGCCGTAAAGAAAAACGAGAACCCAGATCTATTAGAACAATAAATCCTGTATATAAAGTATAAACATGGAAGAAAGAAAAATGATTACAATTAACATTAATGGACTTAATTCGGTAATTAAAAGAAAGAAAATATTTTATAAACTAGAGAAATTACAACTTGACATAATTTGCTTACAAGAAGTACATATTCAAAAGAAATATGATTACTTATTAACTCAACCAAAGCTTGGGAAAATGTTTTCATCATTGGCGAATTGCAAGAAAAGAGGAGTGGTTTTTTATATTAAAGGCAACATCCAAGCAAAACTAGTCTATGCAGAGGAAGAGGGAAGAATTTTGATGGTGGAAATTATGGATACCAAAAAAACGCTCCTAACTGGAATCTACGCCCACAACAAAAAAAAGGAGGAATTTTACAAAAAACTACACAAAAAAGTTTTGGAACTAGACTATGCTGATATTTGTATGATGGGAGACTTTAATGGCATTGTGAATCAAAATATGGACTATAAAACACATAAAACAAAAAAATTAAATAGGAAGCCTCTGCCGAAATCCTTTTTTAGGATGACAGATGAAGTAAATCTAAAAGATATATGGAGAGAAAGAAATGCTAAAAAAGAACAATACACCTTCTACTCAAACAGACATTCTTCATTTTCTAGAATAGATATGATATGGGTCTCAGCGGAGTTGAGCTCCAACATAAAAGAAAT